>NC_134469.1:35367217-35439717 GCF_964194025.1 Convolutriloba macropyga
AGAGAGAGAGAGAGAAAGAGAGAGCGATAAATCTGATTAAAGTCTGACTTACATGTGAGACTAGTACTACCCTCACAGGCCTGGGGAAAACAAGCAAAATGTACAATTTTGATTTTATTTACCCGAAAACTTTGAATAAAATCAATTTAACAGTAAAGTAACAATCTAATAACACTGTTGAACATTGAGCGGACTTTAAATGGTAAGCAAAATTTGTTTTTTAGTTTACGTTTTGATTACTCATGAGTGTTCAAAAGTTGAAGACAGCTTGATCACAAAGCCCCTCGAGTCGTTTATTGGGTAAAAAACACTTTACGAAGTTTCCGAACAGGAATTAAATCTTCATCATCCGTTCGTTGAACCTGATAAAAAAATCCCTTCACTAATCCGAAACTTTCTACTGCAGAAAAGAAGAGAACAATTGCAAGAACTTCGTTATAAAAAGGGGGCCCCGCAATTCTTACGAAGTACTGTATCTCTCCAAACTTCTCAATGCCTGATTCATCAAAACTGACATAACAGTTTCCCATTCGAGACCTCTTGTATACCGGGGAGTCAAAATACGTGCCATTGATAACACATCGGTTCAAAAATGTTGCAGTTTCATATTGCTCGCGCCCCATTTGAACAGACGCACTATCAATGAATTCGTCAGAAAAATAGGCATCTTCAGAAGAGAATTTTCCTGAAAAATTTGTGAAGAGAGACTGAAGATTTCTGTTTTTAAGTTCAATTTCGGACAATTTGTGCTGTTGCAAAATTCTTCTGCAAATAATCTCCAGTTCTGAGTTCGAACCACTGAATACCTCACCTATGGTCCTGTTCGCTGCTTCAAAGCTCATAGCTGATTGGCATAGAAGTGGTCCGAATCTCCTTACCTGGTCCGACAGATGCTTTAAACAATGAACATTAATGGTTTCTATCCGCTCATCTCCGTGAACTGTCACAATCTCTCTACAGAAGCAATTTTCAGCAATTTTTCTGATAAGCTAACTTTTTTTTTCATCACTTGACTCGAGCAAAAGCCGCACGCCGAAAACCAAGTTCGATAGATGCAAATACAACTCTGGCGAAAGTCGATTCAGAAACACTACTGGACTAATATAAAAAAGCCAGTTAAAAATTCATTCGCCTTGAATTGCGAAATTTCGTCAAGTAATCTTAATTTTCGGGAGTACGCAATCATTTCCCGTGGGCAAGACATTATCGAAGTTGAAGTGTAAACTTGTTTCTTCTGCTGCGCTGACAGTTGTTTGTAACATAGTCGAAGTAGTTCAGGAAAGACTCCAAGAAGGACGCAATGCATATAGTCAATTGGAGCTGTTAAGGGTAGGCCTGTCATTATTGTTGCAAATGCACTTTTTCCTTTCACTCCAACAACGTTAGGTATTGCGTCTTCATTATCACTTTCTGCTGCATCAACGTAATTGTCATTTAAGGATGGCTTTCGGATTTGGCCTTCTTCAATGTAAGGGTAATACGCATGGGTTCTCCCAATTGTCTTTCCCTGTACGGTGCAATAATGGCGACCGCAGTGACCATTAAATTTATACATGTTCAACATGTGGCTTTTGGCGCCAAGGTCGCAAATCAGCAATCGTATCTTGAAAGTGACTTTAAAACTTAAGTTCTCGTTCAAATCAACTTCGATGCCGGAGACAAGCTCCGCTCGAATGTGTGGGACTAATTCAGTCCAGTCTGGATGTGTATCACCAACAGAAAGAGCAGCTAAGATTATGTTCCTACGAGCCATGCGCAACTTCGGGGGCAAATCAGCCACCTGAACCCATATCGGCCAAACTTGTTTTTTAAACGTTGACTTTTTAATACTGACACCATCAGAAAACAAAACAAGGTTCAATGTAAAGGATTGGTTGTTTTTCATATCAACGATAGGGCACAGACTCTCTTTGAAATCTGTGTTCAAATTTTTCCTTCGATAGTTGGAATATTCCGCAATTTGATTAAAGTGCCTGCCAACAATGTCCCGTAATTGGAAACGAAACTTCATTACACAGTATGAGGTTTCCGCCGTCTTCTGAATTACACGAGCTTGGTCATCGCAGTTTCTTTTCATGTTTATAATGTATGAATACCCAGACGGAAAGACATTTCCTTCAGGTAAAAAGGACTGCATCAAAGAATGTAAAGAGCTTGCGCTTTCATCGGAAAGATGGAATTTTGAGCAGAACAACTCAGTTAAATCCCTGGCTTCATTTACAGTTACTGCACTACCTATGTAAAGTTCATCACTCTGATCTGTTTCTTCTGTTACGTAAAAAGATGGCTCCACGGCAATGCCAGAAAGTGAAAACTTAATGAAGTAAATTGCGCCACGGGCGACGATGCTCGTGCAAATTCTTTGGATGGTTGAACATTTTCCACTGTATTATCTGTGCTCGACATATTAGAAGTTTGAGGAGCTGTTTCACATTCCAATAGTGATGAGTTCTGTTCAATATCACTTTCAGTTAACATTTCTGTGGTTTTATTAAGAACAGACTTTTCCAGCGTCGAGACACTTTCCAGAGTACAATTTAAAGACAATTCTGACGAATCTGCACTGCTCAAGGGACTCCTAGTCAAATTATTGTAAAGCTCAACAAGCTCAACTGCGATTTTTGCCAATGTTCACGTTTTCGTTCCTATGTTCTTTTCGTATTTCCAGAACAGCGGATGAAATGAGCTCATAAAGTACATCCTTTAAAATCAGCTTAAAATAAACGGTTTCCTGAAAATCTGCTTTTGATTTAATTTCGCATGTCCGGCAAAGGCAAGCGTTGGTTTCAAAGAAGTCCGGACCGTACTTAACGAAAACTTCGTCACCCGGGTTTAACCGCTTTTTCACACGAAGCTGTACAATATTCAGTTCACTCGAAAAATCGTACTCACAATTGGGGCTGCAATCGGAGTTAACGAATCTCATGGGGCCCAATAAAAGCAGTTGTTTACCTGTGCGTTCTGAGGACATTAACGAAAGGTTGGTTGCTACACCCTCGGGGACCTCTCTGATAAAACCAACAAGGTTTCTCCTGAGAACACATGACGCTTTGATAACATTTTTACCAGTATAGATGAGACGGTACAGTATAGATGAGACGGTAGATTTGTACGCGTTACAAACAATTTCGAAAGTTTCCTTCCATTTTTTGTCTCTTTTCAATTTTTTGAGAAGGTTGGCTTCGCTCAGTGGCTCAACGGTTCGCATAGCCAGCCGATCAGATGTTTGGACAAATTTTTCGACTGCAAGAAGTCGCGTTGAGCCAAAACGGACCAGTCTACTTTCTTTGGAAGCATTTGATCTAAAAAACTTCATTTGATTTGAAATTGTTTTGATATATGGAATTGAAATGATGGAACCCAAGTCCAGCAACTTGAGTGTGAATGAGAAATTGTCAAGAAATTTACCAGACCAAGTCCAGCAACTTGATTTAAAATTGTTTTGATTTATGGAATTCATGTCGAAAAGCCGAAAACAAAGTCAAAATGACGGAACCCAAGTCCAGCAACTTGAGTGGGAATAAAAAATTCTCAAGAAACTTACCAAACCAAGTCCAGCAACTTGATTTGAAAATGTTTTGACATATGGAATTCATGTCGAAAAGCCGAAAACAGAGTTGAAATGACGGAACCCAAGTCCAGCAATTTGAGTGTGAATGAGAAATTGTCAAGAAAATTACCAAACCAAGTCCAGCAGCTTGATTTGAAAATGTTTTGACATATGGAATTCACGTCGAAAAGCCGAAAACAGAGTTGAAATGACGGAACCCAAGTCCAGCAACTTGAGTGTGAATGAGAAATTGTCAAGAAATTTACCAAACCAAGTCCAGCAACTTGATTTGAAAATGTTTTGACATATGGAATTCATGTCGAAAAGCCGAAAACAGAGTTGAAGTGACGGAACCCAATTCCAGCAACTTGAGTGTGAATGAGAAATTGTCAAGAAATTTACCAAACCAAGTCCAGCAACTTGATTTGAAAATGTTTTGACACATGGAATTCATGTCGAAAAGCCAAAAACAGAGTTGAAATGACGGAACCCAAGTCCAGCAACTTGAGTGCGAATGAGAAAATGTCAAGAAATTCACCAAACCAAGTCCAGCAACTTGATTTGAAATTGTTTTGATATATGGAACTCATGTCGAAAAGCCGAAAACAAAGTCAAAATGACGGAACCCAAGTCCAGCAACTTGAACTTGAATAAAAAAATTCTCAAGAAACTTACCAAACCAAGTCCAGCAACTTGATTTGAAAATGTTTTGACATATGGAATTCATGTCGAAAAGCCGAAAACAGAGTTGAAATGACGGAACCCAAGTCCAGCAACTTGAGTGTGAATGAGAAATTGTCAAGAAAATTACCAAACCAAGTCCAGCAACTTGATTTGATAATGTTTTGACATATGGAATTCATGTCGAAAAGCCAAAAACAGAGTTGAAATGACGGAACCCAAGTCCAGCAACTTGAGTGTGTATGAGAAATTGTCAAAAAATTTACCAAACCAAGTCCAGCAACTTGATTTGAAAATGTTTTGACATATGGAATTCAAGTCGAAAAGCCGAAAACAGAGTTGAAATGACGGAACCCAAGTCCAGCAACTTGAGAGTGAATGAGAAATTGTCAAGAAATTTACCAAACCAAGTCCAGCAACTTGATTTGAAATTGTTTTGATATATGGAACTCATGTCGAAAAGCCGAAAACGAAGTCAAAATGACGGAACCCAAGTCCAGCAACTTGAACTTGAATAAAAAAATTCTCAAGAAACTTACCAAACCAAGTCCAGCAACTTGATTTGAAAATGTTTTGACATATGGAATTCATGTCGAAAAGCCGAAAACAGAGTTGAAATGACGGAACCCAAGTCCAGCAACTTGAGTGTGAATGAGAAATTGTCAAGAAAATTACCAAACCAAGTCCAGCAACTTGATTTGATAATGTTTTGACATATGGAATTCATGTCGAAAAGCCAAAAACAGAGTTGAAATGACGGAACCCAAGTCCAGCAACTTGAGTGTGTATGAGAAATTGTCAAAAAATTTACCAAACCAAGTCCAGCAACTTGATTTGAAAATGTTTTGACATATGGAATTCAAGTCGAAAAGCCGAAAACAGAGTTGAAATGACGGAACCCAAGTCCAGCAACTTGAGTGTGAATGAGAAATTGTCAAGAAATTTACCAAACCAAGTCCAGCAACTTGATTTGAAATTGTTTTGATATATGGAACTCATGTCGAAAAGCCGAAAACAAAGTCAAAATGACGGAACCCAAGTCCAGCAACTTGAGTGTGAATGAGAACTTGTCAAGAAATTTACAAAACCAAGTCCAGCAACTTGATTTGAAAATCTTTTGACATATGGAATTCATGTCGAAAAGCCGAAAACAGAGTTGAAATGACGGAACGCAAGTCCAGCAACTTGAGTGTGAATGAGAAATTGTCAAGAAATTTACCAAACCAAGTTCAGCAACTTGATTTGAAAATGTTGTGACATATGGAATTCATGTCGAAAAGCCGAAAACAGAGTTAAAATGACGGAACCCAAGTCCAGCAACTTGAGTATGAATAAGAAATTGTCAAGAAATTTACCAAACCAAGTCCAGCAACTTGATTTGAAATTGTTTTGATATATGGAACTCATGTCGAAAAGCCGAAAACAAAGTCAAAATGACGGAACCCAAGTCCAGCAACTTGAGTGTGAATGAGAAATTGTCAAGAAATTTACCAAACCAAGTCCAGCAACTTGATTTGAAAATGTTTTGACATATGGAATTCATGTCGAAAAGCCGAAAACAGAGTTGAAATGACGGAACCCAAGTCCAGCAACTTGAGTGTGAATGAGAAATTGTCAAGAAATTTACCAAACCAAGTCCAGCAACTTGATTTGAAATTGTTTAGATATATGGATTTTAGGTCGAAAAGCCGAAAACACAGTCAAAATGACGGAACCCATGTCCAGCAACTTGAGTGTAATTGAGAAATTGTCAAGAAAATCACCAAACCAAGTCCAGCAACTTGATTTGAAAATGTTTTGATATATGGAATTCATGTCGAAAAGCCAAAAACAGAGTTGAAATGACGGAACTCAAGTCCAGCAACTTGAGTGTGAATGAGAAATTGTCAAGAAATTTACCAAACCAAGTCCAGCAACTTGATTTGAAATTGTTTTGATATATGGAACTCATGTCGAAAAGCCGAAAACAAAGTCAAAATGACGGAACCCAAGTCCAGCAACTTGAGTGTGAATGAGAAATTGTCAAGAAATTTACCAAACCAAGTCCAGCAACTTGATTTGAAAATGTTTTGACATATGGAATTCATGTCGAAAAGCCGAAAACAGAGTTGAAATGACGGAACCCAAGTCCAGCAACTTGAGTGTGAATGAGAAATTGTCAAGAAATTTACCAAACCAAGTCCAGCAAATTGATTTGAAATTGTTTTGCGTTTTGATATATGGAATTCAGGTCTAAAAGCCGGAAACACAGTCAAAATGACGGAACCCATGTCCAGCAACTTGAGTGTAATTGAGAAATTGTCAAGTAATTTACCAAACCAAGTCCAGCAACTTGATTTGAAAATGTTTTGATATATGGAATTCATGTCGAAAAGCCGAAAACAAAGTCAAAATGACGGAACCCAAGTCCAGCAACTTGAGTGTAATTGAGAAATTGTCAAAAAATTTACCAAACCAAGTCCAGCAACTTGATTTGAAATTGTTTTGATTTATGGAATTCATGTCGAAAAGCCGAAAACAAAGTCAAAATGACGGAACCCAAGTCCAGCAACTTGAGTGTGAATAAAAAATTCTCAAGAAACTTACCAAACCAAGTCCAGCAACTTGATTTGAAAATGTTTTGACATATGGAATTCATGTCGAAAAGCCGAAAACAGAGTTGAAATGACGGAACCCAAGTCCAGCAACTTGAGTGTGAACGAGAAATTGTCAAGAAATTTACCAAACCAAGTCCAGCAATTTGATTTGAAAATGTTTTGACATATGGAATTCATGTCGAAAAGCCGAAAACAGAGTTGAAATGACGGAACCCAAGTCCAGCAACTTGAGTGTGAATGAAAAATTGTCAAGAAATTTACCAAACCAAGTCCAGCAACTTGATTTGAAAATGTTTTGACATATGGAATTCATGTCGAAAAGCCGAAAACAGAGTTGAAATGACGGAACCCATGTCCAGCAAATTGAGTGTGAATAAGAAATTGTCAAGAAATTTACCAAACCAAGTCCGGCAACTTGATTTGAAAATGATTTGACATATGGAATTCATGTCGAAAAGCCGAAAACAGAGTTGAAATGACGGAACCCAAGTCTAGCAACTTGAGTGTGAATGAGAAATTGTCAAGAAATTTACCAAACCAAGTCCAGCAACTTGATTTGAAATTGTTTTGATATATGGAACTCATGTCGAAAAACCGAAAACAAAGTCAAAATGACGGAACCCAAGTCCAGCAACTTGAGTGTGAATAAAAAATTCTCAAGAAACTTACCAAACCAAGTCCAGCAACTTGATTTGAAATTGTTTTGATATATGGAATTCAGGTCGAAAAGCCAAAAACACAGTCAAAATGACGGAACCCATGTCCAGCAACTTGAGTTTAATAGAGAAATTGTCAAGAAATTTACCAAACCAAGTCCAGCAACTTGATTTGAAATTGTTTTGATATATGGAATTCATGTCGAAAAGCCGAAAACAAAGTCAAAATGACGGAACCCAAGTCCAGCAACTTGAGTGTAATTGAGAAATTGTCAAGCAATTTACCAAACCAAGTCCAGCAACTTGATTTGAAATTGTTTTGATATATGGAACTCATGTCGAAAAACCGAAAACACAGTCAAAATGACGGAACCCAAGTCCAGCAACTTGCGTGTGAATGAGAAATTGTCAAGAAATTTACCAAACCAAGTCCAGCAACTTGATTTGAAAATTTTTTGACATATAGAATTCATGTCGAAAAGCCGAAAACAGAGTGGAAATGACGGAACCCCAAGTCTAGCAACTTGAGTGTGAATGAGAAGTTGTCAAGAAACTTACCAAACCAAGTCCAGCAACTTGATTTGAAATTGTTTTGATATATGGAATTCAGGTCGAAAAGCCAAAAACACAGTCAAAATGACGGAAGCCATGTCCAGCAACTTGAGTTTAATAGAGAAATTGTCAAGAAATTTACCAAACCAAGTCCAGCAACTTGATTTGAAATTGTTTTGATATATGGAACTCATGTCGAAAAACCGAAAACAAAGTCAAAATGACGGAACCCAAGTCCAGCAAATTGAGTGTGAATAAAAAATTCTCAAGAAACTTACCAAACCAAGTCCAGCAACTTGATTTGAAATTGTTTTGATATATGGAATTCAGGTCGAGAAGCCGAAAACAAAGTCAAAATGACGGAACCCAAGTCCAGCAACTTGAGTGTAATTGAGAAATTGTCAAGAAATTTACCAAACCAAGTCCAGCAACTTGATTTGAAAATGTTTTGATATATGGAATTCATGTCGAAAAGCCGAAAACAAAGTCAAAATGACGGAACCCAAGTCCAGCAACTTGAGTGTAATTGAGAAATTGTCAAGAAATTTACCAAACCAAGTCCAGCAACTTGATTTGAAATTGTTTTGATATATAGAATTCAGGTCGAAAAGCCGAAAACACAGTTAAAATGACGGAACCCAAGTCCAGCAACTTGCGTGTGAATGAGAAATTGTCAAGAAATTTACCAAACCAAGTCCAGCAACTTGATTTGAAAATTTTTTGACATATAGAATTCATGTCGAAAAGCCGAAAACAGAGTGGAAATGACGGAACCCAAGTCTAGCAACTTGAGTGTGAATGAGAAGTTGTCAAGAAATTTACCAAACCAAGTCCAGCAACTTGATTTGAAATTGTTTTGATATATGGAACTCATGTCGAAAAACCGAAAACAAAGTCAAAATGACGGAACCCAAGTCCAGCAACTTGAGTGTGAATAAAAAATTCTCAAGAAACTTACCAAACCAAGTCCAGCAACTTGATTTGAAATTGTTTTGATATATGGAATTCAGGTCGAAAAGCCAAAAACACAGTCAAAATGACGGAACCCATGTCCAGCAACTTGAGTTTAATAGAGAAATTGTCAAGAAATTTACCAAACCAAGTCCAGCAACTTGATTTGAAATTGTTTTGATATATGGAATTCATGTCGAAAAGCCGAAAACAAAGTCAAAATGACGGAACCCAAGTCCAGCAACTTGAGTGTAATTGAGAAATTGTCAAGAAATTTACCAAAACAAGTCCAGCAACTTGATTTGAAAATGTTTTGATATATGGAATTCATGTCGAAAAGCCGAAAACAAAGTCAAAATGACGGAACCCAAGTCCAGCAACTTGAGTGTAATTGAGAAATTGTCAAGCAATTTACCAAACCAAGTCCAGCAACCTGATTTGAAATTGTTTTGATATATGGAACTCATGTCGAAAAACCGAAAACACAGTCAAAATGACGGAACCCATGTCCAGCAACTTGAGTTTAATTGAGAAATTGTCAAGAAATTTACCAAACCAAGTCCGGCAACTTGATTTGAAATTGTTTTGATATATAGAATTCAGGTCGAAAAGCCGAAAACACAGTTAAAATGACGGAACCCAAGTCCAGCAGCTTGCGTGTGAATGAGAAATTGTCAAGAAATTTACCAAACCAAGTCCAGCAACTTGATTTGAAAATTTTTTGACATATAGAATTCATGTCGAAAAGCCGAAAACAGAGTGGAAATGACGGAACCGAAGTCCAGCAACTTGAGTGTGAATGAGAAATTGTCAAGAAAATTACCAAACCAAGTCCAGCAACTTGATTTGAAAAAATTTTGACATATTGAATTCATGTCGAAAAGCCGAAAACAGAGTTGAAATGACGGAACCCAAGTCCAGCAACTTGAGTGTGAATGAGAAATTGTCAAGAAATTTACCAAACCAAGTCCACCAACTTGATTTGAAAATGTTTTGACATATGGAATTCATGTCGAAAAGCCGAAAACAGAGTTGAAATGACGGAACCCAAGTCCAGCAACTTGAGTGTGAATGAGAAATTGTCAAGAAATTTACCAAACCAAGTCCAGCAACTTGATTTGAAAATGTTTTGACATATGGAATTCATGTCGAAAAGCCGAAAACAGAGTTGAAATGACGGAACCCAAGTCCAGCAACTTGAGTGTGAATAAAAATTTCTCAAGAAACTTACCAAACCAAGTCCAGCAACTTGATTTGAAATTGTTTTGATATATGGAATTCAGGTCGAAAATTCGAAAACACAGTCAAAATGACGGAACCCATGTCCAGCAACTTGAGTGTAATTGAGAAATTGTCAAGAAATTTACCAAACCAAGTCCAGCAACTTGATTTGAAAATGTTTTGATATATGGAATTCATGTCGAAAAGCCGAAAACAAAGTCAAAATGACGGAACCCAAGTCCAGCAACTTGAGTGTAATTGAGAAATTGTCAAGAAATTTACGAAACCGAGTCCAGCAACTTGATTTGAAATTGTTTTGATATATAGAATTCAGGTCGAAAAGCCGAAAACACAGTTAAAATGACGGAACCCATGTCCAGCAACTTGAGTGTGAATGAGAAATTGTCAAGAAATTTACCGAACCAAGTCCAGCAACTTGATTTGAAAATGTTTTGACATATGGAATTCATGTCGAAAAGCCGAAAACAGAGTTGAAATGACGGAACCGAAGTCCAGCAACTTGAGTGTGAATGAGAAATTGTCAAGAAAATTACCAAACCAAGTCCAGCAACTTGATTTGAAAATGTTTTGACATATGGAATTCATGTCGAAAAGCCAAAAACAGAGTTGAAATGACGGAACCGAAGTCCAGCAACTTGAGTGTGAATGAAAAATTGTCAAGAAGTTTACCAAACCAAGTCCAGCAACTTGATTTGAAATTGTTTTGATACATGGAATTCATGTTGAAAACCCGAAAACAAAGTCAAAATGACGGAACCCAAGTCCAGCAACTAGAGTGTGAATAACAAATTCTCAAGAAACTTACCAAACCAAGTCCAGCAACTTGATTTGAAAATGTTTTGATATATGGAATTTAGGTCAAAAAGCCGAAAACAGAATTGAAATGACGGAACCCAAGTCCAGCAACTTGAGTGTGAATGAGAAATTGTCAAGAAATTTACCAAACCAAGTCCAGCAACTTGATTTGAAATTGTTTTGATACATGGAATTCATGTCGAAAAGCCCAAAACAAAGTCAAAATGACCGAACCCAAGTCCAGCAACTTGAGTGTGAATAAAAAATTCTCAAGAAACTTACCAAACCAAGTCCAGCAACTTGATTTGAAATTGTTTTGATATATGGAATTCAGGTCGAAAAGCCGAAAACACAGTCAAAATGACGGAACCCATGTCCAGCAACTTGAGATTAATTGAGAAATTGCCAAGAAATTTACCAAACCAAGTCCAGCAACTTGATTTGAAAATGTTTTGATATATGGAATTCATGTCGAAAAGCCGAAAACAAAGTCAAAATGACGGAACCCAAGTCCAGCAACTTGAGTGTGAATGAGAAATTGTCAAGAAATTTACCAAACCAAGTCCAGCAACTTGATTTGAAAATGCTTTGACATATGGAATTCATGTCGAAAAGCCGAAAACAGAGTTGAAATGACGGAACCGAAGTCCAGCAACTTGAGTGTGAATGAGAAACTGTCAAGAAAATTACCAAACCAAGTCCAGCAACTTGATTTGAAAATGTTTTGACATATGGAATTCATGTCGAAAAGCCCAAAACAGAGTTGAAATGACGGAACTCAAGTCCAGCAACTTGAGTGTGAATGAGAAATTGTCAAGAAATTTATAAAACTAAGTCCAGCAACTTGATTTGAAAATGTTTTGACATATGGAATTCATGTCGAAAAGCCGAAAACAGAGTTGAAATGACGGAACCCAAGTCCAGCAACTTGAGTGTGAATGAGAAATTGTCAAGAAATTTACCAAACCAAGTCCAGCAACTTGATTTGAAAATGTTTTGACATATGGAATTCATGTCGAAAAGCCAAAAACACAGTCAAAATGACGGAACCCAAGTCCAGCAACTTGAGTGTGAATGAAAAGTTCAAGAAATTTACCAAACCAAGTCCAGCAACTTGATTTGAAAATGTTTTGATATGTGGAATTCATGTCGAAAAGCCGAAAACAGAGTTGAAATGACGGAACCCAAGTCCAGCAACTTGAGTGTGAATGAAAAATTGTCAAGAAATTTACCAAACCAAGTCCAGCAACTTGATTTGAAAATATTTTGATATATGGAATTCATGTCGAAAAGCCGAAAACAAAGTCAAAATGACGGAACCCAAGTCCAGCAATTTGAGTGTAATTGAGAAATTGTCAAGAAATTTACCAAACCAAGTCCAGCAACTTGATTTGAATTGTTTTGATATATGGAATTCAGGTCGAAAAGCCGAAAACACAGTTAAAATGACGGAACCCAAGTCCAGCAACTTGAGTGTGAATGAAAAGTTCAAGAAATTTACCAAACCAAGTCCAGCAACTTGATTTGAAAATGTTTTGATATATGGAATTCATGTCGAAAAGCCGAAAACAAAGTCAAAATGACGGAACCCAAGTCCAGCAATTTGAGTGTAATTGAGAAATTGTCAAGAAATTTACCAAACCATGTCCAGCAACTTGATTTGAAAATGTTTTGACATATGGAATTCATGTCGAAAAGCCAAAAACACAGTCAAAATGACGGAACCCAAGTCCAGCAACTTGAGTGTGAATGAAAAGTTCAAGAAATTTACCAAACCAAGTCCAGCAACTTGATTTGAAAATGTTTTGATATATGGAATTCATGTCGAAAAGCCGAAAACAGAGTTGAAATTACGGAACCCAAGTCCAGCAACTTGAGTGTGAATGAAAAATTGTCAAGAAATTTACCAAACCAAGTCCAGCAACTTGATTTGAAAATATTTTGATATATGGAATTCATGTCGAAAAGCCGAAAACAAAGTCAAAATGACGGAACCCAAGTCCAGCAATTTGAGTGTAATTGAGAAATTGTCAAGAAATTTACCAAACCAAGTCCAGCAACTTGATTTGAATTGTTTTGATATATGGAATTCAGGTCGAAAAGCCGAAAACACAGTTAAAATGACGGAACCCAAGTCCAGCAACTTGAGTGTGAATGAAAAATTCTCAAGAAATTTACCAAACCAAGTCCAGCAATTTGTTTGAAAATGTTTTGATATATGGAATTCATGTCGAAAAGCCGAAAACACAGTCAAAATGACGGAACCCAAGTCCAGCAACTTGAGTGTGAATGAAAAATTCAAGAAATTTACCAAACCAAGTCCAGCAACTTGATTTGAAAATGTTTTGGTATATGGAATTCATGTCGAAAAGCCGAAAACACAGTTAAAATGACGGAACCCATGTCCAGCAACTTGAGTGTAATTGAGAAATTGTCAAGAAATTTACGAAACCAAGTCCAGCAAGTTGATTTGAAATTGTTTTGATATATAGAATTCAGGTCGAAAAGCCGAAAACACAGTTAAAATGACGGAACCCATGTCCAGCAACTTGAGTGTAATTGAGAAATTGTCAAGAAATTTACCAAACCAAGTCCAGCAATTTGATTTGAAAATGTTTTGATATATGGAATTCATGTCGAAAAGCCGAAAACACAGTCAAAATGACGGAACCCAAGTCCAGCAACTTGAGTGTGAATGAAAAGTTCAAGAAATTTACCAAACCAAGTCCAGCAACTTGATTTGAAAATGTTTTGATATATGGAATTCATGTCGAAAAGCCGAAAACAGAGTTGAAATTACGGAACCCAAGTCCAGCAACTTGAGTGTGAATGAAAAATTGTCAAGAAATTTACCAAACCAAGTCCAGCAACTTGATTTGAAAATATTTTGATATATGGAATTCATGTCGAAAAGCCGAAAACAAAGTCAAAATGACGGAACCCAAGTCCAGCAATTTGAGTGTAATTGAGAAATTGTCAAGAAATTTACAAAACCAAGTCCAGCAACTTGATTTGAATTGTTTTGATATATGGAATTCAGGTCGAAAAGCCGAAAACACAGTTAAAATGACGGAACCCATGTCCAGCAACTTGAGTGTGAATGAAAAATTCTCAAGAAATTTACCAAACCAAGTCCAGAAATTTGATTTGAAAATGTTTTGATATATGGAATTCATGTCGAAAAGCCGAAAACACAGTCAAAATGACGGAACCCAAGTCCAGCAACTTGAGTGTGAATGAAAAATTCAAGAAATTTACCAAACCAAGTCCAGCAACTTGATTTGAAAATGTTTTGGTATATGGAATTCATGTCGAAAAGCCGAAAACAGAGTTGAAATGACGGAACCCAAGTCCAGCAACTTGAGTGTGAATGAAAAATTGTCAAGAAATTTACCAAACCAAGTCCAGCAACTTGATTTGAAATTATTTTGATACATGGAATTCATGTTGAAAAGCCAAAACCAAAGTCAAAATGACGGAACCCAAGTCCAGCAACTAGAGTGTGAATAACAAATTCTCAAGAAAATTACCAAAATAAGTCCAGCAACTTGATTTGAAAATGTTTTGATATATTGAATTCAGGTCGAAAAGCCGAAAACAGAGTTGAAATGACGAAACCCAAGTCCAGCAACTTGAGTGTGAATGAGAAATTGTCAAGAAATTTACCAGACCAAGTCCAGCAACTTGATTTGAAAATGTTTTGATACATAGAATTCATGTCGAAAAGCCGAAAACAAAGTCAAAATGACGGAACCCAAGTCCAGCAACTAGAGTGTGAATAACAAATTCTCAAGAAACTTACCAAACCAAGTCCAGCAACTTGATTTGAAAATGTTTTGATTTTTGGAATTCAGGTCAAAAAGCCGAAAACAAGAATTGTTTTTTAAATTCATTGTTGAGATGAATCTTGAACAGAACACGATGATGAATTTTCAAGTAACAGTTTCATGACGTACAAGAAAACTTAAACAGCAGCATCTTTCACTGACAGAAACCAACAAATTAAGATCATTTTGTATTGTAACAAAATTGTTTATGAACTGAAATGTTTAGTTTTAGTCGTTCATGTTGAACAAAACTTGATCTCAAATCGCAACACGCTCCCTATCGTTCAGTTAGAACTGCTAGTTTGCGAGTTTTCAAATTCGTCCCTGTCAGACGAATTGTTTTCATTACCTCTAACAGTAAGAACTTTTCCATCGGCACTGCGGCGTTCATTGGACCTAATTTCGTTGCCCTTGTTGTTGACGCTGATTTTGGCAAGCTCGTACGCCGCAACCCATTTTTGCTCGAACTTCAGCGCAAAGAGATCTGAACAAAGAAAACATTGTTTTCGTCTAGCCAACGATGTTTTGTCAATCAAAATTCTGAACAGCTTAGCTTTCTTAATGACACAACATTTGCGACAACGTTTTATATAAATGAGAAAAAACTTGAAACCTTTGAAAAAAGCCCTTCTGACAGGACTCAAGGCGGTACGTGGCTCGTTACCACTTTTGTATTTCCCCTTTGGAGATAACATGTGGTTTTTAAGCTCTTCCTCAGTCCACAACAACTTCGACGCATTTCGTCCAATAATCTGTGCCGTCATTCCATCGACAAGTGCAAGGTCCGCCCCTTTTCCCGGTCCATGGGGAATAGGAAGAATACACTCGTTATCCTTGCCCACAGTCTTTGGTGTTGGCAGAAACGCCCCTAACTTCCCAACTTCTGCGGTCTAAATGCAAATGAAAACCGTGGGAAGCCCTGTCATTAAATCCCAAGTTTTTTGAAAAAAAAACAAGCTGTAGTTTTGTATTTTGTATGAAATTTTGGAAACAAAACAAACAAAAGCTAACCAACTGCTTGAGAGCGTTAGCTGACAATTGAATTTCACGGTAATTTCTATTAGCAAGCGACTTAATTTCTGGCTTAAGTTCCTGCATACAGTTCACTATCATCGACGCAGCCTCTGTAATCTTCTCTGCTGCTTCTCTCATTGCATTTGCAGCCAGCATCTCTTCTCGTCTTTTTTTCTCTCAGGTACCTCTTCTGGATGAACAACTTTGCCTCGCTTTAGCTTTTTGTTGGCTGGCGTTGAACTCTACTTCGGATGGTTTAAGTCTTGACCACCTCCTTGCGATTGCGTGGCAGTTTCCAAAGAACAGAATTCTTTTGGGTTCCCAATATTGTCATCGTCATTAAAGACTATCTCGTCAACATTTTCTACTTGCTCAAGGTAGTCGGAAACATCTTCAGGGGGAAGAGATAAGTAAGGCTCTTGTTCGACATTTAAATGTGCGTTCTCTTCGCTTGGTTGCTGAGTTTCATAATCAAACGCAGTACTTTGCTGTGATGAAGTTACGAGCTTTAATTTTCTTTTAGCGCTTTCAGGTTGGAGGTCTTCGTTAAGGAGTATTTGCTCGACATCATCGTAGACAGTAATCTCTGGATCGGTTCTTTGAACCATAGGCTGAAAACTTTTGTTTCCATTGGCCTCAGTAACTTGAATGCGCGCATTTGCGGCTTCTTTTTCGCAAAAAGATTTGTGTCCGATAGCCAACACTGACCCCCTCCAGTAAAATGAATCGGTTCGCGGGTTCTTGTGCGAGTACTTGACATCGACGAAACTCCCCTTCTAAAAAGTGCAGAAAAATCAAAGTATAAATTTCTTTTGCTTTCTGTTAGAACGAAACATACTATTGAAATCTTTTCAACTGTTAAAAAATTAACTCTTACTTTGACGTAGAGACGACTTGTAAGGTCAAGTTTCACGCAACCATGCCGACTCCGGACGGTTTGGCAATTAGAGTCTTCGAAGAAAATTATTCAGTAACGATTTTTCAGTTGTTCTTTGGCAATCTGTTCAGCTCTGAGTTTTGTTTGTTTGCTATTCGCATCCATCGCTCTGCTTCTGCGATCCGGCAGTTTTTTGGAAGGTTGCTGAAAAGCGACCAAGTTAACCTCAAAATGAAAAATGGTAACAAAAAATCTGATATGGCAAATCCACTGGCGAAAAATGAAAATTTAATTAACAAATAACTAGGCCTAGAATGAGCTGTGAATGGATTGGGAAAACCATTTAGCAAAAAAATCCGATCCAAAAAAATTGAAAAAAAAACAGTAAACATCAGAGTGAAATTGCCGCATGTGATCAAACATAGCCGGCAGATTGCCGGAATAGCTGAGAAACATTAGGGACCTTTACTGTACATATGAGTTCCTTTGACCTTAAACAAACTCAAATTAAGCTTAAGTTTTAAAGTGCAAAAGTAATTTTATTGAGTGAGGTAAGTCACGTATGATCAAAATCTAATCACGCAAATAACCGAAAAACTTTTGGTAAAGCGAGTGAAAAATGACGTCACGCGCGCAAATGCCGTTAGTGAGAGGAAAAAATCATTCAGAAAATTTGACTTTTTCAGCTTTGCGGTGTGAACAAATGTAAAACGAAAAAAGAGCGTCAGACGACGAAACAAAAAAAAACCAAGAGCACCGCAATATAGTTTTGCTCAGCTTACAGCTTCGCAGCTATAAAAAACCACTACCGAGAAACCGAATTTTTGTCCAAACACCCTTTTCTCGATCTATTTTAAAATGCGATTGAAAAAAATTCACGTCGCAAGACCACTCGATTTTTTGCTCCAGGTCTTGTTTGGGTGTGACCAAAATCTCAACTCCAATTTGACTTCATAATTCATGAAAATATGTGAACAGATCTTTAATAAAAGAGCGCCCCAATACAAATTAGGTGAAAAGTTAGGAGCGCAATAATAGCTGCCTGGAATTGCTGATTGGGGGGCTTTAAGTTATCTGACCACTAAACGGGGGGGGGGCTATAATGGAAAGCCTTGGAGTTGTGCCAAGTCTCGGCAAAACATGGATAACACAAGCAAGATAACTTCTATGCACATTTTGTGCATCAAATTACTCTTGGTAAGATTCCCTTTTTAGCAACACTTGCTGATAAGGAAACCTTAGAAATTCTCGAGCACGTG
The DNA here is from genome assembly GCF_964194025.1 of Convolutriloba macropyga. NCBI lineage: Eukaryota > Metazoa > Xenacoelomorpha > Acoela > Convolutidae > Convolutriloba > Convolutriloba macropyga. The sequence goes on from NC_134469.1 coordinate 35,385,219, forward strand.
CTGATTTTATAAAAACGTTGACACACGTTTTCGTTGTTCTGCAATTGCACCTCATCATAACTATAAACATTTGCAGGTTGCGGTTCGTTGATTGGAAATGTGTCTGTGTTTGTCAGGGTTTGTGCCCATGCATTAGGAAGAACAATCGTCACGTTTCGTTGAGACATGGTAGTTGATTCGGTCAGTAATCTGTTTCAAACTGTATATCTCTGAAAAACATTACTCATTATAGCTAAATTGAAAGGTTCTTAGGAACGTTGGGAACCATCGAAAAAGTTATTTTCATAGGGAAGGAGGAGATTGGTGGAGTCGTGAATACGTTGGCACTTGGATGCATGTGATTTATAACGAGTCTGGCTCGATGTGGATCAACTGAAACCTCTGTGAGAGGATTGAACGAAACATCAGAAAGTATAAATTACTTCGGCTGGACCGGTTCTAAGCAGGAAGAGAATCCAAAATGGGTTGTTTCCCAAAGTACGACACTACCCCTCTCCTCATTTTACCAAACCAACCTTGCAAATATATATATCACAATATGTTTATTGTGGGGGAGGGGGTGCTTGTTGATCCACGTCCATCAAATTCCTTTCAGTAGACTATGCCCTGTTCCGCTTATTGTTCGAGTAATAGTGTGACAAAATGGTACCAAACGGTAACTATTAGTACATAACAAGGTCAGTTCAAAAGTTTAATTTCATTTTGAACCTTGTAAAAACCATTGAGCGGTCTTCCGACTTTCGTCACTCTCGAAACTTTCCCGTTGGGCGGTGGGGTGGGATTTCCCATATTAAACACGTGAATAATGGTCACCAGTTAATATGCTTATGATAAGATGCTTATGATAATATGCTTATGATGCGTTGTAAGGCCAATAGGATCGGGGCTATAATGGGAAGGCGAGGACTCGGAAAGTTTTTGGAGTAGATATAACTTTAAAACAATCAGATTAATGCTATTAAACTTCGGACTGAAACCAAACACAACGTGAAATTAGATTAGTTTTCTGAATTCTTCAACTGTCACTCTACCTCCGTCATCCGCTCTCCGTCGTTCATCTCTGAAGCGGATCGAACTGAGTTGGATCTCCGGCTTTTTGGTTCCCTGAAGCGGCTCGCAGATGTTTTAGAGCTGGTCGCGATAATGGCGAACTGGTTGGCGATGTGAGGAGCATTTGAAAAACGATGAGATACAGCGGTAAGATTGTGAATGTTGATTATATCGACGAACTTCCAGATGCCAGAGTTGGAATGCACTGGCGAGAAAATATAAAGGAAAAGAAGAAGAACACTCACGGGTTATTGTACAAGGCACGAGGATTAGATTCAGGTTTAATAAATTTAAATCAACAATTGGACACAGAATGGTCGCCCCGTTTCTGTCGATTCGACCAAGCAACAGACTACGGATTTCGTCAAGGTTGTCAGTTCCCTGAATTCCGAGGCTTTACTCCAGACAGATTTAGCTAAAGTAGAGATCTGCTCGATTGTCGTCTACTGTGAAGTGATCCAAGTAAGAGTAAGTATCTGCAGTAACACAGACGAAGTAATAAACAAAGTAAGAAATAAAGTAAACAAAGTACAAAAGAAGTAACAATAAATAAACAACTAAAACAAGGTATAACAGACATAACTACATCGCCCAGAAACTGCTTACATCCGACCCTTTCTCAAATGACATTTCAACTGTGTTCCTTATGCTGTTGCAACTTGATGTATCTGATGACTCAATAACTGGTCTCACCTTAAGGCTACTAGATTCCGACGACATTTCAACTACATCCTTGTTGATTCTGGTAACGTGCCTTTTGATGTTGTAGGGGTACATTGAAGTGAAGTTACAGAACTTACATTTATGCTTATGCGCGCTCTCTTCATGGATTCTTCTCATGTGCCGGTCCGTCATGTACTTAGCATTCGACTCATAGTCGCAGTAGTCACATAAAAACACTTTCTGCACCGTCCTCACATTTCTATTTCTGGCCACCCTCTTTCTTTTCCTGTTCACCTTTTCTGATGGTACTACACTTATCACATCAACTGGCCCATGGCAATCTTTGGTTTTGATATCAACAATCTCGAGCAACAAATCTGCTCCACACGAAATAATTGTTTCGTGGAAACAGAAATCGAACTTAATATCACAGGCCATTACAGTAACAAATCAAACAATCAGCAACAAAATCAGCAACAATCAAATCTGAAATACACAACATATGAGTCTACCATTGAGTCTACTATTCAGACACTGGAAACGATAAACGGAAACACACTGATGAACACTGGGATTGACACTCCACGGGCGAAGCCCGATGCTTGCACTACTACTTCTAGTTCTACACAACTAATTCTGACTCGCACAACGACCTCCGACCTCCGCCTCCGCCTCCGACCTCCGCCTCCGACCTTCAGTACCGACCTCCGCTACCGACCTCCACCGACCTCCGCTACCGACCTCCACCGACCTCCGCTACCGACCTCCACTGACCTCCGCCTCCGACCTCCACTGACCTCCGCTACCGGCAAATGTTTTTTGGTATTACGAGAGCACATAGAGACCATTTTTACACCGCCGACCTCCATTACCGACCTCCGCCTCCGACCTCCGCTACCGACCTCCGCCTCCGACCTCCGCCTCCGACCTCCGCCTCCGACCTCCGCCTCCGACCTCCACCTCCGACCTCCGCTACCGACCTCCGCTACCGACCTCCGCTACCGACTTCCACTACCGACCTCCGCTACCGACTTCCACTACCGACCTCCGCTACCGACCTCCGCTACCGACCTCCGCTACCGACCTCCGCCTCCGACCTCCGACCTCCGCCTCCGACCTCCGCCTCCGGCCTCCGCTACCGGCCTCCGCTACCGACCTCCGCTACCGACTTCCACTACCGACCTCCGCTGTCGACTTCAACTACCAACCTCCGCTACCGACCTCCGCTACCGACCTCCACTACCGACCTCCGCCTCCGACCTCCGACCTCCGACCTCCGCCTCCGACCTCCGCTACCGACCTCCGCCGACTTCCACCGATGCACCAATATATGGTTTAGATATGAACGCACCAATATATGGTTTAGTTAGAGCTAGAATGGCTGTTCAGGGTATCGCCATCTTAAAAATTTAAAGCATGAGATCAGTTATTCGAAATTTTCAAAATTTGCTATGTTTTGTCTATGAACATTATGAAAGACTCAAAACATCATGTTCATCCTACTTTCAGAAAAAAAGCTTTCTGGATTTATACTGCACATACTTGTTAACAAAGTACCCTTAGATTACTCTGATTCAGTACTGAGACGTCGATATACTATTGCGATGTACTGATTCAGTAATGAAAGTCTATGACACACAGGTCCGGGGTAATAAAGATCTCAATTATTAATTATTTTGCGTTATTGTTGCCTGGACTCTTTCATGTGGCAGTTAGCATTAAATGGAGTTCTGATCTGCATTGACAACGAATGACTGCTTCATGCACTTATTGTTTTGCGATTCGAACAACTTGGCCATGAATAATCTGACGTTTTAAGTGATCTCTATTAACGTATGGCAACTTTGAGCGCCACAGGTAGCGGAGGCGTTAACGTTGCGAATGTTGAGAAGATAACGACCTCTCTTGGATCTGAGGACATTGTGTGTCTGCAGTCGGGATCCATGACCCGGTTAGGAGTAGTAACTCGGGCATTTGAAGACGAGAGCAGCTCCTCTGAAGTGGGAGACAGCAAACGAGTTGAAAAGAGGCACTCAGAGCATCTACAGAGGTCATACTGACATCGAAAAAAAACTGTAAGAACAGAACAATTATTTTTTGCAGTAAAAAAATTACAGTTTAGACGGCGAACTCCAACCACAAATTTTCCTAACTTTTCAATCAAATATATTGGGTTACAAAAAGTTAACGGTATCAGATCAAAAATTAAGAATTCCGTAATTTTCAACACGGAAATCTTAAAATAAAAATTGCGCGATTTTCAACAAGGAAATCTTAAGAATTCCGTGATTTTCAACACGGAAATCTTAAATTCGGAATTCCTCGATTTTCAACACGGAAATCTTAAGAATTCCGCTACTTAGATAACCGGTCACCATCAAACCCCTCAAAATTTTTGTGACGAAAAAAGATCAGTTTTTAAAATTTTCGGCCGATAAAACTGTCCAGTTTAGTGGATTACCGTTCTGTATTCAAGGAATTGCAAAAAATTGACCAAAAATAGAGAAAAATGGGACAAAAGCATAAATTTTTGACCGAGTTGTCAAAAATCATTTTTCCCAACAACTAGAAGGTTCGTCAATTGAGTGAAACTCTATAAGCGCAAAAGTTGTGAACATTTTCACAACCTCTGGCCTACAAAAATTTATTGAGTTCCCATAATTTTTCTCGTCGCTCGTTTATGTACCTTTTGGTCCGCGTCCTTTTTGCCCTTTAACTTTTCAATACTCCGTGTTCCGTTTTTTCATTAACGTCGCTCTGCCAAAACTTCGCCTTTCGTTTTCTTCCGCAACTTTTCCGGATTTTGATGTAGTATGTCATATGTGATGAAGTATGTTGTCGCTTTTGCCGTAGTATGTTGAGTATGCTAGTATGCTGGTTTGTTCTTTAGTTCTTATAGCTTTCTAGGGTGTGACTAAAGCTTATTCTCGAGTTACAGCTGGATTCTTCTTTGATTTTTCAACTTTACTAATTTACTAGCCATCCTGTTGTAGTATATTGCTTTTGCTGCTGTATTTTTGTGTGTACCTGTAGGATTGCTAGTTGGTTTGGTCTTGTAGCCTTCTAGGGTGTGACTTAAGTTTATTCTCGAGTAAAGGCTGGACTTTTCTTGACGTTTCCAGTTGTCATAGCCTACAAATACACTTCTGTAGTTTATTTATTTTATGTGTAACTTGTTTAAAATTGTTATTATAATGATTTGTTGTGTTGTTTTGGATACTGCTGGGGTGTGAATTAAATTTATTCTGGGGTTACGGCTAGTAAATTCTTTGACGTTTTCATCCTTTTAGTGTACTACTGCATTGCGGTAAATTAATTTGTCATTATATTAAGCATCATAATGAACTATGCTAGATTGTCTTGCAGTAGCTTCTCTCCTTCTTCCTAGGGTGTGACTTAAATTTGTTCTGGAGTTACGGCTAGGTTGTTTGGTTGAGTTTTTTTTTCCGTGGTCTGCTAACATAGTTCTTTCCGAACCTCATTTCCCGCCTGTTCGTTCCCCACTGTACCGTTTCGTTGCGTTGCGAGTTTTTCGCTCGACTTCCCGTACGTCCCTTTTCCGTTCCATCGCGCACTGCTCTCTCGGCTTCTCGTCTGTCCCGTTTCCGTGGCGTCGCGCGTTACTCGCTCGACTTCCCGTCCATCATATTTTCGTTTCATCGCGCGTTGCTCGCTCGACTTCCCATGTGTCCTTTGTTTCCCTCTGCGTTGAGCGCATAGCGTTCAGCGCTCTACTTCTGTTTTTGTCGGGCACTGTGTGCTGGACGACGTTTTCTGCTCTTTGGGTGGTTTGTTTTACAGACCGTCTACAGTGTGCTTTGTTTGGTTTGCCTTGCGTTTGTTTTGTTTTGCGTGGATTTGGTTTGTTTGGAGTTTTCATATAATAGATATTCGTGTGCAGTGGTAGTTTTGCTGGTTCTTGGAAATTTTAACATCCTGGTGTCTATTAGTCTTAATCAAAAAGTCAAAAAATTGTACGCTGCCAGGTCAAAGCGTGAAGCTGAATTGCATGCTATTACATGAAGATATCTTTGATTGTATAAATAGTCAAAGTAGGCGAGTGAAAATTGAACGCCTAGTAACAAAGTGCAACGAAACATTTATGACTGTTGTAGACAAAAATGAGGACCTGTTTGCATTTGCTGGAAAAACGGAGGATCCAAGTGCACTTGTTCCTTCATTAGAGTCTTACTTGGAGGCAATGACAACTAAAAACGACAAGAAACTCACTTCAGCACGAAACTACATCAACTCTGCTGATGATAAAGTGAGCGAGTTTCAGGAACCGATGGTTTCCATTCGTTCTATATTTCCCTCACTGATGACCTCGTCAAAAACATCCAGTCAGCGTTAACATGATTACGTAATTGCTAAAAAGAAGCGCGAAAAAATTGAAAAACAGAATGAGGCAGACATTTGCCACACTAAACAGAAAAAGCAAATGGAATTAGATGAACTGGAGGAAAACAACAAGAAACGGTCGGCAGAGGCAACTCTGCAAGAATTTGAATTGCTGGACGCTGTTTCCAAAGGTAGCCATTCTGACACAACTGCAAGTGCTAGGAGCTCAATGAGATGTGAAAAAGATGTACAGGACCGGATTAACGCCTCACTTGCTTTAAGTTTTAACAAAGATGATAAAACTGGTGAACGAGAGGTTACGATAGACCCTCCAGAATGCCCTAGCCACAACAACGGCGAAGCAGTGGAAGATCAAAACACTGACATTTCAAGGCATTCTATCCCAGAGAAAATTGTCGAGGCAACTACATTTTAAGCAATGAGACCTTGCAGCAACTTGACCCCTATTATACCCCATCTGAAAATTTTTTGGCTGCTGCTAACACACAGGCGTTGTACCAGGCGCACCTACGGGCGCAAATGAATCAAACAGGCCAACAAGGCACGGCGCTTCCGAGCATAACTAACCAAGGAACCACAGATAGTCACCCGCCTTCTATACACGCCCCAGTTGCTTCTCCACCATCCATTCAAGAGCCCGTTCGACCACAAATAAATCAAAATAATTCGTCCGATTTTCTTCCACACGCACAACTTCAAATTTCAGAATCTAGGGGACCTGAAACATCAAGTCTGCCCAAGAACAATTGGGCCCAGCGTATATGCTACCGACATCAAATTGATTTTGTTCCCCGAGCACCGAACGCCACTCTTTTTCCTTTTCCGACGACAAATCATCCAGCCCCCGCAATAAAGCGCCCCACCAAGTCCAAACACTCAACAGCACAACTCCGAACCCGCTCATCTTATTGACCTTCCATTTCCGAGCCAAGTTTTCGCATCTGACCTCACTGCTCCCATCCCACAAGCTCCTTTGGTTAACCAGCCTCTCGTCAACAACACTTTTTGGAATAACAAAAACCGAGTACACAAAGTTGTACGTCCCATTGCTCCTCATGTCCCAAATTTTCCCAATATCCCTCTTGGCCGACACTTTGTGCCGATAATGAGTCATTGGCGTTTTCCACAGCACAGACCGTCAATAGTCAACCAAGACACTACCACCGTGAATAGTGTGCCTCCAAATGTACAGCCACATATCGTACCCTCAAGCACTAATGTTCCACTACGAATTTATCAGAATTCACTCCTTTTGATTGATAGGCAATCATCATAAGGCGCACAACAGGAAAACCCGATCGCAGCTACTAGGAGTGTTGTACCTGGTCTAGACACTCCGGTTTTTCACCCAACATACCCTTATGTTGGGCCCACCCCTTTGAGTTGGAGTGATCCGCAGGTGTCTGCAACTGCACATCCGACACCGAACAACGCGTCATTGATTAGGGAATTGGCTGATGCAATCTCCAGCAAGAAAAAGGACCCCTCGCCCGAATGGAAACTTGCTCAGTATAATGGCGATCCATTACAATGGCACGAGTGGTATGGTCAATTCAAAAGCGCGATTGACTTGCAGTCGCTCACTGATGACGTTAAATTGACGTACCTCAAAACGCTCGTCACCGGTAAAGCAAAGATTGCAATAGCCGAATTTGCTTACTGTGGTCTAATGTACAAAGATGCACTAAGGACTTTAGAACGTAAATTTGGCCAGCCACAGGCAGTCGTAAGTGCACACTTGGATAAACTAAGAAATTTTCCACCTCTTAAAATGCACAATAGTGATAACATCTTTAACTATTCTGCACTCATATCCAGCCTCGTTGGGGTTTTCAAGTCACTATCATATGATGCTGACTTGAAGAGCACTTCCCTATCTAACCAAGCGGTACAGAAGTTACCAACCAACATGAAAGAGTCATGGTCAATCCTTACGGTTAAAAAGCACTGGGTTAAACCTACCTTCCTTGACTTTAACAAATGGCTTGAAGAAAAGGCTGAGGCCCATGATCCTATGAAACAAAGCGCAACCAAGTCGAGGCCTGAAGATATCAGCACTTCAGTAACCAAGACCAAAAGAGCCTCAAAAGTGTTTGCATCAAATTCACAACAAAGGGAAACAAAGAAGCAAATGCCATCTTCCTCCACAAACTCTTAATCTTGCTGAATTGTATGCCAAGGTAACCACCGGCTATGGGAGTGTCGAGTTTTCAAGGAAAAGACTCCAACCCAGAGAGCTAAGTTGGTGGCGGATAACAAACTTTGCATTTCGTGCTTACGGGACAAGCACACGTTCCCCCAGTGCCCTCATCCAAGAAAGTGCCAAGCAGAAGGGTGTAATAGTTCGCATAACACACTATTGCACGGAGCAGATAGAGTGTTTCCAACAAAACAGTCAACAAATTCCAATATCATTCAGCCTTCTGGCAACACAGGTCAATGTAAAGCAACCACTAGTCAAGAGCCCTCTAATAAGACCACAACAATGTCATCTGTTACTGATGTTATGGGGCTCCATCAGATAACGGAATTGCAGTTGGTCAATTCTTCCGGTGTAGATACCAAGGCTTTAGTTTTGTGTGATACCGCCTGTAGTAACTCTTGGGTGGCCGGTAGTCTCGCAGATATACTCGGTTTGCACGGTAAAGCACTAAAGCTAACTGTCAAGGGTATAAATACCGAAGAAGTAGTTTATACTAGGGTTGATGAATTTACTGCGAACCCAAGAGAACATCAGGATTTTGAACCATTTACCATCAACCCTTTCGTTAAAGAGAGTCGGAATGTCGGCTCTGATGTAATTATTGTACAGGCCCTGCAAGAGACTTACGCACACTTAGTATTCCTTGATCCCGTGACATATTCTTATAAAGACATTGAGATGATACTCGGACAAGATGTCTATCAAGCCATCCGCCCATTAGAATACTTTTCCGCCGATGAGAAGCGTTCACCCGTTGCCGTACGCTTACCCATAGATTGGGTCTTAAGCGGTCCGTTACCATCAAGTTATTGTTTAACCTCAACGTGCTTTAAAGTGAATATCGAACATGACAATGAGTTAGCAAGTCAAGTAAAGTCATGGTACGACGTTAAATCATTTGGGGCAAACAAGCAGGTCGACTCAAGATCTGCAGCAGACGCAAGGGCTCACGAAATCCTTGAGAGTACCACCATACACATTGGCCTGAGATACAATGTCGGAATGCTGTGGGCAGCAGACAACACCAAGCTTTACAAAAACACCGGGCAGCAGACAACACCAAATAATTACTTCTCCTCCCTTGTGCAACTAAAATCTCTCGAAAAACGATCGGCCAAGGATGAAGACCTTAGAGAGAAGTATACTAGTACCATCAAGGAAGACCCAAATAAGGGGTTTGTAATTGAGCTTCCAGACGCTCACAAGGTTGAGAGCCGGTCCGATAAAGAGTGGTACCTACCCCACCATCCGTTTGTAAACCAGAACAAACCGGGTAAAGTGCGTAGGGCGCTCAATGGAGCAGCAAAGTTTCATGGTGCTTCACTGAATAAATCTTTGCTCACTGCACCTGATCTGCTCGAAAACCTTATTTACGTACTTCTTTGCTTCCGACAACATCCATATGCCGTCTCTGTCGACATCGAGGGAATGTTTCTATAGGTCGGTGTTTTACCATCAGATCAACCATCACTTCGCTTTCTGTGGCGGGAGGAACCCACAACTAACGTTGTAGTGTATCAATATACGCGCCATATATTCGGGGCTAAAGACTCGCCCACCTGCGTCAACTATGCATTACAACGCACTGCGAAAGACAATGCCAAGTTTTATCCCGAAGCTGCAAAAGCCATCCTTGAAATCTTTTACATGGACGATTACCTTGACTCAGTGGAGTCTCCTGAGAAAACCATCTATAGATCGAAAGAATTGGTACATCTTCTCCATCTTGGTGGGTTCAAGCTTACAAAGTTTGTAAGCAGTGTGCCAAATCTGGCTAATCGGATTGATGGTTCTCCTCAATTTACTGAGCCCAAGGTTATTGTCTCATGCCGGCAGGATTCATCGCACGTGCTTGGGTTAAAGTGGGACCACACTAATGACACTTTAGTCCTAAATCTTGTCTCGAAAGTCTTTGATCCTATTGGTCTTCTCGCATCGTTTACTGTCGGTGCGCGACTGCTCTTAAAGGACATCTGGCGTGCCACAGGACAACAATGGGATGACGAGGTTCCACAGGACACGGTTTAAAGATTTTTGGTTTGGAGTGCGGACTTACCAAAGCTTGAAAACATCAAAATTACCCGAAGTTATATATTCCCCGAGTTGCCTATGTTCGGTGACAGTTCCCAGGATATTTTCAGTGCGGTCGCATTCTTGCGAGCCCGAGTAAAAACTACCACGGGCGAAGAAAAAACAGAGCTTGCAATTGTTTTGGGGAAAGGGCGCGTGGCGCCAACGAAAGTAATGACTGTCCAAAAAACCTCAAACTACAAGCAGTTCTACTTGCGGCTCGGCTGAAAAGGGAAATTACACAATACACAAGCACTTACTGTAACTGTTAACCAAATATTCATGTGGACAGACAGCAGGACCGTTCTCCAATGGATTAACTCTAATGAATAGCAACCAATCTTTGTTGCAAACCGTGTTTGCTGGGAGTATACCAGCGTTGACCAATGGAACCACGTCGCAACTAAGGATAATCCAGCTGACGCTGGCACGCGTGGAATGTCCGCTGAGATTTTGCATCTAAGCAGTTGGTTCAAAGGTCCACATTTCCTAATCAATTCACGTTTCCCATTTGTACCGAACAAAGACGTCATTAAAAACATCAAACTTGGCGTCAACCAAGCAGTCACTATAGGGGACACTGTATCGCTGACTACATCTGTCAAAAAAACATAACTCGCGTTCCTTCAATATTTCTGTTTGATAAGTTTAGTTCTTATCAAAAGTACCTAGGCATTGCCGCATACAATCTCCGGCTTTTGCCAAAACATGCCGGCTACCGTAACCTCGATGGTAGCATTACTGAACCTACTGAGCTTGATGAAGCCGAGCGTCATCTACAGTACTTGGTGCAAGGATAGTCTTTTGAAACCGAAAGAAAAGATCTTCTTGACAATAAATCTGTTAAACCGAGTAGCCGAATTGCTCCACAATCACCGTTCCTTAGTCCAAATGGACTAATCCGTTCCTCGGGCCGCATCAAGCGGTTAATGGAAGTTGGCTTTAATGTAAAGTTTCCAATCATCTTAGATGCACGTCATCCGTTTGTAAAATTTTTCCTCAAACACATCCACGAAAAGCATTATCATCAAGGCGTTGAATACCTAAGATCAATTGTGCAGAAACACTATACAGTACTGAAACTAAGATGATATTTGCGTTCCATCAAAGCACACTGCCTAAGATGCCGAGAATTCCAAACAGAAACTATGCAACCAATCAAGTCTGACTTACCTAAAGAGAGGCTTGCTTACCAGTCTTACCCTTCACGAACACTGACTTTGACTAATTTGGGCCATTCTATGTTAACTGTCCGCCGTATTAAAGGTGAGCTTCCTCTACACCTGTCTCACTACTCGCGCTGTCCATGCCGAGATAGTTACATCCATGGACACTAGTTGTTGTGTTATGGGAGTTGAGCGGTTTGTGTCACTTAGGGGTACACCTGCTTAGATTTGGTCCGACAATGGCACTAACTTTATCGGAGCGGAGAAAGAACTCCGAGAAAGTGTTGAAAAGTGGAACGTTGTCAACATTGCAGCTGAGCTCGCTCACAAAGGTATAAAGTGGAGGTTCAATCCACCCAGCGCGCCTCATCTAGGTGGTATCTGGGAGAGGTTTGTACGCAGCTTCAAGCGCGTGTTGTACACTATTCTTGGCACGCGTCGCCTCACGGATGAGGTACTGCATACTACCTTTTATCTCGTGGAGAATGCTCTCAATTCGGGTCCTTTAACACCCGTAAGCGCTGATCCGTGCAATTTGAAGGCTATAACGCCTAACCACTCTCTTAGGAGAATACTTTACCGGTTTTCCTTCTGTTGTCGGCAATAATGAGTTTGTCCATCGTAAACGTTGCGACCGAGCGCAGTCGTACGCTAATGCGATCTGGTCCCGTTAGATCAGAGTACGTACAGACGCTGAACTGACGCTCTAAGTGGCAGACGCCTGCCGAGCAACACCTTAAGACCGTTGACTTGGTTTGGATAGTTAAGGAAACCAACCCTAGGGGTTACTACTCAATCGCTCGGATTGTGCAACTCCGTTACGGTTCCGATAGCGTCGCGCGCTCTGCCGTTTTACGTACGTCAACCGGTTCACTCGTCCGTCCGCTTGTAAAACTTGAACCAGTTTTCCCAACATCTTCTACCGGGCCGGAGGAATTGACGAAGTAAATTATACAACGAATTTTAGCCAATCAGAATCGAGTATTTCTAATCTTTAAAATAAGATTTAAATACGTTCTAATATACGTAGAAAGTTGCGAAAAAGTTCATTTAACCTAATTTTAAATAAATATAACCACTATATGTTGCAATTAAGCTGGTTTTCAGCTTAATATTTTTAGGTTTTATAGACAATTGCCGATTGAATACGAACGGATTTGACGTCAATGACATCAGACGAAAAAACCTGTTAAATGAGCATCAAAAAAACCTTGCCGTTTAAGTTTCACTTGTTGTCTTGATTTTATAATGCTTACACGTTGTTATGCTTTGTACGTAATCTTACACATGATGAATTGAATCCTCGAACTACTGTCTTATCAGAGTTTATATAGTACCGCTCCCAGTTACGAACACTTTAGCCTAATTTTTTGATAAACTTATCAGATAGAAAGGTCAATGGAGTCCCGGACCTGTGTGTCATAACAACACAGTACTGAATCATGCTATCTCAATTCTGGCATTTACACTGCCCAGTTATCTGATCATGGCATAATATACACTGTTCATCATGATATTTTTATCGTTTACACTGCCGAATTTCTGAACATGCTGTTATTTCACAATTCAGATATTCTGCACATCATGAAATTTATAGGCTGAATTTACAATGCGCAGAATTGAGTAGAATTTTAGGCTGAACTTACAATTGGCAGAATGAGTTGTTTACCAGAACTGGAACCCGTCTGCTTTATTTGAGTATGTTGGTGGATTCAAAGCGGATTCAAAGCCATTGAATACTTATTTTACCCCGCGACAATTTCTAGACTAGTTCTGAACTTAATATGTAAAACAATAGTCCGACAAAACTATATTAGATATCATACTAGATAAAACTATTTTCTTGAACCAGTTTTCCCAACATCTTCTACCGGGCCGGAGGATATGACGAAGTAAATAATACAACGAATTTTAGCCAATCAGAATCGAGTATTTCTAATCTTTAAAATAAGATTTAATTACGTTCTAATATACGTAGAAAGTTGCGAAAAAGTTCATTTAACCTAATTTTAAATAAATATAACCACTATATGTTGCAATTAAGCTGGTTTTCAGCTTAGTATTTTTTAGGTTTTCTAGACAATTGCCGATAGTGCGTTTTACAGCTAATACGTTGCTTATTATAGCCATTGAATGAATTCACAATCAAACTACAGTTCTTTACTGAGTTTATATTTTTAATCAACTAAGATCTGTTGAGGTCAGCATTAGCCACTGTGCAATTGTAATTAAATAAAAAAACAATAATTCTGGAAAAATAATTTTTCTTTATATATGTTTTGAAGATTAAAATTAGACGTAAAAAATAATCGGACAAGAGTAAAATCCACTTACGTCTTCAACTTTTGTCTGAAACTTCACTCCTCTAGATTTGCTCTTTTCTGTCGATGTGCCCTGACGTCCCGGGCCGAAGATTTTGCCGAAAAATAACGGGGTAAAGAGTGTAAATAGTGTAAAAATGATCAACGCAAAACATGTAAGATCTACGCTAAATTCAAGGCAAAATATGTAAGATCTACGCTAAAATTCAACGCAAAATTATGTAAGATTGGCGTTGAATGCGTTGATTTTATGTAAGATCTACGCTCAAGCGTTGATCATACATCAATTCAACGCTAATCTTACATAATTTTTCGTTTTTTAACTTTGACACCTGGCTGGATTTCCTCTGGCATTTACTTCTACACAAAACCAAAAAGTGCATTTTCAGGGTTACAACAAATTTCTGTATTTTTTTTCTAAGGAGCCTGGATAAGATTTAAGATTTACAACCGTTCAGAAGAAGGAAATAAGTGGACAAAACAGAGTAATTGTAGTGTATTTCCAATAGTGTAATTTCTTCAAAATTGCGGTGTTTTTCTAAGAGTGTAATCGCTTCAAATTTACACTTTTCACTTTTTTCTCCACTAAAAATCGGACAAAAAAGTGTAATCAAAAGTAATTTTTAAGAGTGTAAAAAGAGTGGATTAAAGAGTGTAAAGAGTGTAAGAGTGTAATTTTTACAAAATTACACTCTTACACTCTTTTCCCTGCTGTTTAAGTGTGCAAAGGGCTTTACACCCTTAATCTCGCTTAATAACGGTGGACTAGGGGTGAACACCTCGGCCCGGGGTTGCTTTAGGGTCACTATTGTTGGACCAATTCGCTAACACTTTGTCCCAATTCCAGGGGTGATTCAAACGCAGGGCGGCAAAAGCTGCGGATGACTGCCCGCCGCTCAGAAGTAACACCAGTGGGTCCAGAATGAACTGCGATTGGGGCCTAATGAACAGCAATGGTTGAAGGCCCAGGAGTAGCAACCACTGAGGGTTCAGCTGCAGCAGCAAATGTCTCATTGAGGATGACTCAGCAGGAATCATAGCGCGCTTTTCCCGGATCGAATGTCCTCCCTAAAATCCTCCCATTTTGATGAAAGAGTGGGGGGATAATTTGTCTATGGGGGGTAAATTGATGTAAGAGTGTGGGGTTAATTTGTTCAGAGGGGGTAAACTGATGTAATAGTTGGGCTGCAATGGGCTGCAATGGGAGGACTTTTCAGGAATTAACCCCCCTGACTGAAATTGCCATGTAAGAGTGGGCTGCAATGGGCTGCAATGGGAGGACTTTTCAGGAATTACCCCCCTGACTGAAATTGCCATGTAAGAGTGGGCTGCAATGGGCTGCAATGGGAGGACTTTTCAGCAATAACCCCCCTGACTGAAATTGCCATGTAGGAGTGGTCTGCGACGGGCTGCAATGGGAGGACTTTTCAGGAATTACCCCACCCATGACAGAAATTTACATGTAAGAGTGGGCTGCAATGGGCTGCAATGGGAGGACTTATCAGGAATTTCCCCTCTCCCCCTGATTGAAATTCAGAGGGGGTAAAATGATGTAAGAGTTGGGCTGTCAAGGGGGTTAAAACGGTGTAAGAGTGAGGGGATAATTTGTTCAGAGGGGGTAAAATGATGCAAGAGTCGGGCTGCCAAGGGGGGTAAAATAGTGTAAGAGTGAGGGGGTAATTTGTGCTTTAGGGTCACTATTGTTGGACCAATTCGCTACCACTTTGTCCCATTTCCAGGGCTGATTCAAACCCAGGGCGGCAAAAGCTGCGGATGACTGCCCGCCGCTCAGAAGTAACACCAGTGGGTCCAGAATGAACTGCGATTGGGGCCTAATGAACAGCAATGGTTGAAGGCCCAGGAGTAGCAACCACTGAGGGTTCAGCTGCAGCAGCAAATGTCTCATTGAGGATGACTCAACAGGAATCATAGCGCGTTTTTTCATGATCTTTCGAAACCCTTCTTCAATTTTAAGATCTTCGTGGAAGATGATTTTGTTGGTAAACTCTCGGATACTGTGTTACCCTGTATACAATTCTTAACCTTGTCAAATTTTGGGTCAATCTGCTCCAAACAAATCTTCGCCGATCAACGCAATTTCTTTGTTCAAGTCCAACCGCATTCGAAGGAGCGCCCTTTGTCCAGTGGAAGGATTACTAGCAGTATTCATCCAACAGCTTCTGGTCTATGGCGCCAAAGTTCTGGACTTCTAAATTCTCATGCGTACTCTCATGTGTACACAAGAGTGTATTGCCACTGACCTTCTATAACATTCAACAAATCAGTCAACAAAACTGTTCTCAATAAAATTGAATTTATTTTTAAATATTTTCCTAGCTATCAGATAGGTGAACAATGACTTAATTGCAAAGAACATAATTAAGAATTTCAGGAAACTTAAATTAAGCTTCGAAAACTTCAAATTACGTTTGTTTGGGAGGGATTTATAGTACTCTACTAACGCACAAGGTTTCTTGACTTCTTTAGATTGTCTGTTTGACATAGTTCTGAAATTAAATATACGGAATGAAATCAATTCCCAGCAGTATAATTTATTAGAAGACATTCATGTTTTTGAAATCTGAAATGAAATTTTTAAAAATGTAGAAAACTTAATTGAAATTAATTGAAATAAGCATCTCTCTAGTTTTCAGAACCACTTGGAAGCATTTTAGGGGAGCCCGGAGAATCATAAATTGTGATTGGAGAGCTATGGAAATAGCAACATTCGCAGGCGGTCGAGACTCTAGGGACGCAATGTTATCTGCAAACAAGCTGTCAGAACTGGACTACTTGGTGCTGGACGACGCAGTACCAGATCTGAGATCTTCAAGAGAAACAGCGCAAACCTCTGACATTTCGCTCCAGGTGAGAGTTTGTAGTTTTTTCCTGCTTTTTGCATGCTAAAACAAATTAAAATGTTAAACCATATCTAATGTTCAAACATAACCGTGAATTATTATAAAAATCCCCCAGCAACTTTTCAGCTTCACATGCCTTTGCAATTTACAATTATAGTAGTTGAGATGAGAATGTTTAAGCTAATACTAAATGTGTGGGCAAGTCTTTTCGAAAAGGTTTAAGGAACCCAATATAAAAAATTACATAATTGAAGAGGTTCCATTGCGGTCTTGCATCTTTCATGCCCAGATTTTTTTGAAACAGCATCTTCGATTCCATCAACATTAACGCACAGCTAATTTTCTTTGAATTCATCGCATCGCAAACTGTCAACGCCAGCCTCCAGTTGTGGGTCGGATAGGGTTGCGCACAATTTTTGTCAGCCGCCCTCTCTCCGACGAATTTTCGTAACGCCTAAGCTGTGAAAAACAGTTCATGAATGTGATACGCTTTTGCTAATATCTCAAATAAAATTAAAAAACGAAGCGTGAAAATTACGCTTAAAGACTTATTTTGTTTTTTTTTCATAAATATCCCTCGCTTACCACCATGGTTCCGATGAATGAAGTTGACGCCAAAGGCCTTGAACAAAAATAGGGCAGCCAGCTGTCAATACGATGTCCAGCTTTTTGTTACCTTTTGGCAAGCGTAAGACATCTGCTGGTGTAATCCTAAAGAAGAGGTAACTAAAACAACATTGATGCCCAATTCATTAGAGAACATCTATGCACTATTATGGATATTTGACAAAAACAGACCTTCAATGGTTAAGAGAAGAAGTGACAGAACAACAGGAATCAAAGATAAGCAGTCGAAATTCAACACACAAAAACTAGAAAAACTGAGAACTGATTTCTTTAATTTAAACGCTTGTATCATTCATCATTAATTCAAATAAGCAAAATGATTTTTCTGAGTTTACTTAAGACGGTCAATGTGACATTCTGACGCCCAACGAAAAAGACGAAGGATCCAAAATTTCCTTCCCGAAGATTTTTTTTCTCGTAAAAAGGGTAGAGAAGGAAACTTTAGAAAAGACCCATCCCATCCCATCCAACACCCGGGAGAACACCCATTCCATCACGAGACGAGCTTCATAAATTTAACTGGGCTTTCTTATTTCATTATTACAATTTATCTTTCCCTGTTATTTTTTCGCCCGTTTGATTATTCGCCCCTTTCTTGCGACCTGAGAATTTTTCCCGGATATGACCAAAATTTACTGACAAAACTTCGATGTTTCAACAATATTACCTTCTTGCGTTTTCCGATAATTCCGACCGAGCGCTTTAATATCCGTTCCCGATTTTACGAAACGAGCGTAACACACACGAGCGCACCGAACACGTTTCAACAGCATTCTCTTTGTTTTATGTTCGGAAAAAAAAACGACCTTATTCTGAACTATATATTTTTTCCAAATGGAATGCAGAGTCGGCATTGGTAGGGTGTTCAGGTAGGTTTCGGTTTTTCAGGTAGCTTTCTCTGGTGGCATCAGGTAGGTTTCAGTGGTATCCAGTAGGTTATTGAATAGGTATCAGGTTGGTTGTCGGTAGGTCCAGGTAGGTATTTGGTAGATTTTAGGTATTCAGCTAGTTTTTTTTCAGGTAGTTTTCAATTTGGTCTCTGGTTAGGTTTCAGGTAGGCACCTAGTAGGTTTTTAGGTAATCAGGTAGGTTTTCCAGGTAGGTTTTGCAGGTTCTAACAGACTTGCTGACAACGTTTCGTAGCGCTTCGAAGAAAGAAACTGTCTTTGTTAGACCGGTGAAATTTACTGGTTTTTACTAGAACTGGAAAATCCACAGGAAGTAGCAACCAAACAATGATCTCCTCAAATTCGCAGACACAATACTCAGACGACAACACCGAAAGTCACGAGCTGGTCACTGAAGATCCCCATTTAAAATGTCTGACCAACTTAAAGTTGATGTACGAAAGTGAGATCGAGTCGTGCATCTAATTTATTACATCCGGCATTGGCTGTGGCGAGGACTCAGAAACAGTCGAAATCATCCGATGCAGAAACTCTATGCTCTCATATGAGCAAACTCAAATTCAAGAAACGGAAGACTACTTCCGCATACCAAAAATACAAAAGGAACTTGTGTCCGCACCACAAAGCAACTAAACAAATAACATCCCGAGGGTGACCTTTGACAACAGCAGTTATCAAACTCATACTGACGCATCCCTAACGGCCAACATTTTCTCAGCACCCGCTGAATACAGTTCTTACAGTGATTCCTTTCCTAACAATGCTGCACCCCGTAGCTTAATGGGAGATTCAATCACAATTTTGCCGCCGGCAAATTTGTCGCAAGAGCTCACCACCAGATCTGCTGACGTATCAGGCACAAGAACCATCAACAATGCCTTGTCTGGAGTTACCTTTGCTGGCTTCAATTCCACTTCCGCAAAAATCGACGGCGCATTTCCTTCATTCCATGTTTCTCACCAGGCGGCCCAAACTTCTTCTTTGAATCCGCCAATCAGAACTTTGCAACCATCCTTTACACTTCCAACAGTTGGTATTGTGCCACAGACTCCTACCTCAATGTCTTCTTGTTTTCAGAAATCGGTTCCGAAGCTACAGGAAACAAAGTTTGATGGATATTCATTAGGTTGGTTGAAGTGGTTCAGTGTGTTTCAAGCAACAATTGATCGTTTTCCAATGCCTCTGCAGAAAAAATGATTCATCTGCAATCGCTTATGATTGGAGAAGAAAAAGCACTGGTTGACGGCTATGGCTGCAGTGGCAGTCTGTACGCACCCGCATTAGCACGTCTGGAAGAACATTTCCGTAATCCGAACAGGATTTTCAATGCCTTCCTCGAAAAACTGTCACATTTTAGATACCCCTAACCTGACAATCCCAGACAGTTATACGCAGTTCTCTGATTTCCGCTTAACCCTTGTGGACACATTTCAGCAACTTGGATTCAACCATGACATACATTTCACTACAAATGTCAATCAAGCCTTAAACAAGCTTCCAACATCAGTCCGCTTGGAATAAAATAAGCACGTTTTGGAAAGAAGTTTACTTCAACCATCTCTGAAAGAGCTTTCGGAATGGCTTCTAATCTATGCAAAGGCTTGCAGAGATCTACCCACTTCTTGTGCATCAGCTCAAACTCCACGCACTCATTCAAAGACCTCTAACAAACTTTGGAAGCAATCGAATCAGCAAAACCAATCCAATCGACCGTCCAACAGATCACAACAGGATCAACGCACAAACCCGTCAAATAGCTTTCAACCAAGCTCTGCGAAAGGTGTCGTTTGTCCAAACAACGGTAGCTGTTAGTATTTACACAAATTTTCTCATTTCCAAGATCTGTCTCCACTCGATAGACGAGAACACGTGAAAAAATTGAAACTAGGTTTCAACTGTTTTGGTAGTCACCATGTACAACAATGCACATCAAAAAATGTTTGTCGCTCTGCAGACTGCGGCAAAAAGCACCACACAATTCTCCATGAAAGCTTCAGTGCAAAAAATCAAGCAATACAACCCTCTTCAACAGTTAAATCGGTTCAACTGCATGGCACAGGTCAAGTTGCTTTCTTACCAGTTCAACTGTCTAACGGGGAGAAAACGTTTGAGACATATGCTTATCTCGACAACGGAAGTTGCCAGAGCCTCCTCCTCCAATCCGCAGCTCTGATTTTAGGTATTGATATGAACACTTTTGGCAAGATGCCTATTAGTGGCTACCACACAACAAAAGAAATAGATTTTTCTCCAGTGTCTTTAAAAAATAAACCTTATCAGTCTAATAAGACACCAATCCTTGTAAACGAAGTCTTGGCAGTACCCGATTTGAATATGAACTCTGTTAACACTAATGAGCTGAACAAGCTTTGCAAGAAATTTGAACATCTCAATCACATTTCATTCCCTAATGTTGATGAAAATAAAGTCTCAATAATCATCGGCATCGACAATCTGGAACTGATTACACTATTACACTAAGGTGATTAAAGGCCCAAAAAACACGCCCTGGGCTGTAGAAAATCCACATTTGGACATGAGGATGGACATTTGCAGATAAAACTAGCGTCACAGCAGACAAACAGAATCCAGTGTTCAAAGCACAAATCAACTCTCATCCTCATCTAGACAGTTAACTTTTCACAAAAGTACAACAGTGGATGAAAAATGAGAACTACGGTATAACTTCATCAAAAAGGGCTATGTCTAAAAAGGATGAAAAAGCTCTGCAATTCCTTGAGTCTACTACAAACTATTCTGATGGTCACTACGAAATAGGCCTTCTTTGGAAGGAAAACGCCAAGTTACCGAACAACAGATGGCTAGCAGAAAAACAGTTAAAGCAATTAAACAAAAAGCTCTCAACAAAACCAGATCTTCAAAGTAAGTACGAGGAGACGCTCCAGAAAGATCTTCAAAATGGTTATGTTGTCAAAGTTGATCCAGCTACAGACAAAGAAACAGCATGTTCTTATCTTCCCTATCATCCCGTTTCAAATGAAAACAAACCCGGAAAAATCGGGAGACACACCAATGCATCCAGTGTTTTTCAAGGTCAATCCTTGAGTTCAAACCTTTTGAAGGGATCCGATTTGTGAGTAATCTTGTGGGAGTCACATTAAGATTCCGCGAGCAACAATTGGCAATTTCAGCAGACATTGAGCAAATGTTTATGCAAATTAAAGTTGCTCCCTCTGATCGTGCGTTTCTTTGGTTTCTCTGGAATCACAATGGCAAAATCGAAGAGTATGAATACACACGTCATATCTTCGGCGCAACATCTTCTCCATGCATAGCGTCCTACGCTCTTCGTCGTTCAGCACGTGACAATCAGGACAAAATTCCTCAAGTGTTACACGTCATTGAGCGTAATGTCTACATGGATGACCTATATATCTCGACAGCAAACGTTGAAAGTGCTGTAAACGTTATGAGCAGCACCAAAGAGTGTCTTTCACTTGGTGGTTTCAACTTCACAAAGTGGAACTCTAATTCAGACGAGTTCTTGAAAAACGTCGCAAACGAAAATCTTTTGAAGCCTGATCCACCATCACCTCAACCTCAAAAAGTTTTGGGTTTACCGTGGAACGCGAGCACTGACGAGTACATCATTGACAAAAGGTTTTTCAAAAGGTTCCCCAATGATCAATTCACAACAGAGAGGAATTTTTTGAAGTTCGTCGCTTCAATTTTTGATCCCCTTGGCGTTATAGCCCCTGAAACAATCACAGTGAGGAAAATAATGCAAGCGGCTTGGAATAAAGGTTCACAATGGGACGCACCTCTGGACGTTCAGCAGTTTCCAGACTTTCTCCAATTCAAAAATGAACTTCCATCTTACCAGAATATCAGCATTCCACGTCCTCTCATCCGTAGAAACAGAAAAATTCAGTCAACAGCTCTTCACACGTTCACAGACGCTTCAGAGTATGCTCTATCAGCAGTGTCTAATCTAAGAACTGAGTACGTTGATAAAACAGTTGATGTGTTCATGATGGGTAAAGCCAGAGTAGCTCCGATCAAGAGGATGACTATTCCAAATCTGGAGTTGCAAGCGGCAGTGTATGGCGCGCAATTAGCTCAGTTTTTCTAAGAACATCAAGATTTGGAAATCGGAAATTACTTTTTCTGGTCCGATAGAACAACTGTACTCCATTGGTTGAGAACTCCCGAAATGCGGCATCGAATTTTTGTTGCCAATAGACTAGCAAAGGTTCTCGACGTCTCTTCATCTCTCAATTGGCGCTACATTGCTTCTTCTGATAATCCCGCTGATGACGGCTCAAGAGGCTATGAGGTTCGACAGATGAATGCAACTTCTCGTTGGTTGAGTGGACCATCATTTCTCCGCTCCGAAGAGAAAGAGTGGCCTTGTCAAGATCTCTTGAAGCATCATCCATTTGGATTCTCAATACAGCCACTGGAAGCCCCTAAACGGTCAACTGAGGGGTGTGTAAAAGATATTACACGTTTTAGCAACTGGAATCGGTTGATATGAGTGACTGCGTACTGCTTCTTTTTCCGCGACCTTTGCAAGGAGCGAAGAAAACATTTGGTTCTCTCTCTCATCGTTGCGTACAGGTATCTGATCCAGTTATCGCAGATTGAAAACTTTGCAGACGAAATATCTGCTCTACGTAAAGGAATGGAAAATTCAGTATCAAGTTGTTTGAAAGACCTTTGCCCGTATGTTGACAATAATGATCAGCTCCGCGCCAAAGGTCGGGTTGTCCATGGTAATGGTTTTAGAGACTGCCCGACACTCATTCTGGATGGTCTAAACCCAATTGTGAAGCTGCTCATGAAGAATTTTCACATTACTAACACTCACTCAGGAGTTGAACAAACGCGCTGCCTCTTTATGCAATACTATTGGATTTTGAAAAGCCGAGCTGTCGTTAGGCTGACAGTCCGCCAATGCATTCTTTGTCGGCGAATGATACAGGAAATCCAGCAACCTCAAATGTCTGATCTACCATGCGAGCGGTTACCAAGTGAGCACCACTTTGTCTTTGCAACGACAGGACTCGACTTCATAGGTCCTTTCCCCGTATCTCAATGCGGCAGACACACTACACACTACGTACTTCTGTTCACCTGCTTGGTGGTAAGAGCAGTCCACTTGGAGATAGCAGAAAACCTGTCTACCGACTCAACAATGAATTGCATCCGCAGATTCATTAGTCGCTGGGGAAAGCCAAAAAAAATTTTCTTTCCGACAACGGGAAGTCTTTTGTCAACTCATGTTCGGAACTAAAGAAAGGTATCGAAGCACTCAGAGCATCAAAGGAATTTGCCTCAAAACTCCATATTCTTGATATTGAAATTGAATGTAAGTTTAATCCTCCTCTTGCACCACATTTTGGTGGCAGTTGGGAAAAGTTAATTCAAGTGTTCAAATTGTCTTTGTACAAGGTCATTGGATCAAGAACACTAACACATGAAACGTTGTCTACCTTCACTTGCGAAATCGAAGCTAACATGAACTCTCGTCCCCTCACATACACTTCGAATGACATTAATAATCCACTTCCCCTAACACCAAACCATTTTTTTTCGGCAGACCCACTGTTAATTTTCCACCTGGTGTTTTCACCGAGACAAAGATTGCAATCTCAAAGTCTTGGAGAACTTCACAACACTTGGCCGAACACTTCTGGAACAGATTTCTTAGAGAATATATCCCAAACCAGCAGAAATGTTCGAATTGGACTAAAGGTTGTCCGAATTCAAAAGTAGACGATCTTGTTTAGGTTTGAGAGGATTCACGCCTCGAGTTATTTGGCCACTGGCCAAAGTCATTGAAGTATATCCTAGTTCGGACCAAATTGTCAGATCCGTTAAACTAAAAACCGCATTTGGGGAAAAAGTTCGCCCTGTTGTTTAATTAAGCAAAGTTCTAGCGGACTAATTTTTATCATTGATTCAAACACTAATTTACAAGGTCCGCCTCTTTGTAAGTTCTGGTATCAGGAAAAGAACAATTTTTCCATGACAATTCGTACTCAAATTCTGCTTTTTCTGCGCGGGTAGAAAAATTGCTACACCTTATCAACCTGTTACTCCCCTCAGAGCGTTCGGACATCTATATTTTTACCTCCTCATTAAATTTTCTGCGGACCCGCAGTTTTGCGAAATGTTTACCTTATTTTTTTTGCGTTTATCGGTTTATTACGCTCTTTAACCAGTTATTCTCACGTACTTCGTTTATCTTCGCAAAAACGTTCATTGAAATCCGTAAATTTGTCTTCATTGAAATGCGTTCATTTAAATCCGTAAAGTTGATTTTCTTGCGTAAAGTCAGTTATTCGTTTATCTCGAAAATTGTTTCTTTGTTAATGGGTTACCAAGTTTGTATTTTCAACCAAAAATTGTGTTTAATTTTATGGACTTACTTTACTATTCTTTGCAATCCTGCAAATGGGGCTGGCTATGTCATCAATACATCAGTGATGCCCAATTCATTAGAGAACATCTATGCGCTATTATCGATCTTTGCCCGAAACAGACCTTCACTGTTTAAGAGAAGAAGTGACAAAACAAAAGGAATCAAAAAAGCAGTCGAAATTCAACACCCAAAAACTAGAAAAACTGAGAACTCGTTTACTTATCTTAAACGCTTGTATCATCCATTGTTAATTCAAATAAGCAAAATGATTTTTCTGGGTATACTTAAGGCGGTTTTACTATTCCGTTGTGGAATAAGTTATATTTAGTTTTATCTAATTTGGACAATTTTTAGTGTAAGCTCTTTTCAAAACAGTGAAAATGGTAATTGTACAAGTGAGGAAAATTATAAATTGTAACTGCTGCTCACAATTCAACTATCACAAACAAATTCTTCATTATATTCCTTAAATTTTCTGTTGCGGCTACTCAAGAATCTTAGTGGAAACCAATCTTCACAGCTTGGTTCTCGAGTTTTACGCCGGCCTGGAGCTTCACTGAAATTGATTGGCTGATAATCTCGTAAAACCAATAAGTGGCTTGGTCTTTTTTAAAGGACTGTAACTTTAACTTAAACTTTGTTTGATTGAAGTTATCCTAAGTGATAAACTATGTTGAATCTCGCACAGAAGTTTTCAAGGCTTCAGTCAGTATTAATAAGGTTGCTAACTTCTTACAAGAAAGCTCAACTAAATTAGAGAAATTTGCCGATTTTACTATAAATCATAACTTAAGCTTGACAAAGACTAAAGTTGATCAAGAATCAAATTATAATCAATTCGAAAACCAACTGATCTCGGTACAAGTTTTCTGAGAATTTAATTTCGAAACAATTTTACTATCTAAAAAAACAGATTCATCTAAATAGTAAGGCAAAAATCACATCATCATAACCCATTTCTGATTGTTTAATCAAGTAAAATGAATTTACATTAAAATGAATTTAAAATGAATTTAGAATGTAAACGCCAAGTAACTTTATTGGCAAAAACACTGAAGGTTATTACGTAGCACTGGATGCCTTGAACATGGCTTTTGACCATAATCAAATAACTAAGATTTCACGTAATTAACATAAAAGGAAATTTCGCAATAAATAGGAAGTATATGAAAAATTGCACTTTTGCACCAGAAACAAATGTTAGAAGCCACACTTTGAGGTCTGTTGCAAACTCCTTCTCGGGCTCTATAGGTAGCTTAGAAGTTACCCTAACCAAATGCTATGGCCGTTGGTGGTTGTGGAGATTTTTTGTGTCCCAACGGCTAAAATTTTCAGTTTCAATCATTTTTGAGTTTAACAAACTCTTCAGTTTCTAGTTTTTCTTCAAAAAGACCTTCAGCTTAAAAATTAATTCTTGCTACCTAGGGCTCTTGCTTATGGTTAGAGATGGCGCCATCATTGCCGGTCATTTTTTGATCAAGGAATCACTCTCGTAGAATACTGGCGCCGAATTAAGACTGGCTGGATTTTGACTCTCAACTCAGTTACAATGACAATTTCTTTTATTCGTACCAGTTTCTGCCCACAACGTTTCACAAAGTCATCTACTAGCAGTGCCATATTGCCTTCTTTCAGATTTTACACACGTTTTTTGACTATTTCGAACTCTGGTTCAATTGCTAGAGACATTCACCAGTCCACTTCTTCCAGATCATGACGGCATATGCCTGAGCCGTTTTGAATGTTTTTCTCAGATCCTTGTAACGCCCACTGGATGGCATGAATGGAGCACTGGTGTTTTCCATCCGAGCGAGAAATGATTTGGTGTGAGTACTGTTAATTCCGCGGGATCCTCACATACTGCTGTCAGGTGTCTTGATATGCGTAGCTACGTGCTGAATGCCTCATCGTCAAGGCTTCGGATGTCCATGATTGCAATCATGACTTTCTTGCCACTTTGAACTAGTCTCTCATAGACTCCAACTAAAATTTGGTGCTCCTGGTTGGTTGAATTTTCACACGATCTTTTTTTGAGCTCAGGCGCTCTCAATCTTAGCATTTTACCACGCGCCCATGAATGCTTTCAACTCGTTTGCTGCTCCAACAAAATTTTTTCCTTTATCACTAATGATGGTATTTGGGTAGCCACGACTTGCCATGAATCTGGACACTGCTGCTAGAAATAACTTGGCGCCTAATGACTGTGCTACTTTAATGTGTACTGCTCTGGTGGATAGACAAAAGCAAGGACAACACCATCTCCTCTGAACTTCCTGGAAACTTGACTTCGAATTAATCTACTGCAGTGTGAGTGAATGGGGTTTATCAAGTCGCTTTCGTGGTAAGTCTGCCATTGGTGGATGAAATAGATTGGCGTTTCTGTGTCGACATTTGACACATCTTGACTTGACTTTCTTTAAAGCATTTCTCAACCTCATTATCTTGCATTCTTGTTGGATAAAACTTATCACGTACTCTCTGCCTTCGTGCATTTGTCACGAAGCACTCTCTTCAACAGAACTTGTACAACTGGATAATTTGCTGCCAATAATATTAGACGCTTGGCGTTTTAATCAAGATTTGAAGGCTGCAGACCTTTCTTTCGAAGTGTTTCATCCTCTTCTATGAAGGGTGACAACTTGGCGATGTTCAATTATTTTGAGATTTATTTGCTATTTGTTATGGACCTCAAAACATTTGGGGATTTGTTCTGCTTTGTTCTGCTTTGTGGATCTCATCTGCCTTACGAGGTCCCTTCTGCTTTGCTTTGGACCTAAATGAACTAGATAATGACGTTTCTCGTTTCGTTGGAGCCACTGTATGGTCTCCAGATGAGCGGTTGGTCTAGTTTTGGTTTTTGTGGCTACAGAACTAGTAGCTTGCTCAGCTTCCTCTTTGTTCACTTGGCACCAGGGCTTTCGGCCAACTATCTTCATCCCTTTGTTGCAATGCCGGCCTTTTTAACTACCCTGATTCCTTGGGAACTTTGATGGACATTACTTTGGTACCAATATCTGGTGGGTTTTCGATGCCTTTGAAATGTCTCTATTGATCTGTAGAAATTTTTTCCAGAAATTCTTCTGCTCTGTTGTCAACAAATAGTACTTCTTTCTTGTGAGCTGATTTTAGTCACTGCAACACTGTTAGCAATGACAGATTTTGTCAATGTTCACATCATTTTATCTCAAAATCTACCATCTGAGACGAAATCCGCAAACTGCGGGTTGAATTTCTAAATTGGGAATCGTCGTGTGTCAGATAGGCGCTACAGATCATTTTCCTAACACAAAGGTGAGTTTTAACGTCGCTTCTTCTTGCAATTTCGCAACGACGGATATCGCTTCTTCTCATTCGTCTGTTAATTTTTGGAGTCTCATTTTTGTTCATGTTTTCGAAATAATGTCG
Source organism: Convolutriloba macropyga (assembly GCF_964194025.1). Classification (NCBI taxonomy): domain Eukaryota; kingdom Metazoa; phylum Xenacoelomorpha; order Acoela; family Convolutidae; genus Convolutriloba; species Convolutriloba macropyga. The sequence goes on from NC_134469.1 coordinate 35,413,243, forward strand.
ATTTAACAACAACGTCCCTATTTCTTTCAACTCAGAGCACCAGTCACTGCAAATTGAGTGCTCTAATGAAAACTAATTGTCCCGTGCTTGTCCCATTTCTGCCGAAATTCCTATAAGCAGAAACTGCATCCTTGTCGTGAAAATTGAACATATTCTGAGTGAGTCGAACACTGTTGAGACAAAAGCTAGGTTAATTTTGTGAGTTATTTTTGCTTGAACTTCCTCAGTTCCACGACGGACTATGAGACTTTCGTTGTCTTCATTCCAGTTTAGTCCAAGTACTGAGGGTGGTTGTGGTTCGGCTTCAACAGTTTTTTTTAATTTTCTTTGATCTGTCTGCTTCTTGTATCTGCGACTTGACTTCTTTGTCACTCGTTATCCATTTTTGTTACCTTTTTGTTAGAAATTTGATTGCATTTTGGGGTTTTCTGACTGATTTTAGAAAGTCGTTCATGTAGAAATTTTGCTGGACAGTTTTGACATGATTTTTGTTGTCATTCGCATTATGTTTCGCCACTTGACGCAAACTGTAATTTGCTTAAGTTTAAGTTGGCGAGCTCTTTGCCACAAAATAACGTGCCCTGTTCGTAGACTTCTATCGTCAGCTCTGGATTTTCTCACCGCAGAAACCATAAGCATCAGCTGTCATCTCATAGGACAGAAATTAGAAGTAACATCGCTTTTATGTCGGCTGTAAGCGCTATTTGGTTCAAGGAAGCAGAAAGTAGTTCCTATCTGAGTCAGCAACAGGTCTAGACCAGACAGAAGATTGTCATTGATGGCCCACATTGATATTTTGCTGCCGCGTTGCATACTCTTTTGACTTTTTCAAGATTACGAGGGTTGATGATTATTTGGCATAAACCAATGAAGCTTGTCTCTGGTATTGTTCAGTTAATCTTGTTCAGTTTTGCGAACATAACCAGATTCGACGGCAGTGTCGATTAATTACTCATAAGGCTTTCGTATTCTGTCACCTTTTTGTAGGCATTGTTTTAGGGACTTGAACTGGCCCATAGCATAGAAAAGGTTATTTGCATATTTCTGTTCATCTTTTTTCCAGAGAAGTCCAAATTGATATCTTTCAACGGTTAAACAAGTTATTTGCTCTATTTTCTTGATTGCTACATGTTTATTTTTCGAATGTCCGGTGAAATCGCGGTTTGAGGCGTAAAATTTGATTTCCCATCATCTACTGGTTTGCTAATTTGTCTTCTGCAATTGAGGTTGAGTTGTAGCAAGAGTTCCTGCTTGCTTCGCTGATGAGGGACCAATAAAAGCCAACCCTTTCTTCGATCTTTCTGCCCTAGGTGCAGTTTTCTCTTCATACGTCTTGAATTCTAATGGGTGATGTATGTTGTGAGAATCTTGTCCAAGGATAACTTTCACCTCATTTAGATTGTAGCTCTGATTTGGTGGGTATCGCTTTTCACAAATTCCACAAAGAGGTGTATCGGTTTTTCAACCCTCACAGATCTACAATCTGGACATCTTACTTCACTCTCTCTTGAACAAAATTTGCACAGTTGTTTAGCAATAGTTTAGCATTACCGTGTACTGATGTAGCCATCGCCACAATGTCTGCCTGGACATCTTGTGATCGGTGATTTCCTGTTTCAGAAAAAGAAGCTTTTCTGCCTTGTAGGTTCAGCGTGGATACGATGAACTTGTCTACGAATGAAATTTAGGACACAGATTGCTGGCGCAGATTGCTATATCACAGATTGCTAGCACGCTTAGGCTTATTTCACCATTCACCAGCTTATTGCACACCATAGGGATTCCTCCTTGTGTGACGTTTGTTGCCACTGCTGTTGTAGCTTCGGAGACACTCGTCGTAGCCTACTTCATTGGAATACAACTTAAACTTCTGCATGTAATCTTGTCATTCACTCAGTTTTGTTGATTTAATTTTCTCGGCGTCTGATTCGAATGTTCTCTTTTCAAGTTTTTCGCGACTTTAAAAATTAGAGCTTGTCTGGGCTAACAAGTCCTTGTGTAGAAAAGCTGTTGGTTCTAACCAATCTCCGAATACATTCAAATTTGCCCCCCTTGGTTGCTAATCCTGTAGGTGTCTTAGCCATTTCTCCTTGAGCCAAGGGGAAAATTTTCTGGTTGCGTAATATAGAACTTTCTCTACTTCCAAATCATGCTGCAATCCAAGGCAAGTCAAAACAATAAACGTGTTTGTGACTACGTTTCCAAAACGAACCATACCACTGGAGTCTAAAATCACGAACCATACCACGAATCGTGTCTAAATGGAGGATGACTGTATATCTTCTTAAGTTGAGCGTCGACTATGACTCTTGGTCTGCCAATATGACTGTGAGCTGAATCCCAATCCAGAAATTGCCAAATTTGCCTGATCAGCGAGACTAATGTCAGAAACTGTATCTTCTCAATATCGCTCAGGCTCTTTTGATGCCGAATGCCATCAAAAAGTTCTGCTAACTCACGCCACTCCAAGGTGTCTCCCGAGAGCTCCACCGAGTTTTCAGGTAGGCCCTAAAAGGGTTTTCATCTCCGTCCTATGTGACATTCAAAGCAGGGTCGGCCACTGCATTTGTAGATCGTGGCCAGATTGGGCCAGACTTTTCGGCCACTGAATCTGCCAGGCCTGCCAATCTTTCTAGCTTGCTACCTGATTGAAATTTTTCTAAGTTGTCTTGCAAGCCGGGTGCTCTTGAATTTTTTTTGTCAGTTCAAACTCCAGGTGTCTTTGAGCTTCGTCGTCCCCATCTTTTCTTTGGTTTGTTTCGTTTTTGAGCTCTTGCTCATGCTCTCATGCTTCAGCAGACGTAGTTCGTCTTCCTGCTGTTGCAGCTTTAGATGTAAAGGCCTTTTTCTCTTGTCGTCGACGTAGTTCAATTTCTTCACGTTCAATTTCCATTGGATTCTGACAATAGTTTTTCAATCTCGTGCTCTCCTTATGAACTTGAATTGCCAATACTGGCTTTCTTTCTGCTTTGGTATGAATCAGAATTCCTAAAAGAGACCTCAAGGATCCTTAGACTTATTCTGTCACTCCATTTCCCGGTTTCTACCGCCAATCAATGTGAAAGACCCTAACGATGTTACATTTCCACTACCGTTTGCAGGCACTGCTTTAGCATGCCTCTAAGGCAACCATTAATCTTGCCTAAACACATCAACGAATCCGCAGCAATATGTAACTTCAAGATGTGCTTAGGTTGAATCTAATTTCATTAACAGCTGCTCCAGTCTGTAACACAATGCTTGGTTGAAGGAGTGGTCGAATTTTTCAGTTCTCATTTCCTCTTCAAATTTTGTCGCTTCAGTAAAAATTGATATACATTTTTCAATTAGAGAGTAGGGTCGCGAAGTGTCCTTTAGATGGTTGAAAACATAGCTGCAATATTCTTAAACTTCCCCAATTTATCGTATTTGATCAACTAACCACTTGAGTCTTCTTTTTTCCCCAACTTTGTTTCGGAGTCACCACCGAAATTCTCTAAACGCTTTGGTTTCAGGAATTGCCTCCGTTGTTGTCTGTTTTCCTTTAGTTCATTGTAAGGCTCAAAGTATTACTTCGTTGAATACTCTTCTGACTTTTTCAGGATTACGAGGGTTGATGATTATTTGGCATAAATCAATGAAGCTTGTCTCTGGTATTGTTCAGTTAATCTTGTTCAGTTTTGCGAACATAACCAGATTCGATGGCAGTGTTGATTAAATACTCATAAGGCTTTTGTATTCTGTCACCTTTTTGTAGGCATTGTTTTAGGGACTTGAACTGGCCCATAGCATAGAAAAGGTTATTTGCATATTTCTGTTCATCTTTTTTCCAGAGAAGTCCAAATTGATATCGTTCAACGGTTAATCGAGTTGTTTGCTCTTTTTTATTTTCTTGATTATAACCTGTTCATTTTTCGGATGTCCGTTGAAATTGCAGTTTGGGGCGTAAAATTCGATTTCCCATCATATTCTGGTTTGCTAATTTGTCTTCTGCAATTGAGGTTGGGTGGTAGCAAGAGTTCCTGCTTCCTTCGTTGACAGGGACCAATAAACTCCAACCTTTTCTTCGATCTTACTGCCCGAAGCGCAATTGTCTTCTTACATCTTGAATTCTAATGGGTGATGTAAGTTGTGAGTCTTGTCCGAGGAAAAATCATTTAGATTTTAGCTCTGATTTGGTGGCTATCGCTTTTCACAAATTCCTCAAAGGTGGGTATCGGTTTCTCAACCCTTGCAGATTTACAATCTGGCCATCTTACTTCGCTCTCTCACGAACATAAAGTTGCACTGTTGTTAATAGTTTAGCATTACCGTGTGCTGATGTAGCTATCGCCACAGCGTCCACTTGGACATCTTGTGATCGATGATTTCCTGGTTCGGAAAAAGACGCTTTTCTGCCTTGTAGGTTCAGTGTGGATACGATGAACTTATCTACGAATGAAATTTAGGACACAGATTGCTAGCACAGATTGCTATATCACAGATTGCTAGCACGCTTAGGCTTAATTCACCATTCACCAGCTTATTGCACACCATAGGGATTCCCCTTTAAGTGACGTTTGTTGCCACTGCTGTTGTAGCTTCTGAGACACTCGTCGTAGCCTACTTCATTGGAACACAACTTAAACGTAATCTTGTGATTCACTCAGTTTTGTTGATATAATTTTCTCGCTATTCCAGATGATGGCGTGCTGTCCATTTCTGAATGGACTTTCAAGATTCTTTGTTTTCGTAGAATCCTCGGCGTCTAATTCGAATGTCCTCCCACTATCCGAGGGTTGATAATATGACTGTGAGCTGAATCCCAATAAAGAAATTGCCAATTTTGCCTGACCAGCGAGACTAATGTCAGAAACTTCATCTTCTGAATATCGCTCAGGCTCTTTTGATGCTGAAAGTCATCAAAACGTTCTGCTCACACGCGCCACTCCAAGGGGTCTCCCGAGAGCTCCACCAAGTTTTCAGGTAGGCCCAGAAAGGGTTCTCATCTCCGTCCTATGTGGCATTCATAGCAGGGTCGACCACAGCATTTGTAGATCGTGGCCAAATTGGGTCAGCCTGTTCGGCCACTGAATCTGCCAGGCCTGCCAATCTTTCTAGCTTGCTCCTTGATTGAACATTTTCCAAGTCGTCTTGCAAGCGAGGTGCTCTTGAATTTGTTTTTTGTCAGTTCGAACTCCAGGTGTCTTTGCTCTTCGTCGGCTCCATCTTTTCTTTGGTTTGTTTCGTTTTCGAGCTCTTGCTCATGCTCTCATGCTTCAGCAGACGTCGTTCGCCTTCCTGTTGTTGCAGCTTTAAATGTAAACGCAATTTTCTCTTGTCGTCGACGTAGTTCAATGTCTTCACGATCAATTTCTATTGGAATCTGACAATAATTTTTCATTCTCGCGCTCTCCTGATGAACTTGAATTGCCAATACTGGCTTTCTTTCTGCTTTGGTATGAATCAGAATTCCTAAAAGAGACCTCAAGGATCCTTAGACTTATTCTGTCACTCCATTTCCCGGTCCTTACCGCCAATCAATGTGGAAGACCCTAACGATGTTACATTTCCACTACCGTTTGCAGGCACTGCTTTAGCATGCCTCTAAGGCAACCATTAATCTTGCCTAAACACGTCAACGAATTCTCAGCAATATGTAACTTCAAGATTTGTTTAGGTGTAATCTAATTTCATTAACAGCTGCTCCAGTCTGTTACACAAAGCTGGCTTGTTGGAGTGGTCGAAATTTTCAGTTCTCATTTCCTCTTCGAGTTTTGTCGCTTCGTAAAAAGTGATATATTTTTTTTTCAATTAGAGTGTAGGTTCGGGAAATGTCTTTTGGATGGTTGAAAACGTAGCTGCAAAATTCTTAAATTTCGCCAAGTATTCGTATTTGATCAACTAACCACTTGAGTGTCTTCTTCTTTTCCCCAACTTTGTTTCGGAGTCATCACCGAAATTGTCCAGACGCTTCGATTTCAACAGTTGCCTCCGTTGCTGTCTGTTTTCTTTTTAGTTCATCGTAAGGCTCAAAGAAACATCGATATGCTCTTTCGGCAGACACTGTTTGATTCTGGGTGAAGTGACTTTCCACATCAGCAAGATGTCTGTCAAATGTTTTGAGCAATTCAGCTTGCTCACTTTCTAGTATCTTGAATTGGCCTGACATCTTATTGTGTACATTTAACCTTAACTTTAACTAAGAATAATAAGAAAAATCAATAAACTTAGAAATTTTTCCGATTTTACTATCTAGCAAAACTTAAGCTTGACAAACACATAAATTAATCAAAGTCATATTATAGTCAATTCGAAATTATAGTCAAAACTGATCTCGGTATCAGTTTCCTGGTTCTAAATTCGATACAATTTCACCATCTAAATGAACCGGTTAAAATAAAAATTAAGGTAAGTCTCATCTATAGCATCATCATAACTCATGTCTGCTTGGTTGATGAAGTAAAACGGTTTAGATCAATATTTCCACTGCGCAATAAAATTTTTTTGCCAAAATAACTAATGGTTTTTACTTAGCACTGGATGCCTTGAATATGGCATTTGACCATAAACAAATAACTAAGAGTTAACGTAATCAACATAAAAGGAAATGTAGCTATAAATATGAAAAATATGAAAAAATGCACTTCTGCAATTTTCCACTGAAAAATGTTATTAACCATATTTGCAGGGCTGATTGGGGTCCATGGGTAGCTTAGAGGTTACCCTACCCAAGAGCTAAGACCGTTGGTGGTGGTGGACAGCTTTTGAGTCCCAATTTTCAGTTTCAATCATTCTTGAGTTTAACAAATTGTAAGTTTTTGCGTTTTAAAAGTTAACTCTTGCTGTCTCTGATGGCTCTTGCTGATTTGAAGTGTCGTCAATAGTTTCTTAATCTTCCGTTTTTAATTGAAGAACAAATTAAGTCAATGTGCCCATTCTAAATGGCCCCATCAAAGCTCGACAAAAGAAACTTCTCGACAGATCCAGTTCGAGAATACAGTTCGAGTTTAGTTAGAGACTCGTAATGAATATGATCTAGACAAATCTCTTTGATGATGTTTGGAACCGACCAGCGTTTCAGCTTGTTAGAACCTTTTTTAAAATTTGTCTCATTTCTTTTGAACAAATTTAATCGGTTTTCATAATTATTTGGAAATAATTTCATATTCAAAACTAACATGTTATGTCAAAATCGATCGCATTCCATGGTTTTGTTCAAATTTGAAGGTCAAGCAAATTCAAATACTCTTGATTTAAAATCAGTGACGTCACTTCTTGTAATTAAAATAAAATTTTCTAATGTCTAAATATATCGAGAAGTAATATGTTTGGAGTTTCCGAATTAAGTCAAAATGGACTGCTGACCTGATCTGTACTTTCCAGGATGTAAATGTCCGTTCCAGGCTTTAGCCTTTTGTACGTACCGTTTTCTCGCCGGCAAGTGTCCGCATAATGAACTCCGTGGACAGAATTGAACTGTCAAAGAGGTGCGATGACTTTGTGAAAACGAAGCCTGTTGAAGACCAGCAATCAAGGATTAGGAGAGCCATGTAATTTTGTTCTGCAACCATTTGATAAATTTCATCACCAATCGATGCAGTAAATTTTAATTCTGGTATACTCTGCAGAATAACAGGCAATGTTGTAGCAGTCATATCGGAGCGGGCATGTAAAAGTTGTTTTGTTTGATCACTGGTTCTTCCACTCTTGCTATACTTGTCTCTCCGGCGAACTTTTACACTGCTGCTACACGGACAGAAAATCATTACTACTCATACAGAAAAAAATAGCGGTGAATATTTGTAAGATTTGCGATTATAGCGCTGAACAAATTTTTTTCACAGCATTCTGCTGGTAGCGGTTAAAAATTTTCCTTCACCGCTTAAGCGGTGAAAAAAAATTCACCGCTTAAAAGTTTTTTTCACCGCATTCAACGCATTGAGCGCATATCATACTTTTTATTCAAATTCACCGCAAGTCTTACATCTTTTAGCGATTTTTTGCGGTGACACCTCGACCCAGGGAGTCACAATCATAGTGGAAACTATTCGTGCAAAAGTTCAGCAACCATTTCGTGCGAAGTCTTGTACACAATTATTGAACGTTATTGAATGAAATTGTTTGATTGAGTGTAAACTTCAGAGTAACGAGTTCTACTTTTGCAGATGAGCTGGTCTGCAGGATTGAATTTTTGAGGAGCTCCTATGTTTATTAGCCGCCCCAATTTGTATTTATTTGGCCACGATTGAATGGAATCTTGAGGCTTTGTTGATGAACTCGGGTCAAATGAAGACGAAATAAATTCTTCAGCAGATGAAACCGTTTTGAAGCTGATGAAAATGTAATTAGCTTAAAATCGCACGAGAGGGAAATTGATAACTGTTTATGAGCCGATTTGATACTGAAATTAAACTACCGAAATGAGGCATGTAAACAAATTCCCGATTCCAATTTTTCCCTCAGGGCTATTCAGATTTGGGAGAGCTATTTCATGCCAAAACTGCTTAAAATTGAAGGGAAATTTTGAGTAGCGAGAAGTAGCTACAAGTGGCGACAAAACTGTAGCTTTCATTCAGGATTTCAAATCTTTTAATTACTGTTTAAAACACGCACGTGCACATTTTAAAATGCCAAAAGACTGCAGTGCCAGAAGTTAAAATGCCCGAAGTTGCTCTTTAGCCAGAAGTTGAATTGCGTTGACTTTCGTCATTTTAAAACGTGCGCTTTTCGTGTTTTAAGCATGGTTAAGTGACTCTGTAGAAGTCACTTCGAAATTCTGACCCAATATCTCGAACCGCTTCGTGGTTCTCGATAAACGCCAGAAGTTCTCAGTGACTTCAAGCAGAGTCACTTAACCATTACTTAAAGTAGGAGGGATTAAAGTGCAATTTTATACCACTACATACCGTAATTTTATATAGTAATTTTATACTACTATATAAACGATGTGCTAGACAATTTTGAATCAAATTGCAAATTTAAGGAAAAGATGAATGTTATTCATTACAAAAAATAAATGCATAATGATAAATACAAAGAACAAATGTTATCACGTTATCAGTCATAAATGCATCCACTTATAAAACATATGAATTACACTGAAGTGTATAAAACAAGGTGCTCGGTTTAATGACGTCCATTGAATTGTATATTCTCTGCTTACTCATCAATGACTGTTCCAGATAAAGTATGCGTACAAACCCAATAATTTCACAATTAGCTCTCAATAATAATTCAACACATTGTTTATGGTGGTAACGGGCTAACAGCTGCATCAAGTGAGTTCTGGTCAACATATATTGATGGATCATTTTTGAAAAACCTGCATCAAAAATGCACTCAGTTACAACCTACAGCCAGTTAGGCGCCACCTCTGAAATTGAGCTGAAACGAGGCTGACTACGTCAACTTTCAGCCTGTTATTCAGCCTCTGTTCGGGCTAGTTTTGGTGGGCGCGCCAAAATGACTGCAAGTCGTAAGTGGGTGCGCAATCAAAGATTTTTACCTGGTATTGGATAAGACATTTTAAAAAAAAACAGAACTGAAGTCAAGAAAACCGAAATTTTATTTGAAAAAGCAGAAGACAACATTAGGTATAAATACGAAAATTTACTTCAGAACTCATTTGATGTTAACCACAACTCTCTTGATAAAGGGTTTTGATACCGACTATCCCCCAAATCATATTTTCACTTAAAAGTGATAGTAAGTTGTTGCTTATCGCATAAATAGGCTACGGTAAACGCTAGGACTAGATTATAATCATTATTATTCGTCACATTATCACAAGCGGAGATTTGCAACGCCAAAGCTGTGCTATATGCCTGAAATGTGCTATGCAGGAAATGTGCTAGGGAGGAAATGTGGTATTGGGGGAATATATACTACTGTTCGTCGCATAGAAGTTTTGTCACAAATCAAGGACTTTCAAAATCATATTAGAATGTAAGAAAACGATTGCCTTTCGACTTCAGTAGAAATTGAATTTTTGCCGCAAAGTCCCTCAACTAACCCATTCCGTAAATTGGGAAAAATTGGAAAGAATGAGAATAAAAAATGCTAATGATTGAGAATGAATTTAGCACGTTTCTTACAAAATTTCAGCACTTCTTACAACGCATTCCTTACGTAAATTCAACACTTCGAAAAGTCAGCGCATTTGTTACAAAAAATCAGCGCATTTCTTACAAAATTCAGTAGGTCTACATCAATTTGTCCATTTGCAGCTTTACGTTCATTTTTCTTTAATAAGCGGAAAAATGATAGGTAAATATAGCTCGCGTTATCTTTTTATGAAGCAAACGACTTCAGAAACGTTGACTGTAAAGTTAAAAGAACTATTATAAGACGAGAAAAAATCCAATTGACCTATAAAAGATACTGGATGAAGGTCCAGTGCAAAAATTTCATTCTTCAAAAACTAGTACCAACTTTTCCTATTTTTCTGAAGCTATTCTAAAAGCTATATCGCAATGGAGTCCCAGAAAACTTTTCCACTCTAAGTTCTCACAAATTAGGGACCCATTTTACCTTATTCTGAGGTTGACCAATTAAAAGAGATCCCAAAACAGGCTACTCTGTCAAAAAGAGTTCCAGGGAAGGTCTAATCTGCCAGGAGAAACAGCAGAGTAGGTCTACTCTAAGAGAATGCTGTCAAGGGTAAGGGGTGCTCTGGGATATTTCCGTTGATAGAAGTTTCATTGTCGGCCTGCTTTGAGCCAGCTCTGTCAAGAGTTGTCCCAGAGTAGATTAGCTCTGCCAAGAGCTGTCCCATAGTAGTCCTGCTTGGAGCGTTCTGCGAAAAGTTGTCCCTAAGTAGGCCAGCTCTGTCAAGGGTTGTCCCAGAGTAGGCCTACTCTGAGCCCAGCTCTGACAAAGATAACCCAGAGTAGGGCTACTGTGGGATCTTTACTTTCAAAGGAAATTGCTATTCTGAAGCTATTCTGTCAAAAGCATAAAGTGAACTGATCAGATTCTGATCAAAGTCTGAGAAGTTTTCTGAATTTACTCTGTTCCAGTTCTGATCTGCTCTGGAAGTAAAGTACGGGCACTTCATTGTTCAACTGCTTTTCTTGAATTTAAAGGTGGCTAGATGCGCCAACTCAAATTCAATATCTGATAAACTGTACCACCACCCCACTAAAGTTAACTGCGTGGATTTTAAGATCAGTTATTGACTCCAATTTTCATCAACTGAAACAAGTTTTTACTCCCCAGTTCAGTTATTTACATTACTTGCATATGGTTTCCCCTTTTGCATTTACTTTGAACTGAGCATTTGCAATTTTTCAACCCAGGTGTTTCTGCCATTTGAGCGTCAAGAAAAGAGGAAGACTTTTTTGTGTTCAGTGTGAATTATCCCCAGGTTGAGGTGCCATCCGGAATTGACCTCTGATCAGAGCATGACAGACAAAAATAACCTCTGATCAGACCATCCCAGACCAAAGTATCCTCTGATCAGACCAAAGTGCGCTCAAAACACCAAGTGCGCTCGACAATGTCCCTGATCAGACCTTTCCAGACGGAAAGCACCTCTGGTCAGACCAAAATCAGACCATTTTCCAAACTATTGTGCGACCATCACCCATGCCAAACCCAAACCATCGTCCAGACGGTTTTGCGCTCAAAATCACTTCTGATGTGATTATTGTGCGCTCGAAATCACCTCTGATCAGACTCAATCGCGCTCGAAATAGTCATTACGATGCAGAGGTATACCGAAATCGTCACGGGCAGATATGCCCGATTCATGTATCTCGTATTCGTTTCTACTATGTTAATACATCGAAAACTTAACAATATTGCGGAAAACAGCTACTTTAGCAGAAACCGGCAAATTGAAAGGGAAATTAGCAACCCGTGTTCGCAAAAGTGTCCTAATCCTAGCCGCGAAATACAAGTACAAACGTTATAACCTATTTTTTGCACGGCTTGTATCACGCATCGGCTCCATTTATGTATCGATTTTTCGCACGCAATGTAGCTCGGTTTTGCATATAATCCGCAATTAAGCCTAACTTAATTACTACTTATTTAATTAAGCCTAATTATTTACTATTAGTAGTTCTTTATTATTACTCTATTACTACTTATAGTACTTTATTACTACTTATTACTATTTATTAGTACTATTTACTACAACTTATTAAAATTGGCCGGTCCCACATTGATATACAATGCCCTTGATGTGCGAGGGATTTTTCGGAAAAAATCAATTTTTGTGGTTGCATGTATTTAAAGTACTTTAAAGCTTTGAAAGCTTCAATTAAATCTTTTTTAAAGTCTATATTGCATGCTCAAAGAGCGCGCAAATAATAAATACTTAAATTCAGTGGAAACGTGCTGCAAGACTTGTTACCTACTTTTCGTTCCGAATGTTCTTTTATTTCGCAAAATTGGCTGAACTCCTTTTGCGAAAAGTAAGATACAAAGGATGTCTCCCAATTTCGTTCGTTCATCGTATATATCTAATTTTCAAGCCAATTTTACTAAGGTGGAAATTTTGGGGTAAACGTCTGCGTCGTAATGGTCTGATAAGTGAATGGTTTTCACTATGAACAAATTTTGTTATAATATATTCATTCCATTAAAGTTGATGTTTACATTATTAAATTCAGCTAAAAAAAAAACATTTCTAAAAGTACTATTGCTAAAGAAACAAAACGCAACTGTTGAGAAAATATAATTTGGTATATCATTAGAGCATAATTTGAACTCAATGGATGAATTTAGACAGCTTTCTAAATAAAACGTCGTGTTCTACATTTAATCAAAATTTCCTTTTAATGGGACTGGCGTTTTCTATCGGCTGGACCCATTTGGTTCTGATCAAAGCCATCAGACTCTAGATTTGTCTGTGATCTGAATGCTGCTTTTTGTTGCCTCTTGGCAGAGCCAACATTTCTCGGTACAAAAAAATCAAAAGAAAAAATATTTGCTCGAAATGATCTCTCATCAGACTAATGTGCCCTTGAATCCGCTTCTGAACTGACCGCCAGTGATCTGGCGTTTTCTATCGGCTGGACCCATTTGGTTCTGATCAAAGCCATCAGACTCTAGATGTGTCTGTGATCAGAATGCTGCTTTTTGTTGCCTCTTGGCAGAGCCAACATCTCTCGGTACAAAAAAATCAAAAGAAAAAATATTTGCTCGAAATGATCTCTCATCAGACTAATGTGCGCTTGAATCCGCCTCTGATCTGACCATTGCCTTCCTGAAGTGACCTCTGATCATACCATCCGCAAACTAAAATGACCTCTGATCATACCATGCCCAGACCGAAGTCACGGGGATCATAATATTGTGCGCTCTGATCATAATATTGTGCGCTCGAACCAAATCCCAGAGCCTGTAATTTTGGTCTGGTAACACACCGTGTGCGTTGGACTTGGTCTGATCAGAGGTCACTTCCGGATATGGCACCTCAACCTGGGTCCAATTTATTTGCACATCGGTTATTTTGAGCAATCATTCAACTGATTACTTATTGAAGATACATACGAGGACAATTTCACTTATTGAGTTCACATATTTGAAATACAGCCACTCCCGGGTTGAATTTTTCCGCCCAAAATGATGTAAGAGTGGGGCTGCAATGGGAGGATTTTTTAGGAAAATGGAGCTCAAAACTCTTACGTCTTTTTGGGCTGCATTGGGCTTCCAAGGGGGGTAAAAGGATGTAAGAGTGAGGGGGTAAAAGACAAATTAACCCCCCCACTCTTGCATCTTTTTTGGTCTGCCAAGGGGGGTAAAATGATGAAAGAGTGAGGGGGTAAAAGACAAATTAACCCCCACTCTTACATTTTTTTTGGTCTGCCAAGGTTGAGGTGCCATCCGGAATTGACCTCTGATCAGAGCATGACAGACACAAATAACCTCTGATCAGACCATCCCAGACCAAAGTATCCTCTGATCAGACCAAAGTGCGCTCAAAACACCGAGTGCGCTCGACAATGTCCCTGATCAGACCTTTCCAGACGGAAAGCACCTCTGATCAGACCAAAATCAGACCATTTTCCAAACTATTGTGCGACCATCACCCATGCCAAACCCAAACCATCGTCCAGATGGTTTTGCGCTCAAAATCACTTCTGATGTGATTATTGTGCGCTCGAAATCACCTCTGATCAGTCTCAATCGCACTCGAAATAGTCATTACGATGCAGAGGTATACCGAAATCGTCACGGGCAGATATGCCCGATTCATGTATCTCGTATTCGTTTCTACTATGTTAATACATCGAAAACTGAGCAATATTGCGGAAAACAGCTACTTTAGCAGAAACCGGCAAATTGAAAGGGAAATTAGCAACCCGTGTTCGCAAAAGTGTCCTAATCCTAGCCGCGAAATACAAGTACAAACGTTATAACCTATTTTTTGCACGGCTTGTATCACGCATCGGCTCCATTTATGTATCGATTTTTCGCACGCAATGTAGCTCGGTTTTGCATATAATCCGCAATTAAGCCTAACTTAATTACTACTTATTTAATTAAGCCTAATTATTTACTATTAGTAGTTCTTTATTATTACTCTATTACTACTTATAGTACTTTATTACTACTTATTACTATTTATTAGTACAATTTATTACAACTTATTAAAATTGGCCGGTCCCACATTGATATACAATGCCCTTGATGTGCGAGGGATTTTTTGGAAAGAATCAATTTTTGTGGTTGCATGTATTTAAAGTACTTTAAAGCTTTGAAAGCTTCAATTAAATCTTTTTTAAAGTCTATATTGCATGCTCAAAGAGCGCGCAAATAATAAATACTTAAATTCAGTGGAAACGTGCTGCAAGACTTGTTACCTACTTTTCGTTCCGAATGTTCTTTTATTTCGCAAAATTGGCTGAACTCCTTTTGCGAAAAGTAAGATACAAAGGATGTCTCCCAATTTCGTTCGTTCATCGTATATATCTAATTTTCAAGCCAATTTTACTAAGGTGGAAATTTTGGGGTAAACGTCTGCGTCGTAATGGTCTGATAAGTGAATGGTTTTCACTATGAACAAATTTTGTTATAATATATTCATTCCATTAAAGTTGATGTTTACATTATTAAATTCAGCTAAAGAAAAAACATTTCTAAAAGTACTATTGCTAAAGAAACAAAACGCAACTGTTGAGAAAATATAATTTGGTATATCATTAGTGCATATTTTGAACTCAATGGATGAATTTAGACAGCTTTCTAAATAAAACGTCGTGTTCTACATTTAATCAAAATTTCCTTTTAATGGGACTGGCGTTTTCTATCGGCTGGACCCATTTGGTTCTGATCAAAGCCATCAGACTCTAGATGTGTCTGTGATCTGAATGCTGCTTTTTGTTGCCTCTTGGCAGAGCCAACATTTCTCGGTACAAAAAAATCAAAAGAAAAAATATTTGCTCGAAATGATCTCTCATCAGACTAATGTGCGCTTGAATCCGCCTCTGATCTGACCATTGCCATCCTGAAGTGACCTCTGATCATACCATCCGCAAACTAAAATGACCTCTGATCATACCATGCCCAGACCAAAGTCACGGGGATCATAATATTGTGCGCTCTGATCATAATATTGTGCGCTCGAACCAAATCCCAGAGCCTGTAATTTTGGTCTGGGAACACACCGTGTGCGTTGGACTTGGTCTGATCAGAGGTCACTTCCGGATATGGCACCTCAACCTGGGTTCAATTTATTTGCACATCGGTTATTTTGAGCAATCATTCAACTGATTACCTATTGAAGATACATACGAGGACAATTTCACTTATTGTGTTCACATATTTGAAATACAGCCACTCCCGGGTTGGATTTTTCCGCCCAAAATGATGTAAGAGTGGGGCTGCAATGGGAGGATTTTTTAGGAAAATGCAGCTCAGAACTCTTACGTCTTTTTGGGCTGCATTGGGCTTCCAAGGGGTTAAAATGGTGTAAGAGTTAGGGGGTAAAAGTCAAATTAACCCCCCACTCTTGCATCTTTTTTGGTCTGCCAAGGGGGGTAAAATGATGTAAGAGTGAGGGGTAAAAGACAAATTAACCCCCACTCTTACATCTTTTTTGGTCTGCCAAGGGGGGTAAAATGGTGTAAGAGTGAGGGGTTAAAAGACAAGTTAACCCCCCACTCTTGCATCTTTTTTGGTCTGCCAAGGGGGGTAAAATGATGTAAGAGTGAGGGGGTAAAAGACAAATTAACCCCCACTCTTACATCTTTTTTGGTCTGCCAAGGGGGGTAAAATGGTGTAAGAGTGAGTGGGTAAAAGACAAATTAACCCCCCACTCATACAACTTTTTTGGTCTGCCAAGGGGGGTAAAACGATATGAGAGTTGGGGTGTAATTTGTCTTTTACCCCCCTCACTCTTACACCATTTTACCCCCTTGGAAGCCCAGTGCAGCCCAAAAAGACGTAAGAGTTTTGAGCTGCATTTTCCTAAAACATCCTCCCATTGCAGCCCCACTCTTACGTCATTTTACCCCACTTGGCAGCCCAACTCTTACATCATTTCCCCCCCCCTGGCAGCCCAAATCTTACATCATTTTACCCCCTCAATCTTACATTGTTGTAGCCCCCATACCTGAAGGCTGCCAGTCTTGAACCCACAACCTCTGTACCTTCAGCTGCGTCGCCTTATCCTCCAGACCATCGATGCTTGTCCAAATCTTGACGGTCTATATATATAAATAATAATTGTTAGATGCCCCATCACAACAAATTACCCCCTCACTCCTACATCGTCTTAGCCCCCTTGGCAGCCTAACTCTTACATCATTTTGCCCCCTCTGAACAAATTACCCCCTCACTCTTACACCATTTTACTCCCCTTGGCAGCCCAACTCTTACATCATTTTATCCCCTCTGAACAATTTACCCCCTCACTCTTTCACCATTTTACCCCCCTTGGCAGCCCAACTCTTACCTCATTTTACTCCCTCTGGACAAATTACTCCCTCACTATTACACAATTTTACCCCCCTTGGCAGCCCAATTCTTACATCATTTTACCCCCTCTGAACAAATTATACCCTCACTCTTACACCATTTTACCCCCCTTGGCAGCCCAACTCTTACATCATTTTATCCCCTCTGAACAATTTACCCCCTCACTCTTTCACCATTTTACCCCCCTTGGCAGCCCAACTCTTACCTCATTTTACTCCCTCTGGACAAATTACTCCCTCACTCTTACACAATTTTACCCCCCTTGGCAGCCCAACTCTTACATCATTTTACCCCTTCTGAACAAATTACCCCCTCACTCTTACACCATTTTACCCCCCTTGGCAGCCCAACTCTTACCTCATTTTACCCCCTCTGGACAACTTACCGCCTCCTTCTTACACAATTTTACCCCCCCTTGGCAGCCCAACTCTTACATCATTTTACCCCCTCTGAATAAATTACCCCCTCACTCTTACACCATTTTACCCCCCTTGGCAGCCCAACTCTTACCTCATTTTACCCCCTCTGGACAACTTACAGCCTCCTTCTTACACAATTTTACCCCCCTTGGCAGCCCAATTCTTACATCAATTTACCCCCTCTGAACAAATTACCCCCTCAATCTTACACCATTTTAACCCCCATTGCATCCCATTGCAGCCCACTCTTACATGACAATTTCAGTCATGGGGGGGGGGGGTAATTCCTGAAAACTCCTCCCATTGCAGCCCATTGCAGCCCACTCTTACATGGCAATTTCAGTCAGGGGGGTAATTCCTTAAAAGTCCTCCCATTGCAGCCCATTGTATCCCATTCTTACATGACAATTTCAGTCATGGGGGGGGGGGTAATTCCTGAAAACTCCTCCCATTGCAGCCTATTGCAGCCCACTCTTACATGGCAATTTCTGTCAGGGGGGGTAATTCCTTAACAATCCTCCCATTGCAGCCCATTGCAGCCAACTCTTACATGGCAATTTTATTCAGGGGGGTAATTCCTTAAAAGTCCTCCCATTGCAGCCCATTCCAGCCCACTCTTACATGACAATTTCAGTCATGGGGTTAATTCCTTAAAAGTCCTCCCATTGCAGCCCATTGAAGCCCACTCTTACATGAAAATTTCAGTCATGGGGGGTAATTCCTGAAAACTCCTCCCATTGCGGCCCATTGCAGCCCACTCTTACATGGCAATTTCAGTCAGGGGGGTAATTCCTGAAAAGTCCTCCCATTGCAGCCCATTGCAGCCCATTGCAGCCCACTCTTACATGGCAATTTCAGTCATGGGGGTAATTCCTTAAGAGTCCTCCCATTGCAGCCCATTGCAGCCCACTCTTACATGGCAATTTCAGTCAAGGGGGGTAATTCCGTAAAAGTCCCCCATTGCAGCCCAACTCTTACATCATTTTACCCCCTCTGAACAAATTACCCCCACACTCTTACATCAATTTACCCTCCATAGACAAATTACCCCCCATTCTTACATCAAAATGGGAGGATTTTAGGGAGGACATTCGACGCGGGCTATTATTCCTATGTGTACAAATTCAGTAAGATTATTGAAGCTGAATATCACCCAGGTTGAGGTCCTCGCTCAGAATTACTCATCATAAGTCAACCAGAAGCGCACCATGGGCTGACGTGCGTTCAAAATAACAGGGCTGAGGCGATTCGCTCGTAATTGTCCTGATCAGACCGTCCCAGTCCGAAGGAGCCTCTGATGCCACTCAACTGCGCTTGAGAATTTCTGTGGGCTCGACGTGCTTCTGAATCCGTCTCTGACCAGACTCAAGTGCTCTCAATAGTATCTGATCAGACTCAAGCGCGCTCGACAGTTCCTCCTGTGCGCTCGAACAGACCCACCTGCGCTCAAATGTTCTTCTGATTCTGATCAACCTCCCGGATCGGGGTGTCACCGCTAAAAATTGTTGAAAAGTGTACGATTTGCGGTGAAAGCGGTGTCTTTTTGTAAGATTTTCAGTTTTTAGCGGTGAATGTGGTTAAAAAATTCGCCTCTAAAAACCACAAATCTTCAAAGTTTTCACACCGCTAGATTCACCACAGTTCTTAGCGTTGAATTGTTTTCCACTGCGCTTACTGATTAGTAGTGATTTTTTTCACCACTCAGCACTTAGCGGTAAAAAAAACTAACAGCTATACCGTTAGCTCATATTTCTGAATCAATGGATGAACTTATACTGCTTTCCATAAGAAACGTCTTGATCAACAGTTAATAAAACTCCTCTAAAAGGGATCGGCATTTGCTAACAGCTGGAGCCCTTGATGGGAACCTTCGGACGTTAGATGAGTCTCCTATCAGAACTCTCCAAAGCCAACATCTCAGTAGAAAATACAAAACAAATGAAACAAAAGTGCGCTCGAAAAAGTCTCTGATAGAAAGGCTTCCAGCGCAGGATTATCGACTGTCATTCTCTCGAATCACTCATGATCAGACCCAGTTGCGGTCGAAGCGTTTATGATCAGAACCGGTTGCGCTAGAATCGTATATGTTCAGACTCAGTTAAGCTTAAAGCCGATTATGATCAGACTCAAGCGGGCTCAATACTGGATCCGAAAAGACTCAAGTTATGTCAGAGAAAACTTTAAATTTTGAATATATCGCTTCATTTTGCTAGATAATTTTTATGGACGCTGACGCTTAGATTAATACACTCAACTGTCGAAGCCCCAACTCTGAATGCATTGCAAAGGAAAATGAAACCAAGATGTTCTGAAATTAATTTAATTTGGATAACGTTAGTGCACATTTCTGAGTCATTGGAAGAATATATACAGCTTGTCATAAGAAACCTCTTGATCTACAGCTAACGAAAATCACCTAAAGTGGACCGGTATTTGCAATCAGCTGGTTCTCTTGTTTCTGATAGAAGCCATTGCATTTTATATGAGTCTTTGATCAGAACACTGCAGAGCCAACAATTCTCAGTAAAAAGTACAAAAAATTGAAACAAAAATGCGCACGAATTTGTTTCTGATCGAAAAATTTTGAGCGCAGTATATCAAATGATGCACTTGAACATTTATGATCACAACCAGTTGCGCGAGAAAAGTTTTTAGTGAGACCCAGTTGCGCTCGGACCGCTTATGACCACACTCAATTTTGCTCAAATCGGTTCAGGATCAGACTCAAGCGAGTTAGAAATTTGTTCTCATCGAACTCGAATGCGCTCGAAAGTTTGATCAGAGAGCATTTTTAATTAAAAGCAAATCTTTTAATTCTGCTACACTATATTAACTTCTTGAAAACTGATTTTTGCAAAAATATACTCTTCTATGGGAGTAACAATTTAAGAGGTTTGCTCAGAAAAATCAAACTGTTGAGCATGTTTCTGACTCAACTGGGTTAGACTCAAGTGGGTTAGAAACTTGTTCTCATCGAACTCGAATCCGCTCGAAAGTTTGATCAGAGAGCAATTTTACTTAATAACAAATCTTTCAATTCTGCTACATTATATTTACTTCTTGAAAACTGATATCTGCAATATTATAATCGTCTATGGGAGTGCCAAATTAAAAAGTATTGCTGAGGGAAACCAATGTGTTGAGAAGTTAAAGTTTATTTTGCGTATTTAATGTCGGTGCATAATTGTCACGCAATGGATAGGAAACGCTCTGATCTATACTAATTGAAAATCTTCTACGGCACTCCTTGATTTGATACCAGCTGGTCCTCTTGATTCTGATCAGTGCCCTTGTGCTTTAAATGAATCTCCAATCACAATGCTGCAGAGCCAACATCTCTCAGGAAAAAGTACGAACAATTGAAACAAAAAAGCGCAGAAATTAGTTTCTGACAGAAAAAAATTTGCGAGCAGTATATCAAAAATCTTGCGCTTGAACTTTTTATGATGACACCCAGTTAAACGCGAAACGTTTATGGTGAGACCCAGTTGCGCTCGAACCGTTTATCATCAGTCCCTGTTCTGCTCAAAGCGTTTCATGATGAGACTCAAGCGGGTTAGAAACTGGTTCTGATAAGATTCAAATGCGCTCGAAAGTTCGATCAGAGAGCAGTTTTAATTATTAACAAATCTTTTGATTTTGCTACACTATAAGTAATTTTTGAAAATTGAAAGTTGCAATAATATACTCGTCTATGGAAGTGTCATTTTCTGTGCATATTACTGACTCAAGGGTTGCGCTTTTCTTACAGACAGTTGCATTTTTCTATTGAACAGTTCATCTCTTCTCAGCTAAGATGCCCTTCTAATTTCATTGTTTTTTCTGCATTCATACTCTGACTAAAACATAGCTTCTCTCCGGTTTATTCTAAAACTCAAATCTCAAATCCCTTCAATCTCAAATCCCATCAAAAATGAAATTACTTCAAGAAGCCTTCATGAAGCTCAATCGAGAGCAAATGCATGATTTCTACAAGCAAGTTGATGAAAATTTATAACAGAAAGAAAAGTTTATAGACGATTACCTTACTTTTGTCCACAAAAAATTATCCAGCCTCGGGAGTAACGATGCAAGCTCTAGTAGCACCACGCATGTATCAATGGAGGAACAAATGGTAAGAATGTTCCCAATAATAGAAACCCCCGGAGGCAAAAAATATTATTTTGGGGAGTAGCATTATCGGAAAACTAGAAACCGACAAAACTATTCCAACCGTTATAACAGTTCATGCATATAGGGTCTCGACAGCAATAGAAAAAATGGAAATACTCAAAAAATACCCAGAGACAAAAATGAAAAAAATAATATTGCAAGATGGGACAAACAGCTTTCTCAATTTCGAACGCAAGCCCAGAGATGTATTTGAACAATACAAACAGCTGGTCAAATTATGTCGGGAAAAAATCAATCCAGACAAATTTTACCTCATGACAGTAATCCCGATGAGAATACAAGCGCGAATATGGCAAAAAAAGGATGTATGGTGTGTCCAATGACTAAAACAAAACTTACTACGAAAATGATCCTGATTTCAACAAATTGATCAAAGAGATCGGGGCAAAAACACATAACATTGGTCGTGAAACTGATTCAACGGACTACGAGAACAGCGAGTACAATAAACTGTATCACAACAATGTTCGCCTAATTTATTTAAGTGGGTTTCATTTTTTTAAAAAAAACCATCTAATGCGAATTCTATTGGACACTTCCGAAGGTCTGATCTCGAAAACCCGAGAGACACATCCTACTTATGCCAATACAACAAACACTTTCATCTCCAACACTTCAAGCTTCAGAAAAATGTCGTCGAGAAACCCTCTTGTAAACAGACAGTACTCTAACACCTCATATGCATATCAATAAAACAACAACGTTTTCTGCAGATATTCACTTTACTAACACGAGCTATTTTGAGGTCGGAAAGCAGTAAAAAAACATGAAATCCTCCTTATGATCAACAATAAACAATATCTGTTCATTTGGTTTCCTTGCTGCTGTTTTAGGCATTTCTTCGTCCCGCAGTTGGGCGACCACTATGGGTATATCTAAATTGTAAAAAAAATCTATTCATTAAAAAAAATTCAACGCCTTGCTCTACGACGTAGCGCTTTAATCATGTTTCAGAAATTTTTGAGTAGTTTTGTTCTATTTGGATTATTCATTTACTTGTTAACTTGTGGTGATGTTGAACGTAATCCTGGGCCACCGCAAACCTATGAAAACTTCCTCTCTCAAAAATTTAAAAAAAATCTTAAAGATCAATTATGGTTATTTCAATTAAATTGCCGGAGTTAAGTCAAAAAAAGAGACCAACTGAAAAAGATGCTAAGAGAAGGCTCAAGCAATACTGTATTTGGTTTTACGGAAATATGATTGACCAATGAAGATGATATTAATTCATGGTGCATAGACAGCAATTAACATTCTTGCTTCAGATTTGGCCAAATATCTGAAAAGTCAAAGGGGGTGGCGTAATGCCGCTCATCCCCAAAAGTTTCAATCCAAAAAACCGTAATGATTTTACAAATATGAGCAAAGACTTCGAAACAAATTAGGTTCACCTCACTCTCTCCTGCAAAACATTTCCTCCGCTGCTTGTGAAGGTTTCATATAATCCTGAAAAATCTAAAACTGACATCTTTCTCAAAGAATTAGCATTGCAAATAGATTATAGAATAACAAAAAAGGAAAAAATTTTATTACTTGGCGATTTCAATATAAATTACCTTAAACCCAACGAAAGAAACAAAATGGACACAATTCTAGCACCCTATGGTCTATCAGTGGTCAACAAAAAACCTACAAGTGGAAAAAATCTGATTGATTTTGTAATCCACGATGAGGAGCTGCCTCATTCCAATGTTTTTGCTTTTGAATCGCCCAATACATCGAATCATAAAGGATAATGATATTGCAAGGATAACGAATGTGACAATAAATAAAAAGCAGCCTCCAAGAAGAAAAATAATCTTCGACAAATTAAAATGTTGCAAAAATTTATACCTACAAGATCTGAAACAAATTGGTTGGGATGTTTTTTACACGACATCTGACGCTGAATGCATGTATCGCATCATTAAGAAAATTTTGACTGAAGTTATTCGCTATCACGCCCCACTGAAAACAGTCTTCATACGAACTAAAAACCCACAATTAAACTAGAGGGGAATGATTTCATAAAGAGCATCCTTAAAAAAGCAGATTTGGAAAAACAAAATGGTATATTATAAACGACTCTAGAAACTCTACTAAGTTCTCCCGGAATATCTTCTGCCTCAAAAACTGGTTTGATGATGTTATTACTGACAACTACAAAATAGCCCAATTGCTCAATTATAAATTTTCTAAATTACGTGATTACATTGGTAGCGCTTGCAACTTTTTCCCCACAAACCAGAGGACATCTAAAAACAGTTCTGATTTTAGATTCGTAACCACAAAAGAATTCTCACTGACTCTAAAGAATTTAAACTCAAACAAACCATCAAGTTCTTCACATAACCCATCATGGGCTCTTAAAGACGGGTTTTTCTTTATAATTGATCCAATTAAATTGCTTTTCAACCAATCTTTAGCTGAAGGAAAATTTCCTGAAGATCTTAATAAGGCCCCCGTTACTCTATTTTTTTTTAAAAAAAAAACAGAAAACTCTTTGCATGAGAATTACAGATCAATATCAATTACAAGCTCACTAGCAAAAGTTTTAAGCGTTTGCTTCCTGAGCAAACCTTAAAATATCTTGAAAAGTTTGCGCTGCTCTCCAATACTCAATTTGGTTTTCGTAACAAAGTCTCAACGATTGACGCCCTCGTTTACTGTACCGAAATTATAAGGTACCACGTAAATAAAAATAAGTTTATCACTGCAGCTCTACCAGATCTGTCTAAAGCTTTCGATTCGAGATAAATCACAAGATCTTTTTTCATAAACTGCATGAATTAGGATTTTCCAAAAATGCCTTTAACCTAATAGGAAAATATATATCAAACAGGCTACAAATAACCATAGTGGACCATGTCAAATTCGATTAGATTGAGTTATATGAGGGTGTCCCATAGGCGACAATTTTGGTTCCCCTTCCTTTTAATCTGTACATTAATGACTTCAACAAACAAATACCTGCTAATACAAAAATCCTTCAATACGCCGATGATACTATCATTCTTACATGCAATACGGACCTAAAATTAGCAACATATAATCTTGAACAATCCTCAAGAGAAATATCTGAATTTTAAGATAAACACCGTCTAATGCTCAATCACTCAAAAACTGAATTTGTTACATTCTCAAAAAAATCAAAACTAGAAGAAACCAAAAGAAACAATCTGTTAATTGGTAATAACAAAATACCAAACTTCAATTGCCCAAAATTACTCGGTATATATCTTGATTGCACTTTAAATTTTTAGGAAGAATTAAAACACGTATTACGCAAAATGGCTACAGGGATAAAAAAACATTAAAACGTATTTCACGCCCGTTCCCTCAGCA
This sequence comes from Convolutriloba macropyga, assembly GCF_964194025.1. Taxonomy (NCBI): domain Eukaryota; kingdom Metazoa; phylum Xenacoelomorpha; order Acoela; family Convolutidae; genus Convolutriloba; species Convolutriloba macropyga. The sequence goes on from NC_134469.1 coordinate 35,438,049, forward strand.
GACATGACTACTACTTCTGAACGCCTTACTGATAAGTCATTTACAATACTCAGGCCTTTTATTGGCCAGCTCAAAAACACCTGCTTTATTACTTTGGAGAAACAATTAAGCTGGGCTGTAAAGACGTGCTTCAACCGCAAAATCAACGACAGTTCTTCTGATCTAAAACAAAAACATCAAATTGTGCCAATAAAATTTTTCTTGGAATGCAAAGTACTAAATTATTGCATGAAACTTACCAGTAGCCAACTACCAATTTTCGAAAAACTACACCTACCGGCATCAAATCTGCGGTACAGTCAGCGAACCAAAAAAAACTGCTTCAATCACAAAATAAACTTATCTGCACTAGAAAACTCTATCCTGATTATCGGCTCAACCCGTCATAATACATTTCTTAACGTGAGTTTTGCAAAAAAAAACATAATTAAAATGGATGCAAGACCAATAATTCTAAAGAAGCATCCTAAAGTGTTTTTCTTTCTTTTATTTAAACAAAACTCGAATAATGCGTCGTACGGCAAGGCATCATGGAAAAGTTTAAGTTTTCATATTACCAATATCTCAATTTAAACCGTAATATATTAAGTTTTTTTCGTTTATACTCTGACCTACACTGCCCATTTAGTTCTTTGCAGTTAATAACTTAATGGGATCGCAATGTGTTTTTTATCAAGTTTTCGATGCATATTTCTGACTCAATGAATGAACTTATGCAGTTTTTCATATCAAACATTTTGATCCACAGTAATTGAAAACTTTTTACGGCACCCATTGGTTTGATACCAGCTAGTCCTCTTGGTTCTGATCAGTGCCAATGGATTTTAGATGAGCCTCTGATCAGAACGCAAAGCCAACAAATTTCAGTTAAAAAATTCAAACCTTTGAAAAAAAATTGCGCCCGAAATGGTCTCTCATCAGGCCCACTTGCGTTTGAAATCATTTCTGATCGTACCGAGGTGCGCTTGAAATCGGTTATGATCAGACTCAAGTGCACTCGTGTGCTCAAAATTGCCCTGCAATGTTGAGCACAAAATGGTCAGATGTACGCTCGAAATGGTCTGATCTGGACAGTTCCGAACGCACAACTCATCCTTGATAGGCTCTAACACCGAGCCAAAGTTTGATTATAGCTGATGCATCCATCGCGGCGGTCTATGAAAATTTGCTGATAAAGTTTTATGTACATTGATATCACATTTAGCTAACTACGGCTCGATATGAAACATGATACTATATGAAACATGACACGATATGATACGACTCATTTCCCAACTAAAATGAAACTAGCCTATGTAACACCAATTTTCAAAAAAGGTGATAATTTAGATAGCACAAATTATCGACCATTTTCTGTAACTCCGAGTTTTGCAAAAATTTTTGAGCGCCTCCTTCTGACTCACATGATGGAGTTCGTTGATAAGCATAAAATTATAAACTATGAGCAATTCAGATTTCAGAAAAAAAATCTGCAACTGATGCAGTTCTAGAACTGGTTGAAACAGTTTCGGCTAATTTAGATCAAAGCAATTTTCCTTAAAAAAATTGAAATGCATGGTTTTTCCCAGGAAGCGAAAGAATTACTGTTTATATTCTGAAAATTTTCACGGGTATCTGAGTCTGCATCAAAATACTCGAAAAAAACAATTCAAAATTAGACAAAATGCCA
>NC_134469.1:35442217-35467217 GCF_964194025.1 Convolutriloba macropyga
CAAGATAGTTGTGTCCAACTATATATTCAAATCAACACTGCTTGTACTTTTTGATTACTCTTTTGCTATTGCAATTGCATCTTCGATGGTTTGTTGGCCATACTACTGTCGCAATTTGCACTAGTATCAATTACCATCTATTCGTCCAGATCTTTCTTAGTTTTTGGCCTCAAGTCATTTGCTACAGATAATTGAACGGCCTTCTCTCGGTTTTTACAATCAAAAAGAAACAAGTTTATATGTCATTATTTTTTTTGTACAAAGATAATAAATGGCACGAAAATCTGCTTAAAATGTGTCCTATAAAAATCTATGACCACATTTTTGGACGTTTTTGTTTCAATGAGAAGGCAAAGTTGAGCAGCGCTTTTAGTAAAGTTGGAACAGTACAGGGAGAAATTTAGGTTAGAATCAACACCAAAACCGTTCTGATCTGCATTTCCAATCTGATCTGAATATTGAATGAGAAAACCGAAAATTAGTGTTTGAATAGATTTTCAATTTTCTGGACAGAATATTTGTTCCGACCCCACTTGTGGGGGGGAGGAACTATATACTCAAATGGGTTTTTTTGTTCAGACAATTTTGGCCGATCGATATATTCATCGCAGAGAAATGTGAGTGGTATCATTAGAAAGCACGTCCAGCGTAGAATTCGAAACCAGAAAGCACGTCCAGCGTAAAATTCGAAACTAAAAAGAAACTAATTTTCTCCAAATTAGGTTTTTTTTTACAAAAAATTTTAATTCAAAATTAAATTTCAGACAAAAACTGAATCAATTAAGAGTTCCTAATAGACTAAAGATGATAAAAAGACTAGTTCTGGTCTCATAGGGAATTTTACTATCAAAAAATTCGAATTCTGTTCGCGATCTCATTTTTTAGAAAACTTTTCCTATTTTTTTTTTGTTTTCTTGAGTCCCCTAGAGACTAATTCTTTTTCTCTTTTTCATATCGAGGTTCCGTTAGTTAAAAACCTAATTCACAGTCTAATGAATCCCAATGAACAAAATAATTCGCTTTCAAGGAATCGCTTCTGTTTTTTTTTTGGCTTCGACTCGTTTTCGTTGTTTTAAGTGAAATTTTGATTTTCTTTTCGAGGCTTTACTAAATTTTCGAGTCTTATGGCATAAACTACTGGCATAGTCTTTGGCTCAATGTGCAATAGGTTTTCTTTTGAGCATTATGAGAAACTATCCAGAGCTTTGAGTGGACACCTAATGGCTGCTAAGACTTTAAAAATGGTTTTCCGATCATGAGATTATTTTCGTGAACTCTAAGTCAATCTCAGTAGTGACAGCACCCTTTCTACTGCAACCAAGAATAAACTGGTTAAAGGTTTTATCTTCTAAATATTTTTTATATGGCTTCAATTGCTTTGAAAAAAATTTGGTTATTTTCGTTTTATTGGTTCCTCTTGAAATCATATCACATTATCCTGATTTTTATAACTTCCATTGGCTTAGAGAAGACGTTCAATAGATCATAGATAAAGTTAACAGAGACAAAATTTTTGTTTAAATGGCTTCGACACTTTCTTCTCGCACTTTTTTACAGAATTTTTGGTTTTTGCTTGTATTTGTTGTTGTTTGCATAGTCATGAGACTTCTCTTGATGTCTTTTTGATTACCTATGCATGAAAAATATACTTGTCCTCCAATCGAGGCATAACTGAGCGTATTCTTTGAATTTTGTTGAAAGCTATTGAACTTAATGGCTGTTAAGACTTTAAAAAATGACGTTCCGAGAAGTTTTTCTAACATTAATCTATAATAAACTTTTTTTTGTTAACTGTAAGTCAATTTCGCCTCATTATTTCTTTTTTTCGTCAACTTGTTAAGGAACAATCCCATCTGCTTTGTAGTTAAGTGAAAGAAAATTTGTCTAGTTAGTGTTTTGTCTGATTGTAATTAGAAGTTGTCACTAGGTGCTTTTAAATTTAGATATGAGTTTTTGCCGTGAAATTTTTGCTTTTTTGTTTTTTTGTTGTTGTTGTTGTTTTTTTTTCTCGTAATTTTTTTTGATGGCACATCTTGTCCTAATGAGGCATGGCATTATTTATGTCAATTATTAGTTGGTTGTGTAACGATTTTTTAAACTCAAACATCTATTTTTAATTATCTTTTTGTCAAAATTGTAAGTCAAAAGACAGTTAAATCAAAAATGTAGATGAGCGCGGGTCGGAACATCATGTGAGAACGCACATTAATGAGCCTCCTTGTTTTTAAATACTTTAATTTGACTTCTGCTCTCAGTTTGCTTAATTATGGCTTCAATTAACATTTCTTGTTTAAAAAAATAGTAAATTTTTTGATTTTTATAATGAGGTATAAATGAAGCCGTTTCTTGATTTCAGTTTATTGATAATGTTTTCTATGACATTGAAGCTGTTTGTTATCTTAAACTATAAAAAATATTACAATCTTCATGTAATTTTTGATATAATTTAGTGTGCCTAATTCTCATAAAGGACAGGTATCGTAGGTTTTCCGATGAAGCAGAAACATTTATTCTCATTTATTTCAGCGTTTCCGGTTTGCAGTTCAAGATTTTGGAACATTTACACTTTGAAATTTTTCAGTTATTCAACTTTGAAACTTTTTCGTATTTTCCTTTTTTCCCTCATTTTGTAAATTAAAAAGTCAGATTAAAAATTATGAAAATTTAGGAAGATTTTCTAAAAAGGCTCAGTTTTTTAGCGTTACGTTTTGATGAGTTGGACAACAACAGCTTTCTATAACCTCAAAAAAAAATTCGTTTTTTTGTTCTTTTTCGTGTTGGTCATATAGGTTAATGAATGTCGGTTAATGAATATAGGTTAATGAGGTTGGCTGTTCTTCAATGAGCATGATAATTAGGCTCGGAATTTTTCAATTATTTCGGAATTTTAATGGTATTTTGAGACTATGCAATCAAAACTATTTTCTGACAACCTGGCGGCCATTTTTGGCATTGCCCTCAAATTATCAGTATTGGTAAACATGGAGAAAAACTGAATTCTGCTCAATATTTTCCAACACCTGTTTGACATTTTATTTTACTCAAAAGCATATAGTTTCGCTGTTCATTCAGCCCAATGAAACTGGTTGGTTTTCAGTTTAATCTTTATATGTGTTCTAGACGGTTGTTGACCGATTTTGACGTCAATAACATCAGAGAAACCGGTTAAACATCGAAGAACATCGTGGGTCTAAGATCGCTTCTTTCTATATCATCGATGAATACTAAACGGAGCTATTACCGAGTACAGCATGAGAAAGTACTTTGCGTTGTTTTGTTCCTATACCTTGCCTTATACCAAAAATATTGAATAGAAACTTTGGTAGTCTGTTTTACTTCCAATTAACATCGACTTTTGGTGCCGCAATCCGGGATCGAGCTAGGGACTATTAGATCTGAAAAAAAAACGACATCAAGAAGAACCGAAGACGCTCAGTTTTATGATTTCACATTTCACACTCCCAACGAAACAGAACATTTTTTACAGATTGATTAAACAACCTTTTTTAGACGGCATGTCTATGCACTCCCTAACATTTTTGGTTTGACAAGTGCATAGCAAACGAAGCTCTCTTATATTAGTAAACGGTCCGCATTATAACTCAAAAAACAAAATTTCTGATACAAAAACGCCTATTTTGAAAATTTTGGCAGAATTTCAAGAAATCTAAAAAATTTTGTCTACTTGGATGTATAATAAAACTTAATCTCAACTATGACAAAAGATGAGAGAATATACTGCCAAATTGTTCTTTTTTCGAAAATTTTAGTAAATTTTGATGTAATTCGGAAAAAACTTATAAAACTTATGAAAAAACTTATGAAAAAAATACCGAATATTGAAACACCGTACTTTCAAGAATAAAACCGTCCAGTTTACTCGTCCAGTTCACTCTGTAATCTGAAATTTTGAAATTTTTTTGTAGAAGAAACTCTCACAAAACAAAAAAATTCAATTTTGTCAAAAATTAGCCTTTTCAAATCGAGAATTCGTCAATTGAGTGAAACTCAATACACAGAGAAAGTGTGCAAAACGTCCACAACCTCTGACCAAAAATGATGATCACATTGCCATTTTTGTTTGCCGTTTTTTACTGCAACATTGCTCTCCCAAAACTTCGTTTTTCGCTTTCTCAGTCTACTTTTCTGGATTCCGATGTAATATGTTAGTATGCGATGAAGGATGTCGTATTTGTGTTGTTGTCTGTTGATTGTGCCAGTATGGTGGTTAGTTGTTCTCTTCTGGTTGCACTCTAGGGCTTGACTTAGTTGACTCACGAGTTAGGGCTGGTTTGCCTCTTGACCTTTTGAACTTTACTTATTTGTTGGCTCTCCATTTATTTTATATTAATTCTTGCTGCTGTATCTCCCTGTGTATCTGTTTGATTGTTAGTTGGTTTGGTCCTGTTGCCTTCTAGGGTGTGACCTAAGTTTGTTCTCGAGTTACGGCTAGATTTTTTTTGAACTTTTTAGGCCGTCCAATTCTACAATTGTGGTTGTAGTTTGTTTACTTTTGATAGTATGCTGATTTGTGTCTTGGTCTGAGTTTTGCCAGAGTTTGACTTAAGTTTGTTTGAGTTACGGCTAGTAGGTTTCTTGGTCATTTCAATTTTTAGTACGCGACTGCGATGCCGTAAATTATTTATTCTAAGCCACATAATGCCATGTGCTAGGTTGTCTTGCAGTAGCTCATCTCCTCTTTCAGTGTCTTCTTTTCTTTAGGGTGTGACTAAAGTTGGTTCTGCAGTTACAGCTAGTTTTTGTGGTTGAGTCAGATGCTGTAGTCTGCCAGCATTGTTTTTCGTCGTCTCCTCGCTCGTTTCCCGCCCGTTCTTTCCCGTCTGTCCCGTTTCTGTTCCGTCGAGCGTTGCTCGCCGGATTTCCCGTCCATTATGCCGTTCCCGTTATGTCGCGTGTTGTTGGCCTCGAATTCCCGTTCATCCTTTCTCTCTGGTTGCGCTGAGTGCTTTGCTTTGAGCGCTCTACTTAATTGAGCGCTCTAATTTGAGCGCTCTACTTAACAAAATTAAGCATTTTTTGCCTCGGTAAACACGAAAAGCAAATAGAACTGGGTGAAATGGAGGAAAACAACAGAAAGTAGTTGGCAGATTCACCTTTACAAGAGTTTGAATCGCTGGATGCCGTTTCTAAAGGTAGACAGATAGAAAATGCCACGAGTACGAAGAGTTCTGCAAGAAGTGAAAAAGCTGTTTCGGACAAGGTCAACACCTCACATGTCCTAAAATTTCACAACGAAGCGAGAAATGGTGAACAAGGTGCTTTAAATGACCCTCCAGAATGCCTTGAACAGAACCATGGCAAACAGTGGAATATCAGAACACTGAAATTTTGGTGCATTTCCAAAGAATTATTGAGGCAAGTACATTCTAAGCACTGAGACCTTGCGGCAACTTGATCCATACTACACCCCACCTGTATTTTTGGCGGATACTTTTTTTAGCGAATGCATTGCACTAGGTGCATTTACTGGCGCAAATTGACCAAACTGGCCAACGCGGCAACGCCCTTCCAAACAGTAACAACCAGGGAACCACAAGGAGTCAACCGCCTCGCGTACTGGCCTCACGGTCTTCGCGCCTCCGACGGAACAGCCCGTTTTACAACATCCATTCGCACCTCAATTTGAACATCAAATTTTTCTGCATCTCACTCAACACGCACAACTTAAAAGCTCGCACGCCAGGGGACAAGATACATCAAGTCTACCTGAAAACATTTTGGCACACCGAATATCCCACCAGCAACAGCTTAATGTTTTCACTCGAGTCCCAAACGCCACCCTTCGTCTTTTTCCGACAGCAAATATTCCAGTCCCCTCAACAAATGTTGCCTTCCGCCCTAGCTGCCCTTCAAGTTAAAACACCCAACAGCACAATGTGGAACCCACAATTCCTAATGTTCCTCCCCACCCGAACCCTGAATCTGCACCTAACCTCGCTGCTCCTATTCCACACGTTCCCTTGATTAATCAACCCCCCGTCCACAAATTTTTCCAAAACAACAAGACTAATCGAGTACACAAAGCCGTACACTCCGTTGCTTCTTCTGCCCCGAACATGCCCAATATCCTTGTTGACCTACGATTTGTTCCAAATTTGAGTCATTAGCGATTTCCACAGAAGAAACTGTCGATAGCCAACCACGGCACTACTACCGTAATTAGTTTGCCTCCAAATGTACAGGCCTAAAGTGCACCAACAATCATTAATGTTCCGCGAAAATTCTATCAGAACTGAACTCTGTTGATTCATATGCAATCACCATGCAATCACCATGATAAATCCGATCGCAACAATTAGTCAACTCTTACCTGGTCTGGTCACTATTGTTGTTTTTTTAGACAACATATGGTTGTGTTGGGCCAACCTCTTAGAGGGTGAGGGATCTGCAGGTGTCTGATCATACCAGAGAACGCGTGATTGAATAATGACGTGTCATGGAATTGGTTGATGCAATAACAAGCAAAAAACATGACCTTTTGCCCGAATGGAAACTTACTCAGTATAATCGTGATCCATTGCAATGGCAGGAGGTGTTTTTCAATTTATAAGCGCGATTGATAGGAAGCAGTTAATTGATGACGTTCAATTGGCATACCTTAAAACGCTCGTCACTGGTAAAGCCAAGACTGCAAACACCTAGTTTGCTTACTGTGGTTTAATGTACAAGGACGCACTAAGGACTATAGAAGCTAAATTTGACAAGCCACATGCAGCCATAAGAGCATAATTGGATAGACTAAGCAACTTTCCGGGTCTTTAAATGCGCAATAGTGATAACGCCATTATTTATTCTGCGGTAAGATCCTGCTTCGCTGGGGGTTTACAGGTCAATAACAGATTACGCTGACTTGAAAAACACTTCCCTACTTAACCAAGCGGTACAGAAGTTACCATCAAACATGAGAGAGTATCTGTCACTCTTTAAAGTTAAAAACACCTGGGTTAACCTCCTTGATTTTAACAGTTGGCTTAAAAAAACAAAGGCACATGATCTGATGAAACAAAGATTGATTAATATGCAATCACCATGCAATCACCATGATAAATCCGATCGCAACAATTAGTCAACTCTTACCTGGTCTGGTCACTATTGTTGTTTTTTTAGACAACATATGGTTGTGTTGGGCCAACCTCTTAGAGGGTGAGGGGTCTGCAGGTGTCTGATCATACCAGAGAACGCGTGATTGAATAATGACGTGTCATGGAATTGGTTGATGCAATAACAAGCAAAAAACATGACCTTTTGCCCGAATGGAAACTTACTCAGTATAATCGTGATCCATTGCAATGGCAGGAGGTGTTTTTCAATTTATAAGCGCGATTGATAGAAAGCAGTTAATTGATGACGTTCAATTGGCATACCTTAAAACGCTCGTCACTGGTAAAGCCAAGACTGCAAACACCTAGTTTGCTTACTGTGGTTTAATGTACAAGGACGCACTAAGGACTATAGAAGCTAAATTTGACAAGCCACATGCAGCCATAAGAGCATAATTGGATAGACTAAGCAACTTTCCGGGTCTTTAAATGCGCAATAGTGATAACGCCATTATTTATTCTGCGGTAAGATCCTGCTTCGCTGGGGGTTTACAGGTCAATAACAGATTACGCTGACTTGAAAAACACTTCCCTACTTAACCAAGCGGTACAGAAGTTACCATCAAACATGAGAGAGTATCTGTCACTCTTTAAAGTTAAAAACACCTGGGTTAACCTCCTTGATTTTAACAGTTGGCTTAAAAAAACAAAGGCACATGATCTGATGAAACAAAGATTGATTAATATGCAATCACCATGCAATCACCATGATAAATCCGATCGCAACAATTAGTCAACTCTTACTTGGTCTGGTCACTATTGTTGTTTTTTTAGACAACATATGGTTGTGTTGGGCCAACCTCTTAGAGGGTGAGGGGTCTGCAGGTGTCTGATCATACCAGAGAACGCGTGATTGAATAATGACGTGTCATGGAATTGGTTGATGCAATAACAAGCAAAAAACATGACCTTTTGCCCGAATGGAAACTTACTCAGTATAATCGTGATCCATTGCAATGGCAGGAGGTGTTTTTCAATTTATAAGCGCGATTGATAAGCAGCAGTTAATTGATGACGTTCAATTGGCATACCTTAAAACGCTCGTCACTGGTAAAGCCAAGACTGCAAACACCTAGTTTGCTTACTGTGGTTTAATGTACAAGGACGCACTAAGGACTATAGAAGCTAAATTTGACAAGCCACATGCAGCCATAAGAGCATAATTGGATAGACTAAGCAACTTTCCGGGTCTTTAAATGCGCAATAGTGATAACGCCATTATTTATTCTGCGGTAAGATCCTGCTTCGCTGGGGGTTTACAGGTCAATAACAGATTACGCTGACTTGAAAAACACTTCCCTACTTAACCAAGCGGTACAGAAGTTACCATCAAACATGAGAGAGTATCTGTCACTCTTTAAAGTTAAAAACACCTGGGTTAACCTCCTTGATTTTAACAGTTGGCTTAAAAAAACAAAGGCACATGATCTGATGAAACAAAGATTGATTAATATGCAATCACCATGCAATCATCATGATAAATCCGATCGCAACAATTAGTCAACTCTTACCTGGTCTGGTCACTATTGTTGTTTTTTTAGACAACATATGGTTGTGTTGGGCCAACCTCTTAGAGGGTGAGGGGTCTGCAGGTGTCTGATCATACCAGAGAACGCGTGATTGAATAATGACGTGTCATGGAATTGGTTGATGCAATAACAAGCAAAAAACATGACCTTTTGCCCGAATGGAAACTTACTCAGTATAATCGTGATCCATTGCAATGGCAGGAGGTGTTTTTCAATTTATAAGCGCGATTGATAAGCAGCAGTTAATTGATGACGTTCAATTGGCATACCTTAAAACGCTCGTCACTGGTAAAGCCAAGACTGCAAACACCTAGTTTGCTTACTGTGGTTTAATGTACAAGGACGCACTAAGGACTATAGAAGCTAAATTTGACAAGCCACATGCAGCCATAAGAGCATAATTGGATAGACTAAGCAGCTTTCCGGGTCTTTAAATGCGCAATAGTGATAACGCCATTAACTATTCTGCGGTAAGATCCTGCTTCGCTGGGGGTTTACAGGTCAATAACAGATTACGCTGACTTGAAAAACACTTTCCTACTTAACCAAGCGGTACAGAAGTTACCATCAAACATGAGAGAGTATCTGTCACTCTTTAAAGTTAAAAACACCTGGGTTAACCTCCTTGATTTTAACAGTTGGCTTAAAAAACAAAGGCACATGATCTGATGAAACAAAGCGCAACCAAGGCAAAATCTGAAGATAACAGCACTTCAGAAACGAAGACCAAAACAACCTTAAAAATATTTTCATCCAATTCACAACAAAGGGAAAGAAAGAAGAAAATACCAACTTACTCCCGCTGCATCGAATGCAAAAGTGACCACCGGCTTTGGGAGTAGTCTTTCAGATAGACTCGGTTTGCACGGTAAAATTAACTGTCAAGGGTATAGAAACCCGGGAAGTTGTTGATACTAGGGTTGTTGAGCTGACTATGAAACTAAGAGAATATTAGAAATTTGACCCATTTACCTTCAACCCTATCGTTAAAGAAAGTTTAAAGGTCGGCTCAGATATAATTAGGGCCTGCGGGAGAGTTACTTACATTTACTCGTCAAAGATCTCATGGCCTATTCCTGCAAAGACATTGAGATGATACTCGGTCAAGGTGTCTATCATTTCATCCACCCACTAGCATACTTCTCTGATGAGAAATCTTCAAAGATTGTCGTAAGCTTACTCATAGATTGGATGTTAGGCGGACAGTTACCATCGAGTGCAAGTTTAACCTCAACGCGCATTTAAGTGAATTGTGATCATGATAGTGAACTGGCAAGCCAAACAATATTATGGTAAGAGATGGAGTCGTTCGGAGAAAACAGACATGTCGACCGATGATATGCAGCAGGTGCAGGGGCTCACGAAATCCTTGAAAATACCACAGTACACATAACCCTAGATACGACGCTGGAATGTTGTGGGCGGCAGGTAACACCCAGCTCCCAAATATTTACTTCTCTCCCTAGTGCATTTTAAATTTCTTGAAAAAAGACTGGCCAAGAATGAAGATCTGAGGGAGAAACATAGTAGAACTATAATGGAAATTATAAATAAAAAGTATGTAATTGAGGCTATGGACGCTCATATAGTTGAGAACAAGTCCAATAAAGAGTGGTACCCAACCCAGCATCTGGTGTAAACCCGAACGAACCGGGTAGTATTCGCAGAGTGCTCAATGGAGCAGCAAAGCTTCACTGTGTCTCGTTGAATAAGTCCCTGCTCAGTGGCCCTGATGTGCTTCAAAACCTCAATTTTGTACATCTCTACTTCAGACAACGACCACATGACGTCTCTGCCGAGATTGAAGGAATGATTCTTCAGTTTGGGGTAATACTATCAGATCAACAATCACTTCGTTTTTTGTGGCGGGAGGACCCCACAATTAACGTTGTAGTGTATCAAAATAAGCGCCTTATCTTCGGATTTATAGACTCGCCCCCCTTCGCCAACTATGCACTGCAACGCACTGCCAGGGACAATGCCAAGTTTTACCCCAAAGCTACGACGGCCGTCCTTGAAAACTCTTACAAGGACAATTACCTTGACTCAGGGGAGTGTCCTGAGAAAACCATCAATAGATGGAAGGTATTGGTACATCTTCTCCTTCTCGGTGTGTTCAAGCTTACTAAGTTTGTCAGCAATGTTTCGAATCTGGCTGATTGAATTGATGCTTCTCCTCAGACAACTGAGCCCAAGGTTATTGTTTCATGCCACGAGGATTCCTTACGCGTGCTGGGGATAAAGTGGGACCACACCTATGACACCTTATTTGTGAGTACGGGTAAAAGCTGCACTATTTCAATGTCGCTCACTCAAGGCTTGGTACTAAGTCTTGTCCCGAAGGTCTCTGACATCATTCGTCTTGTCGCACTTTTAACTGTCGGCACTCTACTCCTCCTAAAAGAAATCTGGCGTGTCACAGGACAACAATGGGATGATTAATTCCCACAGGGCATTGTTCAAAACTTTTTTGTTTTGGAGTAGGGATTTACAGAAACTTGAAAATATCAAAATCTAATAATTTGGTGGACCCTTTGCTAATATAGATTAGTAGAATTTTGGGTGAGATTTTCTAGGATTATTTCAGTGCGGTCGGATTCCTGCGAGCTCTAGTAACAACTCCTACGGGCAAGAATTAAACAGAGCTTGGGTTTTTCTGGGGAATGTGGGCGTGGCGCCAATGAAAGCAATGAATGTCCCAAAACTTGAATTACAAGCAGCTCTACTTGCCAAACGGCTAAAAAAACGAAAATATTCTGGCATCTACTATGACTATTAACCAAGTTCCCATGTAGACAAACAGCACCACCGTTCTTCAATCAATTCTAACGAAAAGCAGTCCATCTTGTTGCAAACCGCGTTTAGGAAATTTTGGAGTATACCAGCGTTGACCAATGGAACCTCGTAGCAACTAAGGATAATCCAGTTGACGCTGGCACGCGTATAATGTTCGCTGAAATTTTGCAAACAAGCAGTTGGGTTAAAGGTCCACATTTCTTAAATAATTCAAATTTGCCATTCGTACCGAACAAAAACGGCATCAATAACGAGCAACTTGTTGTCAAAATAGCAGCCACTAATGAAGACACTTTATCTCTGATAACATCCGTTCAGAAACAGACCACTCCATTTCCGCAAAAATTTCCGCTTCGTAATCTTACTTCTTATCAAAAGTACTTGCGTATTTTCGCATAACTTCTCCGATTTATGCCGAAATATGCCAGCTACCGTAACCTCGATGGTAGCATTACTGACCCTACTGAGTTTGACGAAGCCGAGAGTCATCTTCAGTGCTTGGTGCAAGGAGAGTCCTTTGGAGCCAAAAAGACGGATCTTCTTGACAATAAATCTGTTATAACTGATCAACCGAATTGCTCCATATTCCCATTTGCTTTGTCCAAATGGACTAATCTAATGATCGGGCCGCATAAAGCGGTTAATAGAAGTTGGTTTTAACTTAAAGAACCCATGATCTTAGATGCATGGCATCTGTTTGCGGAATTGTTCCTTGAACATACTCATGTTAAGCATTACCATCAGGGCGTTGAATACCTCAGTTTAATTGTGCAGGAACACTATAAAATATTGAAACTAAGATTATCATTGCGTTCCATCAAAGCACGCTGCCTGAGACGCCGAGAATTCCGGGCTCTATCCAAACAACCAAACATGTCTGACCTACATTTGGAGAGACTTGCTTACCAGTCTTCTCCCTTCAACAACGCCGGCTTTGACTACTTTGGGCCGCTGTATGTTACTGTTCGCCGTAGTAGTGAACACAGATGGGGCTTCCTCTTCACGTGTCTAACTACTCGGCCGTCCATGTTGAGATAGTTACATTCATCGGCACCAGTTTTTGTTTGATGGGAGTGGAGCTGTTTTTGCCACGTTGAGGTGCACTTGCCATAATTTGGTCCGACAATGGCAATAACTCCATTGGGGCGGAGAAATAACTACGAGAGTGTCGAAAAATGGAAAATTTTCAACATGAGCTTCGCAAAATGAGCTCGCTCATTAAGGTATGAAGTGGACGTTCAATCCACCCAACGCACCATATCAGTGTGGTATCTGGGAGAAGTTTGTACGGAGTTTTAAACAAGTGATATATACTATTCTTGGCACACGTCGCCTCACAGATGAAGTGCTACCAACTACCTTTTGTGTCGTGGAGCTTGCTCTTAATTCGCCTCCGCTAACGCTGATAAGCTCTGAGCCCAAGGATTTGAACACTTTAACGCCCAACCACTTTCCATTAGGAGAATATTCTACTGGCATACCGTCTCTTTTTGGTTTTAATTAGTTTGATTTTCGTAATCGCTAGGCTCATCAGCAGTCGTACGCTAATGCGATCTGGTACCAGTGGTTCAGTGAGTACATATCGACACTGGACCGACGCTCTAAGTAGCAGACGCCTGCCAAGCAACAGTTTAGGACCGGTGACTTGGTTTGGGTGATTGAGGAAGCCAACCCTATGGGGTTACTACCCTACCGCTTGGATCGTGGAACTCCGTTACAGCTCCGATAGCGTCGCACCCTCCGCCGTCTTGCGTACATCGACCGGTTCGCTCGTCCATCCGCGCGTAAAATAAGTACCAATTCTCCCAACATCTTCTTGCGGGCTGGTGGATGTTACAGAGTAAATAAGTATGCGTCAAATTATTAACTAATCACACTCGAGTTTTTCTAAGCTATTAAAAAAATTGAAAACGCTCTGATAACGTAGAAAGTTCCGAAAAAGTTCGTCTATCCTAATTTTAATTGACTATAACCACGATAAGTACCGATTAAAATGGTTTTTGGCTTAATATTTCTAGGTTTTCTGGACGATTGTTGACCGATTAAGAACCGTTTTTGACGTCAACATCATCAGACAGAAAACTGGTAAAGTGAACTTTGAAAAAAATCTTGCTGTCTCATATCGCTTGTTGCTATCATCGATGCATACTAAACGGTGTTATTACCTTTTAAAAAATGAGAAAATGCTTTGCGCTGTTTGTTCTTATAAGTTGTTTATACCTACAATGTAGACTAGAAACTTTGGTTGTCTGTTTTTCTAAGTTACATAAGCGGAGTTTTGTTAATTTCTTTTTTGTTGGTTGTAATATATCATCAGTGAGGTATTGTTTTAGCAGAATTTTTTTCGTGGAATTGATTTGATTGAGGTTTGTAAAAACAGTATAAACATATGCTTTTTTAACTCTTTTGATTTGAAAAGCGTAGGACTTCATTATGGGAATCCTGAGAAATTATAGGTACCACAATTTTGCTTTAGCCAGATAATTATGACAATTAATCAGTCTAATTACTGCAGCAATTTTATGGGTAATAGATGGACAAGAAAAGACTTTGTCTGAAGTTTGCAGGATCCTGCAAACTTCAATCAAAATCCTTTTTTCTCCATCGATTACCCATAAAACTGCTGCAGTAATTAGTCTAATTAATTATCATAATTATCTGGCTAAAGCAAAACTTTGGTACCTCCCAAGTTTAGGTGCGCGACCCTAGACCGCTCTGATCAGACCATTTCCCAGACTTTGCCCTCTTATCAGATCATCGTGCAACCCAGAGCCCTCTGATCAGACCGTAGTGCGACTCAAGAAATTGTGCGACCACTGTGCGACCCAAAAGACCCCTGATCAGACTACTGTGCGACCCAAATACTTCGTGCGACTCTTGTCAGATATTTCTGAATACATGTTATAATCCGTTGCTATTTGTTTAAATTATTCAATTCAAACCTATGTACTTCTCAATTTAAAATTCAATAATTTAGTATATCTTGTTAAGGTTAGGACAAAACTAATTGATAAAAATATTAATAGAGAGTCATTTTGAAGTGTCTGCAACTCTTCTTTTGAGTCGTCAAAAACAATGATAAAAAACTGTAGTCTAATAAATATTGTCAGTTAATGCTCTGTGGTCAGATTTTGTGGCAACTTATGTCCAGACTTTGCTCTCTGATCGGACCGTAGTGCGACCTTTGTCCAGACTTTTGTGCGACCTATGATCAGACTATAGTGCGACTTTGTCCTCTGATCAGACCGTACCGCGACCATTGTCCAGACCATTTCCCAGACTTTGCCCTCTGGTCAGACCGTAGTGCGACCATTGTCCAGACCATAGTGCGACCCAAACGTTTCCCAGACCATGTATTTTGGGTCGCACCACACCACCAGTGTGCGACCCAAATGGTCTGATCAGAGCAGTCTGGGGTCGCGCACCTAAAGCTGGGCTATAATTTCTCTGGGTACCTATAATAAAGTTCTACGCTTTTCAAACCGAATAAAAATATTACCCAGGTTTTGGTCCAGACCCAAATTGAGCTATGATCAGGCTATTCAGAGTTAAATGACCTCTGATCAGACTTTCCAGACCAAAATTACCTCTGATCAGACCTTCCATACCAAAATGATCTCTGATCAGACTTTCCAGACCAAAATGTCCTCTGATCAGACCGAACCCAGACCTTTGTCCAGACTATGGTGCGCTTATGATCAGACCCAAACTCAGACCATTGTCCAGACTATAAACAGACCATGATCGGACCATCTTCAGACCATGGTCCAGACCTTAATCAGACTATGATCAGACTCAAGTGCGCTCAAAATAGTCTGATCAGAGTGAGATTTTAATTATGAACAAATCTCTTAAATTTGCTATAATATATTCATTTCATAAAAACTGGTGTTTGCAGTATTAGAAACATCTAAGGAAAAACCAATTCTGAAAGTATTGCTAATGAAAACGAAACCGAACTGTTGAGGAAAAAAATTATTTACTATTCCCCTTAGTTCATATTTCTGACTCAATGGATGACCTTAGAAAGCTTTCCACAAGAAACGTTGTGGTCTTCAGTTAATCAAAATTTCTTCTTGAGGGGATCGGCCTTTGCTAGCAGCTGGACTCCTCGTTTTTGATCAGAGTCATCGAACTTTTGATGAGTCTCTGATCGGAACACTGCTTTATTGTTGCCTCTTGTTAGAGCCAACATCCCTCAATAAAAAAACAAGAAAAAAATGAAAAAATAATGCACCAAAAAATAATAAATTGATCAGACTCAAGTGCGCTTGAAACGGCCTCTGATCAGACTCAAGTGCGCTCGAAACGGCCTCTGATCAGACCGAACCCAGACCATGGTCCAGACTAAAAAGACTATGATCAGACTTTCCAGACCGAATTGATCTCTGATCAGACCAAACCCAGACCATGGTCCAGACTAAAAAGACTATGATCAGACCGTCCAGACCGAATTGACCTCTGATCAGACCGAAATCAGACCATGGTCCAGACTATTGTGCGCTCGAACCGCTTTCCAGACCCTGTAATTTCGGTCTGGGAACACAGGGGTGTGCGCTCGATTGGGTCTGATCATAGCTCAATTTGGGTCTGGACCAAAACCTGGGTACCTTTTGCAGAGGACAGTGTCCCAATTCTGCTCCAGTCTCTTTTTTGAAAAATCCTTCCTGTTTTCCCTTTTTCGTGGTCATTCTGATGGACTAAAACATTTATTTGAATCGGTCAAAAGCACTCCATCGAATTGTGAACTTTGCGCCTTCATATAATGATATATTACTCTGCAAGATATCATAGATGGCCTGCTCCTTAACACTGAAAGATTTGCTCCGAATTCCAGCATTTGAGAATTCATCTGCCCTAGTAATTGCAGAGCTCAACCTAATTTAGCTCATTGGAGACTGTCACTTCTCACAGGGGAAATAAAACGCATATCAAAATCAGTTGTAAAAATTTACCATACCGTCCCCAATTCTATTATTGTGAGCTATAAATACCATAACGTATTTGCCTAGACGTGGTGGTAATTTTATCACGTCCTGTGCTCCAGACTAAATGAAAGAAGTGAAGGGAAGTGGTCTAAATTCTATGGGACACTACCTGGTTTATGTTGAGCAGTTATTGTAAATTTATATGTCTAGCAAAGTTGTAACAAGATAGCGCCTATATTTATAATATTTCCGTTCTCTGAAGAAAGCCCTATTTTGGACCAAACGGGCGAACTCGGGACTAGGTGTCACATCATATCATGGTGAAAATGTGTAGAAAATGCGGTTTCCATCTTAACGGTGAAAACTACACAAACTAGTAATACAGTAATGTCATTTCAAAAGTTTAATCATAGAAATTAAATTGATGCGACAATTTAAATTCTTCGTTTATATATCGAAAACTGTTGCTTTTAAACTGTTGCTTGCAGGGAAATACTGAACCAGAATTTACATATAATATATTAACTAGATTGAGTGAATTATTTGTGCGAGAAAATCCTAAAAAATATAGAAAACGGCCACAGGTAGAGGTACGCAACCCAATCCAGCTCTGATCCGACCCATTATTTGCAAAGCGCACAGGGGGTAAAACGCTACCCGGCGACAGAGTCTGTTATCTTTTCAATGTCTGAATATAATCGAATCAGGGCCAGTCAAGAGCTCCATTGCTCCAATCAGAGAGTTACCTATTGCCCGGATATCATGGGTTTGTAAAACATTTGTAACCTGATTTATTTTTTTGCCTTGATTGATATCTTGCAAGATTCTTGCAAGAATCTTGCAAGTTTTGAATCAGCTTGCAAGATTTTTGCAAGTTTTAAATTCACTCATCACTAGGGTAGAGCCCCATGCAGAGTGAGTATGTGTAGTCCAATCCCGGTACACAGTCTAGATAGCCTAAACTATACTTTTTTTAGATCTTGCAAGGTCTAATCAGAGAGCTTTCCACGGCCGAACTAAAAAGTGGGGGCCAGCAGATTTTATAAGAAAGCTTAGCTTTTTATCACTGGTATCTCCAGATGACGTTCGGCTGAAATGAAGTTGTTTAGTATACTGTGACACATCAGCCCAGGCCTAGGCGTCGACTTATGAAAAGACTTTAAAATTCTAGTAGGGGGAGGCAAATTTGACTATAATTACACAGTTGAGCTTCCTAGTTAAAGTCGAGCTAATATCTTTTCATGGGTCGAGCTTAAGTCTTTTCATAACAAAGAAGGTCCAGCTAAGGTATTTTCACGGGTCCACCATTAGTCATTTCATAACCAACAAAGTCGAGTGAAGGTCTTTTCATGGGTCCACCATTAGTCTTTTCATAAGTGTGTTTTTTTTCAAAATCCGAAGTTTTTCTACTTCTGTACATGCAGAAGCAGAGCCGGAGCAAGACCAAATAGCTTTGCATCTGAGCTGTCCAACTTAAGAAACAGTTGGAAAACTAACAAAAGCCTTAAGATCTTCGTCAAATCTTAAGGTAAAGAGTTGTGGCAGCTCGAGTATTTTTACCACATTACTTGATTAAATGAAACCATTTAGCTTAAGTGTATTGGTCCTATTACCATTAGCCATGACAAAATTTTGGCGTTATTCAGTTTGTTTTCCATCCAAAATTGAAATATTTTCTTGAAAAAATAATGCAGGTTTTTGAGGGATTACTGGTTCTTCCGAATCATAAAAAATGAAGAAGCTTACACGCTGACTACAATTTATGCAATATTGCACGGACAATTTTAGGGGCCAAAAAGCAGACTTATGATAAGACCAATGATGAAACCATGAAAAGACTTTAACTCGACTGTGTTTGCAAACATTGTATCGAGCTTAAGTCCAGCCAAAATATTGGGTCGAGATAGAGTCTTTTGTAAAATTTTGTGTCCAGCTAAAATCTTATGCAAAAAATCTGCGTCGAGCTAAAGTCGAGAATGTCTGAAAGTCCAGCTAAAATCTATTTATAACTCAAATGAGTCGAATATGGTTTGTCCTAGACCAGGGAGGAATTGAATTCTGTCATCAATTGCAAACAGTTCTCCGGTAATCCGATTTCGATGCCGAAACACTGTCTTCGCATAGTTTGAAACGAACACTTTGTCATCCAAACAACCAAACTCATCTTCGCCATCGAAGAAGCTTTCTTCATCGCTCAACTCGTCGCTATCAGTGAAAACTGTATCCTCTTCCTCCTCACGGTTACCAGTTTCATTAAAAGCTCCAATTCTCAGTTCTGCTACAATAAAATGCTTGCCAATATCTATCTACTACCAATGCAATGGTCCATCATTTCCTTGAAATGGTCAAATCCTGACTTTGTTCATGTCCCAGTCAGCTCTAATATTTCTCCGTATGAAGTGAAAATCCAACTGATGCCTACATTGTTCGGATCCACAACCGTCTCACAATTGGACTGACTGTCAGTCCGTTTTGATCTGTTGCATAGACTTTCGTTTTCAACATCAGTCATCTCCTCAAGCACTTCTTTCACTCCGACGCCAATAGCTTTTATCACGGACCAATGTTTGCTCGAAGAATTCTTTGCCGACTATTCCGCCACAACTGATTTAATAAAATCAGTTGTCAATTTTGCTTCTCTCGTATCTGATTTTTGAGTCCTTGCTATTATCGGTAACTCTTTCCTGTACTACAACAAGAACCTCACTTTGGAACACAGGTTTGTCAATTTCAATGCGTAGAACCGCACGATCATTTTTCTTTTCTTCAATCAAATCAATTATAAAAGCTTTCTCGTAGATTTGGACAGTCTTACGCCAGAGAAGTACAAACTTTCCTGAAGACTCCTTGAACGATTCTTTTGGTCTGAATTCCAAAATTCATGTAGCAAATTACTTAAAGCATGAAGGGAACAGTCGCACCAGTTCTCTGGTAAATACCTCTTCACCTCCTCTTCTTTCGAAATAAATTTTTTTCAAAAACCCAAAAAGCACTCAGACCAGTCATGTGAAAATCCATATCCAGGAGAACGAAAAAATTACGATCTTGAATCCGGCCATTGCTGTCAAAAATGATGTCCTCTACTCTGAATGCTCATACGAGGCCTCAAAATCTTTCTCTCGTCTCTGCCTGAGTAGTTGTCTCAATCTATCTGCTCGCTTACTTCCTCTAGTAAGCTCTGTAAAAATCCTCGTTTCAATAAGAATCACATGCTGTCTTCGAAAACAACCTTTTCCCGAACTTAACTGTCTCTGTTGCTCAATTTCGCTCAAAAATCTTCCTCCTTCAGGTCTCGAACTGGTTTCTTGAACATCCTCAATGTGTTCCCCGAACTGATCTCGCTACGGTTGCCAGTTTTATGCGCATGTCGTCAGTATCTCAAAAATCTGGCCAAATTCGCGCCCTCATCAAATTTTGCTGATCAACTTTTTTCATAAAATGAGAGCCCACCCAGAGCGCCTCTGTATAATTTTGTATCTTGACCGTTCGAAGGCTTCTAGTTGAAGACCGACAAGCGCCCAAAAACACAATAAAAATTCATAAAGATACGTCCGGTGGTTCTTCTATTTATTGGGAATTTTTTGTTGTGTCCCCAAAAAAGGTTTTGCTCTCGACAATTTAATTTTTCGATCCGGATAACTAAATCAATAATGAACAGTTGTAATACCAGTAACCAGTGGAGTTATAACCACAAAAATATAAAAAAGCTTCAGCAATTCAAAAGTAATTTTGTATCATAAAAAATTAAGGGTTCACTTAAGCATATCCGATTCAATTATTCTATCCGCAAGTATCTACAATTCACTCAATCGACTTCATAACTCAAATAATTTTAATTATTTCTGCCTCTCAGTAGCTTGGTTACTGGTCAAAATCTTATTATACTCCCAAACATTAAAGTTAACTAATTTTGCAGTTCCACTCATTGCAGCTACGCAATCATCTAGCAAATTCTTTTACAAAGTACTCACTATATAGCTCCAAATTTTTCTCACTGAGAATCAAGAGCTCAAATCGAGCGTTCTCTTTTTCTCTCTATTTTTCTCCTTTTTTCTCCTCATTTTTCTTGCGCCCGTTTGCGTTCTTTTACCAACTGATACTTTTTCTTGTGCCTGAGAGTATTCAACCTCATCAGTTTTTATCAGCAACGCGTAACGTGTCGTTTCATTTCAAAAACTTTAACTTGACGTAGAAGTGCAGTTGTGAGCGTAGAACACCAGTCACAAGATTCAAATTATGTTATGTAATGCTTGTTCAAGTTACCACAGTTCCCTGGATTTTTTTTGTTTGCTAATTTCAGGACTCTGCAAAACTTATGGTTCATGGTCAACAAATCTGGAGCGATTAAATGCATGCTTCTTTACATACGTTCCTAAGTGTGATTACTTGTCGAATTTGTCCGACAAGTACTTTTGCTTCCACTTAGGGGATAGCAGTCTTGCTTTTAGACAATTTCTTACAATTGTCCTTAAGATCTCAATGATTTAAAATGTAACAGAGAAAACTTAGGTTTTCGTACTCCTTTTCATTTTAAAATATCTGTCAAAATTTAATTTTTCTTTTAGAAAGATAACTAATTCGACATCTTCATGGTTCAGTGGAATTTTATAAAAACACAATTACTCTAGTAGGGGTAGTAAATCTTTCACAAAAGTACGCAAAAAAAGTGTTTCAATGCGTCAACTTTCGTCCGGGGAGTCACCAATTCAAAACTCCCAGTGGCCAATTGGGCATGTTAACGTTTTTTTTAATGATTTGAGGGCAGGGTCGAAAATTTTTAGACGCTTATATTTTCAGTAAATATGTTTCTCTCTACCATAATTTTTTTTCAAACAGCCCATATGTTCGTCCTTGTACTTCATATTATTCTCAGTAAGAGTTCTAACAACTGATTTGTCCTTCTATTAATCTCAATTATTAAATGATGACAAAAAACATAGTAAATTGACTTTTCCTAATTCAGATTTCAAGTAGACTCTATGACTTCCCAAAGTTCACCGGATATACTTAACTGACTGACACAATTTAAATATAAGAACTCTAAAAATTATTTGAATTATTTTCGAAGACTTATACGGAACTTCTTCCGCAAACCAAAATTACTTCTGAATTATCACTCCCATGTGTGCTGTCAAAAATGGCTATCAAGTTTTGATCTAGAACTGTAATAATTATTTGAAAAACAAACAAAAGTTCAAATCAGTTTGTTTTTCGATTTTAAATCTTCATGCATGTCCTTCAGCAGTTTTATTGCTACGATTCTTTTTATCATTGCGCCCAGCATGTTTTGATATTCTAGATAAAACCCAGAACCTTGCAAAATTACACTATGAAAGAATCGCGCTTTAATTATTTTTAAAAGATTTTGCTCCAAGCATGTAGTAAACAAAAATCATTTGGTAAATTTGGTTTTTCACATGCACGCATTTATATTTTTCCTGCATAGTTTGTCACGCACACTTTTGATCGTGTTACTTTTGATCGTGACCTTTTGATCGTGTTACAAGGCTTGCGGAAAAGGTTTTTATCCCTGCTGTTGGTATTCATGAGCTGCATTAAATACTTTTCTAATTCCGTGGATAAATAAAAAAAACAACCAGTTCATAAAAGCACAATCTTATTTTTTTGGTGAGAAAATTGGGTGAGAAAATCGTTGTTATGAGTATTTGATTGAACAGTTCTTGTTCTCTCAACTTAAATCAGGTAAGAAGGGCTTACGCATCGGTATATCATTTATGTTTCTCAGTTACCCTCATTTTTGTGGGGAATTTGCGTTTATAGAGGGAAGAATTTGCTTCCGACGACAATCATTTGAGAGTGGGTAAATCATTGATTGAAAACGCGTTTGAAAATTGATGAGTTGGCTTTTCCACAGACTGTTCACTTGGACTAGAACAATTATTTTGGTGAAATGTGCAGAAGGTAACCAATTTTTGGTCATTAGTTGATAAGAAGTTGAAGGGCGCTTTGCATGAGAAGTATAATGGGAAAGAGGTTGCTGAGGTAACTACAATCCAACATTTGTTCTATTTACCTCTGATTAGCCCCGCGTGCTCGTATTACTCTGCAATATTACTCAACTGTTTTAACCGTATTGCGCATTTCACCACCAGCGCTTCTAAACAATAAAGCACCTAAAGCATTACATATCAAGACTAGTACATTCATAATGAGAAAAGAAAAGTTGCTTTTAATGAAGCAATCGACAATTTACCTGCACGTACGGCTTTTTACTCAAATTAGAACCTTCCCACAAAACTAAAAACATTTTTCGGTAATTTCTATTTTGAATTTTACACTGAGTTTGTTTTCCTTACAAAGCGATTAAAGTAATGTTTTGCGGAAAACTCGGCGACAAACAGGAAATATTGTATTTACGGCGCAACAATACGTAATTTGAAATTCAAATCAGAGTAGTAGATTTACGTAAATAACAGCAAACAAGTTGCTGAGTATATTTCCCCTTTTTGGCTATATCACTTGTTTTTCTATTAATCACTGAAACTCCCTATAAGAAATTCATAGTTACAAGTAATACAAAGCAAAATCACTCAGCAAAAATTTGGAATTACTGACTGCCAATAAAAATACGTTGACTTTCTAAAAGTTATTCAGAACTACTTTAATGTTCAATCAGTTGTTTTCAACTTGAACTAATTGTGCTCCCTTTTTTCACCTGAACTAATAACTCATCAAAAGATCATTTTATCTCTTACTTTCCAACTTTCGTATTTTGAGTTGCATTTATGATTAATGAAGTCAGCTTCAAAATTGCCCTTTTTCAAAGTTCGAGTCAAACCAATTAAAACTGCGAACTTCGATCACAAAACGATTCGCATCCCGAAGAAGAATAAACGCTAATACCTCACCGAACAAGAAATTGGGAAAATTTACGGGCTCAAGAAATCGTTCAAATCTATTCTATCATGCGCATCGAACGAGTTCATTTTCAGTTTGTGAAATCAGACAATCCTAATTTACATATTTGTTAACCACATTTGACCCGACAAAATCCAAGAGGGTAGACTTCGAGAGGGTGGGAACTCATGAGTGGACACCCGAACGCGATCGGAGGCGATTCCAGTTCGCGACAGATCCGAGAATTGCTGCACCTTCTTGTCAATGTTGGCCACACCGCCGATGACATTCTGCGCTCTTCGTTCCCACATCCAGAAGGGATTACACCAAATGGAGGTATTCCAGCACGGGAATGCGGCAGGCAGAGTGAGTCATCCTCTTCGCCCATTGAAGCACCCTCGCCAACTATTGGGTTCGCCCCGACTGTCGAGATATCACCACCCCCACCCGATAATGACATTGCTTCTGATCATTGCATCAGGCAACTGCTTCCTTTGATTCCACCCAATAAATGTTTATTTGATTATTTTTCTTAAAAAACCCAGGTATAGACCTCGACTTGAAAAGACTCAAAACATCTAATGAGGGGGTCAACATTGACCAAAATTAGAAGTCCAGCACTCTTTTAAAGTCGAGCATTTTCATCCGTCGAATAGAACTCTTTCCATAGGCATTTTGGATCAAGTTTGCTCTTTTCATTTGCATTTTGGGTCGAGCATGGTCTTTTCAGATGTCTGCTTTTTTATAATTTCGGGAAATTTTTCAAAATTTTTTCTGCCTCCTTACATACAGAAGCGGCAGCGAAGCAGGATTATGCACCACTACAGTCCAACTTAATACACAGTTGGAAAACTTCAAGGACTTGAGAAATTTTGCGGTTCTTAAAATAAAGCAGTTAGCGCAACTGGATTATATTGCCCCATTAGTTGACTGAATGAAACTAAGTAGTTCAATTGCAGTAGTCGTGTTCCCATTAGTCATGATGAAAATATGGAGCTTTTTTCAAAAATAATGCTGACTTTCAAAAGATTGGTGGTTCATCTGAATTGGAAAAGATGGAGGAGCATGCATACTGTCTACGTGATAAGCAATAAAATGTGAGCAAACAAATGCACAAAATGCAAACAATTTGCACGACAAATCGCAATAGACTGATCCATTTTTTATGTTTAAATAATTTGAGTTGAGCAAAGGTCGAGCACAACAAGGTGCTTATATTGATTCTAGCAAAAGTGTTGCGTTATGAACTCTAGCAAGCGGCATAAAATCGTTATTAACTATATAATTTCTCCAACATGAGAGAATTACAAAATGATATTTTCAAGTAGAAGTTAAAGTTTCACAGGCGGCATCTGATTAATAGATTTAGCATTGTGCTGTCTCCTTCCTCCTGCACTTCCTGGCAAAGTGTCCACGGATCCCACATACAAAGCAGATTCCTTTTTGGGTCCCTTCATTAAGTCTAGTTTCACTGCTAGTTGCTCTGAACCACTTTGTCCCTTGTGCCTCTGTTCTGCGCTCTCAAGGAACTTTTGCAGCATTTTCTTCAACTCTGTGAAATTCGTTGCCGGGTTGAAGGTTTCCTGTATAACAAAACTTTCATACCTCATTGGAGAGAAGAGGGCCAATGAGACTGCTTCCCCTTTTTGTAGCCTTGTGAGCAGCTCCTGTCCTCTGAAGAAAAAGCTGTCCAAAATCCTCTGAGTCCTCGAGGTGCATTCGAGCCAGCTGTACCACCAAAGTCACCACTGTCGGCGTGTTCACAGTC
>NC_134469.1:35472217-35477121 GCF_964194025.1 Convolutriloba macropyga
TAATTGTCAAAGTCAGCTTTAACATTGCTGCGCGTTTAATAAATACAAATGTAATCAATGCAGCCCAAATAGATTATTTGGCAACAAAAAATTCAATTTCTCACAATTGCATGATGCCTTTTGTTTAAAGTTTGCGAAAATTGGCAAAATTTGTTTTCAAGAGCACATTTAGAAAGCAAAAGTAAAACCAGTCCTCTCTAGAATTTTTGAGTTGATTCCAAAAATGTTTTCTCAATTTTTAGGTTTTCACTTCCGGTAAATCCGATCAAAGTGCACTGACGAAAAATCTTCCGTTCGTTTTGGATAAAAAGGCTGAATCTGGTCTGATCAAACAATTAGGCAACACTCCTCTTTAATTATACGCAATATAATAACAATTTTGTTATCAAATTCAATGATTTGTTGCAAGAGTGACAAAAAAATTGAGCAAAAATTCCGAAAAATGTGAACAAAGTCAGGGATTTCATCCGAATGTTAGAATTTTAGATGGCGATGACTGCCTGGAAACAACGACACTCGAAATGATAAAACATGATTTTATTTTTCAATCACTTTTCGAGACGATGTTTTAAGGCTACTAATTAAAAACAAAAACAGACAGGACTGAAATTTCCACAGAGAGTTCTACTGAAATACTTTAGTTTAGTTAAAGGCGTCAACCATAAATTGTCAACTGAAACTGTTATGAAAATTCAATTGAGTAGCAATTGAACATCTGAATATCAATGAGTCCTCATTTTAGTGGTGTTAGGCGTAAAACAAAAGCAATTGGAACCACAGGCGTTGTTCCAAGTATCAAAAATTGCAAAAAGATCGAAACAAAAGAGGGCGAGTTGTTTATTTCACCAAAAAGTGTATGTGACATTTCAAAAATCAGACTAAGTTACCAGTTGGCGAAGAACAAATAGGGTGCAGTATTCAAAAAGTCAAAGAAATTTCTCAGAACAATTTATTTCAAGGTCATTAATACCATTAACTATTGGCTGAAATCTCTAATATGTTTCTTTTTTATATGTCCAGCGAAAGCTACTGAGACCTATCATTATACAGAATATGTGATACGAGTAAAAAAATTCATATACAGACCAAAAATTTCAATGATATTTTGCAAGAAAACCGTTTTGCAAGATATTTTAAAGCCGTTAAAACGATACGCTCGCTATTCAATCAAAGCATTGTATGTGTTCATTTGCGCTTTATATCAATGCCAAAGGGATTAATTTTGAGGTGTTTATGTGACAAGGCAATAAAAACAATTTTAAAACTTGCAAATCTCAAAAAGTAAAATAGAATATTATGCAAAAAAAACTGATCAAAGAATTTTTAAAACTACCCTTAAAATCATATCTTTTAATTGTCAAAAAGAACAATGAGACCAAGGTCAGGTTTAATATTGTTGCGCCTTCAATAAAGAAAAATTGTTTTACCAAATGTAACCGAAATAGATAGTATGGCAACAAAAAATTCAATTTCTCAAACTTGAATGATGCCTTTTTGATAATGAATGCTTCAAGCTTGCGAAAAACTGGCAAAAATTGAATTCCAGAGCACACGTAAGAGGCAAAAGTAGAACTAGCACTCTTTTGAGTTTCTGGATTCCGAAATTGATTCAGCAGTTTTTAGATCAGATATTTTTAGATCAGATATCACTTCTTTGATTAGATATTTTTGATCAAAGTGGGATGAAGAAATATCTTTGGTATAGTTTGGATAAAAAAGCGGAAGTATAAAAAATTTAGCAAAATGTCGAACTGAAATGACCAGATCAATCAATTAAGCAGCACTCCTCTTTAATTATATGCAAAACCAATAATACTTTTGTTATCAAATTTAACGAGTTGTAGTAAGATTGACGACAAATTGAGAAAAAATCGGAAAAATGTGAACAAAAGTAAGGGATATTCAAATTTTAGCGTTTTAGGGCTCGATAACTGCCTGGAAAAAAACTACATTCAAAACAACCTTTTTAGTTCTTTATTCTACATTGTACGTGCTTTATAATGGTACCACTCACAACTTTCTATGATGAATATAACATAAGGATCGACCAAAGATGACAGAGCAAAGGACCCAATTGAGCATATAGTTCGTACTCCACTAAATTGGGTCGGGGCATAAAACTGACTTTTTTTAAAGAAAAAAAATGTTTGGATAAAGGTTTCCAGCCCATTGCAGTCAAATTTATCTATCTTTTCAAAAATTATTTGACATTTTTTTCTGTTATTTTTGCAGTTTTCTTCAGTTCCTGAGAAATAGGAAAACTAAAACTATTTGAGAAATGTCATAATTATTGAATAATTAAGTCCTATTAAATATTTGCAAAAAAAATATGAAAAATAATTTACTTTGAAAAATTCAAAATTCTTGGTTTTGAGGCAAAATGACTCGAGAGTGAAGGAAGTTCTGGTTGTGCGTTAAGAATTTAGTTTCACAAACTTGAGATTTAAGAAAACTCCAGATAAAATAAAAGAAGTTTTCAGTTTGATTGTGTTCTGTTCAACAATTGTTCAAACTTGGTTATTGATAATTTTGTTGAAAATCAAATTAAGGCCGTTACGAATATAAATAAATTCAGTACATCGGATGTTTTCAAATTTTTTTGTGCATCATTTCTTACAGATAGTTTTGAAAGTCAGTTGAAAGTCAAGCTTGAAGGATGACGTCAATCCAACCGGCATCAGTAACTTTAATTTTTAGAAGGCTTCAAATTTTATTTTTCAAATCGGAGAGAAAACAAATGTTTGCTAATTTTTTTTCGCCTGTGGTATTTTGACTACTGTTTTGACTGTTTTCATTTCCACTGTCTGTTTTTTAAGACTTCAATTTATATAAATAAAGAAAAAATAACAACACTTACCTGCAACTGCGTGAATCAATTCAAGAGAATCGAATAGATTATTTTAAGTTAAACCCATTTGTTTTCGCAAAATATTAAAAACTTTTCAAATCTGCCCTTATATATAGTTTTTTAGGCGATTCGTCTGTGTATCCTTAATGACAAGCAGGTCTTATCAGATTTTGTAGTCGATCAAAGGGCCATCTATTTAAAAAATCTATTTTTAGGTTTACGTATTAAGCTCCTTAGAAACAATTCTTTTTCTATACTTTTCGTAAATTGTAAATTTGTAACAATCTGTTGGTATCAATTTTGGCTGCTCATACGTAGCGTAGATTAAAAAATCTTTATTTTTTGACGATATTTGTTTCAATCTATTCAAAAGCAACTGTTTTGTCTTTTTCTCAATTGCAGAACCATTTCTTAAAAAATAAGTGGTCGTTTTTTCAAAAGACGACACCCAAAAAAGCACTCAGAGTTCTCGAAGATCTCGGGTGTTCTCTGTTTTGAACTTTGCCTTTCAACCAAAATCTTGAAAGAGCTCCGTATTGAGGTATATTGTCCTTTGTTTCTACCTTATATATAAAACTAATGGTTTAACGACTTTGGTACAAATTAGTACAGAAGTATTGGGGAAACTTTTGTTGTGCTCCTTATTCTCGTCATATTAGTCACTTTATTCTAAATTAATTTCAGCAAAAAAAATGTATCTTTACTTATTGAGTATCTTCTGTTGTGTAGAATGCGTTCAAAAAAAAAGTTTTCAGAAAGTTGACCCCATTTATTTAAAGTAGCTTCACTAAGCAGTTGATAAGAAGTCCTATTCAAACACTAAATAAAATTTTTCAAAAAAGTTCCTTTTAAGGCCCTTTTTAAAAAATGAAAATAAATTCCAAAAAATCACCTATTCGGCGTAATTTTTTTGGAATTTATTTTTTTTCCTAATACTGGTTTACAACAACTATTCTGAAACATTTTGCCTAGTGATTAAAAATAGCACATTTTATCAACTACTCATGACATAAAATAAACAATAATATAATATCAAAAAACCACTAAGATCACACTGAATATAAGAACCGGGTGCTATAATACTCATCTTTTCCGTCGGATAGTTAATTTTATTGTTATTGACAGAGTTAACATTACGTGGGTTGTTACTGTTATTATTGCTGTTGCAGTTACCGTTACCACTATTACTTATTCTAATATCATCACTTTCAGCACTACTAACTGCAAATATAGGTCGATTATTCTTTTCAGTGTTATTAAACACTGATTTAAAAACAGATAATCTGAATAAACCTAATTTCGTTGTATCAATTATAGGTTCATTAAAAAGAATTCACTCACCTGGTCTTGTCCTTCTAAAGTTAAGTAAATGTTCCCCTTCACATTTAGTTAAAGCATCATTTTTTTTGTAGTTCCCATAATATACGGGTATCTGTCAATTTTATATTTTATATAATATTCATTGTAATCCACGGAATGGCGAATGTGTCGATAATAAATCTATTGGCGACATTGTCGATCAGAAACTCTGCAACTACGTTGATAACCAATGCAATAACCAATGTACTAACTAATATATTAATATTAATATAACCAATATAATATCCAATATTATATTTTTGTGCGCTAAAAGTGGACCTTAACTTAGATAAAACTTAGAGTTATAATAATGATATACAAGAGATACGATAAAGAGATATTAACCTACTAATCTAGCAGCAATGGACAAAGAAAATAATGATATTTACATCATTCTCAAAGAGAAGAGAATCATTTAAATAAACATGATTCCTGTCTTGAAATTTAATTCATTGTATCAGATAATGCCCGCGGTGTTTTTGGGAATCATGCTAATACAAGAAAAATTAACTATGGTATACTAGTACTAACTGAAAGAATTATTTTGCGACAAATGGTGACAGAGCTATTGAACAAATAGATCGATTTCATCCTAATCTATTCCTGTATAAATTACTCATTTCTACTGATGATGAATATGAAAGAGGGCCTGTGAAAGTTCAAGCTGACAGAGATAGTCAACTTTAACGTGATCTTG
>NC_134469.1:35477321-35597321 GCF_964194025.1 Convolutriloba macropyga
CAAAGAGAATAATAGAATATGGGTCACCTGTATACATCACATCCATATTATATGGATATAGATCGCTTCATACTAAGTTTCACAGAAGGTTAAATTGATAGTGGGCACTTTGATCTAAGTAGTCTGGATGTGCCATATAATGCTAATAAAGGTACCAGGTAAGTTCACACATGAATTTTTTAGTACTAAGATAAAAAGAGGTCAGAAGAATAATGTCAAAGTCATATTGCTAAAAAACTTTTAATGAAGAGAAAGGCATTGAGAAAGAAAATAGAAGTAATAGAGACGATTATTACAATGCACTGATGGGTGATCAAGGAAGAATTATAACAGAACATAGAACAAAAGAGGGGATAAGATGGTTACAACAAGATAAGAAAAGAAAAGCTTGAATACATTTGCTCATAAAAGATTCTATGATAATAATTTACAGAACTATCCTCGTGACAGAAAATTTCTATCTATTTAGAAAGGACATAGTAGAAATGATGAAACTTAAAAGGATTAAGTTAGCGCAATCGAAAGAAGAGGTAATAGCCAACATTTCGAATATGTGATATGCTTTAGATTATTTAATTAAGTTTCGTAATGAGTTACGAACCCTTTTGCAGAAATATTATCAATTTTATTTTATTAGAAGGAGTGTGAGCGGGTGTAGTATCAACTTAAGACTATGACAAACCCTTAGATCTAGTGTTATATTTTTGTGTTAGAATCAGTTTTCGAGTGTGGCAGGTCACTGACCAGCCGCTTTTTGGATGAGCCATTAAAATTAGTGATCTTAATAAAAGAACTAAACTTTTAACTTGCATTTTAAAATATTACAATGCCGCTCAATAAATCTGTTCCACAACTAGGAAGGTTTAAAAGTAATTCATTTTGTGTTGGTGGTAGACATTACTCTGGCACTATTAAAATCCATGGAGCTATTCATAGTAATAATGCTAAAAGGTTAAAAGGTAGTTGCAATAAGTGAAGGAGAAAATAATTAACGATTGTATCTTATGAGTTTATTGAAGCAGAAGGATTTAAAGACTTCTTTAAAAATGTTCTTAAAGCTGCTGTAAGTTTTGGTTTAAAAAGCTAACAATTCAGTAAGAGAATTAGAGATCGCTGGTAATATTGGTACGGTACATCAATAGCCACTAAGAATCTGTCTATTTCATTATCCATCAATGACATAAAATTAAATTCATTAAATTCATCACTGAACACTCCAGTTAAGATTTTGAGTTGTGAATACTTTATTATCTTTTTCTTATTTTAGTATCAATAGTTTTTGATAGAAAACCACATACTGTTGCCATTGCCAATGCTGTTGTTACTGAATAGGGTAATCCAATTCCATTGAATGCTACTGTTGCTGATGTTGCTGTTGTTGCTATACATGATAATAAGATTTCTGTTGTTTTTAATATCTTTGATAATATTACTATTGTTATTAAAATTATTATTCGCTTTAACTTTTTCAATTATCATTCTTTCTGTTAAAAACAATCTTTTGGGATGTAATTATTTGGTGCGGTTGGTTGTGTCGTCGTCATTGACTTCGGCATAGCTTTGCTCATTTTCATTAGTAAAAGAATTTTCAATTTCTTTGATTAACCCGATAGGTTTATTATCTTTTTTTAATTCTCTGCAACCGCTAATAAACTTATCTTCTAACAGCATATTAGCAATGTTTTGATAAAACTTTTAGTTATGGAACTTTTGCTTAAGCTGGTTATTTTTATTAATATTATCACTAGAAATTATTTAAAGCTTTTAAAAAAATTCAGCTTAACCAGGTTAATTAGATAAGGCAGTTAAATTATTTGTGTTTTCATTTAATCTTTAAATTGTTTAAGCATCAACTGAAGATGTAGGTATATGAATAACACTTGTTGTAACATCTTCAAATTCAACTTTACGTAACTATTTTTTATTTTTATTTAAAAATTGTATTTTATCAGAAACTTTTAAATTATTGTCACAATACTCTTTATTAACAACATCTCTAGCATTAGAAGGAATAAGTAAGTTCTGAACAACATGTTTAGCTTTAACTGAACCACTAGCACTAACTTCTTTTTACCGCAACTAGACTTGTCGCTACTAATACTGGGGGGCTTTTGTTACTGCTCTTTGCAATAAAACTTCGAACAACTCTCGCTCTACTACTTCTAGTGTCTGTCGCTCTATAGTTAATATCTTTTAGAAATCTTTTATATTTTTCTTCAGTTACATTTTTGTTGGTAACAAAATTGTAAAACCTTTAATGAAATTATAGGTATCATCTCTTACTCTTATTCCATCGGGTACTAGAGATATATCTACACTATTCATTTAAAAATTAAAGTTGTGTTAACATCTTTTAGTTGTAATTGTTTATTTGTTTGTTTCCCCATTTCTACTAAAATGTTAATCATCTAATTACTAATTGTAAATGTTTGGTTATTATAATTGGTTAGTGTAAAGGGTAAAGGGATCTCTATATTTTCTGATGTCCGTAGTTTTTGTTTTTGATTAGCTATGCCTTTTTCCATTGAAGTTGATTTTTTCTCAGTCTTATCATTTGGTTCTTTAACGGGTTTAGTTATTGGATCAAATAACTCAACTCTTCTATTGTACTAGGATATTCATGTTCTTTTAATTTATCGTCTAATCTACTTTTTCTGTTTTTTAGATTCTTTAATTCTATTAGTGTTTCTAGATTAGTTTTAGTAATCTGCCGATCAGTTTCACTCATTGATCTTGTCATAGCTTCGATTATTTTTTAATCATGAAATTATTTATAATTTAGTTTAATAGTAAACCGGATCACAGCGTTTCCACCGATCTCAGGCTGGGGTTTTTTACTGTATGCCCACCACAGTGTATTCCACATACAGTATCAGAGTAGTGATTGTTTTCTTTAAACACGTAAATTCATAGTTATTCATCAAGACCGGGTTACGTTGGTTACGATTGAACCGCAAGCAATCCATTTGCAACGCAACTTAACTTGAGTCGGTGAATTAACCACTACACCAAGTGAGACAAGAATTTATGGTTTTGATTTCGTTAAAAATGAAAGGGGTAATTTTAGTGTTTTGCTGAATATTATAGTGAAGTAATATTTTGTTATATAAGGGCTATTTATTAATATTTTGGTAAAAAATTATTTAGTGTGATTTTAGTGTTTTTCCTTGTTATTATATTATTTATGTCAGAGTAGTTGATAAAAAGTGCTATTATTAATTACTAGGCAAAGTGTTTCGGAATTGTTGTTGTAAGCCAGATTCAAGAAAAAATAAATTCCAAAAACGTACGCCGAATAGGCAATTTTTTGGAATTTATTTTTGTTTCTAAAAAAGGGCCTTAAAAGAAACATTTTTTTGAAAATTTATATTTATTGTTCGAATAGCATTTTTTTATCAACTACTCTCAATAATTTAGCGGTTTATTCCTTCATTGGGAGAGAGAAAACGGGAAAAAAGAGAGAAAAACAAGAACACGATAAATTTTCTGGAATAAGGGACCCTAGAACATTGGAAAAATCGGCGGCTATCGTGAACCGCTGTTGAATATTTCCCAACCGATTGTTTCCTTTTTATAACCAATTTATTGATAAAATGATGAAAGTAAGGTTGTTATGATGTGATGTAGCAACCCGAATTGTGGTCGGACAGTGAAGATCATGTTTGCATTTCTGTCCATATTCGACATAGAGACGAAGAGGCAACAGTTCACAACAGAAGTGGTGCTGCAGGCCAGATGGAGTGAACCCAGTCTGAGAAGGAAGGAGGTCACTCATGGCACTATCTGGAGAGAAAAGTTCCCCTCACATCTGTGGGAACCCCGACTCAGGTAATCCCACAAACCCACACTAGTTGACAAGGAAGTTTTTCCTTCCCCATGAACGAGATTGTTGTTTTACTGACCACGGGTGATCAAATTAATGCTCAGTTCATTACGAAAAGTCCAAAGTTGTAGTTTGAAATGATTAATGATTGGGCTGAGGTTTAAACTTAAATCCACCTGTTGAGTCAATGAACAAGAAAGACGCAAACAAAAGCCAATACGGAGCAATAACTTGGAACGATATTAAGTTCAATTAACGGCCATTCTTTATTGTGTTGAATATATGATATGACCTCCCTCCATTAACAGTAATTTTTATATTCGCATATATCAACGCCTTAATTGTTACTCTTTTCTTTGTTTATAATTAATTAAATTGCTGCACTGCCTATTTCTGTAAAATTTTTGCAGTGCATAAAATTTTTGCAATTGCATGCTGATAATCTACCGATATTAGGAGAAATACAGTGTTCTTTTCTCAAATAGTTTACAATTCTATCGGAGGGTTGCGTCTGCCAATAAATTGGAAACAGTTATTGGCTTTTCTCCTTGATTTCACTTCTTCGATCGTTAGTTAGTTTGTTTAGAAAACGGTAAATAACATAACAACTGAGTTTTATCTCTTCTATCTGACACAAGACGTTGCTTTGAGGAATTTTATGTGCAAAACGACGTAAATCGACCAATCAATTTTAGCTCATGCAAAATTTAACACAAGATCAATAAGTCAAATGGGTTCTACTAAGAAAAAAGAGAAAACTGCTGTTTTCTATGTTATTTGTTATTCTTTTGTTATTCTCGGCGAGAATTTGTGACCCGGGCCGAGGAATTAGGCCAAAATTATGTAAGATCAGCGGCAACTAGCGTTGACAAGTCGGAAAATTCACCGCAATTTTCTTACATAATTTTGCGTTGAATGCGTTGAATTTGAAGACAAAAATTCAACGCATTCAACGCAAAATTATGTAAGAAATGGCGGTGAATTTTCCAACTTGTCAACGCTAGTTGCCGCTGATCTTACATATTTAGCGTTGAATTTAGCGTAGATCTTACATATTTAGCGTAGAATTTAGCGTAGATCTTACATAATTAGCGTTGAATTTAGCGTAGATCTTACATATTTTTGCGTTGAATTTAGCGTTGATCTTACATATTTAGCGTAGAATTTAGCGTAGATCTTACATAATTAGCGTTGAATTTAGCGTAGATCTTACATATTTTGCGTTGAATTTAGCGTTGATCTTACAAAAAATCAACGCGTAGAACTCTGGGGATGGGACTCGAACCAATGACCTCCTGTTTACTTGTCGCCTCTTCTACCATTGCGCCACCGTACCTTGGTTTCCTTAAGAGCCGCAATCCTTATAAAGCGGTGATCTTACATATTTCGCGTTGAAATTAGCGTAGATCTTACATATTTTGCGTTGATTTTAGCGTAGATCTTACATATATTGCATTGAATTAAGCGTAGAACTCAAATTCAACGCTAAATATGTAAGATCTACGCCAAAATTCAACGCAAAATTATGTAAGATTAGCGTTGAATGCGTTGAATTTATGTAAGATCTACGCTAAATTCAACGCTAAATATGTAAGATCTACGCTAAAATTCAACGCTAAATATGTAAGATCTACGCCAAAATTCAACGCAAAATTATGTAAGATTAGCGTTGAATGCGTTGAATTTATGTAAGATCTACGCTAAATTCAACGCTAAATATGTAAGATCTACGCTAAAATTCAACGCTAAATATGTAAGATCTCCGCCAAAATTCAACGCAAAATTATGTAAGATTAGCGTTGAATGCGTTGAATTTATGTAAGATTTACGCTAAATTCAACGCTAAATATGTAAGATCTACGCTAAAATTCAACGCTAAATATGTAAGATCTACGCCAAAATTCAACGCAAAATTATGTAAGATTAGCGTTGAATGCGTTGAATTTATGTAAGATCTACGCTAAAATTCAACGCTAAATATGTAAGATCTACGCCAAAATTCAACGCAAAATTATGTAAGATTAGCAATGAATGCGTTGAATTTATGTAAGATCTACGCTAAATTCAACGCTAAATATGTAAGATCTACGCTAAAATTAAACGCTAAATATGTAAGATCTACGCCAAAATTCAACGCAAAATTATGTAAGATTGGCGTTGAATGCGTTGAATTTATGTAAGATCTACGGTAAATTCAACGCTAAATATGTAAGATCTACGCTAAAATTCAACGCTAAATATGTAAGATCTACGCCAAAATTCAACGCAAAATTATGTAAGATTAGCGTTGAATGCGTTGAATTTATGTAAGATCTACGCTAAAATTCAACGCTAAATATGTAAGATCTACGCCAAAATTCAACGCAAAATTATGTAAGATTAGCGTTGAATGCGTTGAATTTATGTAAGATCTACGCTAAATTCAACGCTAAATATGTAAGATCTACGCTAAAATTCAACGCTAAATATGTAAGATCTACGCCAAAATTCAACGCAAAATTATGTAAGATTGGCGTTGAATGCGTTGAATTTATGTAAGATCTACGCTAAATTCAACGCTAAATATGTAAGATCTACGCTAAAATTCAACGCTAAATATGTAAGATCTACGCCAAAATTCAACGCAAAATTATGTAAGATTAGCGTTGAATGCGTTGAATTTATGTAAGATCTACGCCAAAATTCAACGCAAAATTATGTAAGATTAGCGTTGAATGCGTTGAATTTATGTAAGATCTACGCTTAAGCGTAGATCTTACATAAATTCTACGCATTCAACGCCAATCTTACATAATTTTGCGTTTTTTAGCGTTGACACCTCGACCCGGGGAAGGTCATTTAGTAACCCAGGTTTAGGTGCAGGCCCAAAGTGAGCTATGATCAGACCCAATCGAGCGCAGACCCGTGTGTTCCCAGACCGAAATTACAGGGTCTGGAAAGCGGTTCGAGCGCACAATAAGCTGGACCATGGTGTGATCTCGGTCTGATCAGAGGTCAATTCGGTCTGAACGGTCTGATCATAGTCTTTATATTCTGGACCATGGTCTGGGTTTGGTCTGATCAGAGGTCAATTTGTCTGGAAGTTCTGATCATATTCTTTATAGTCTGGACCATGGTGTGGGTTCGGTCTCATCAGAGGTCAATTTGGTCTGAAAAGTCTGATCATAACCGCTTCGAGCGCACTTGAGTCTGATCATAATCTGATTCGAGCGCACGGAGTCTGATCAGATGTCAATTTCAGCATTGTTTTCAATTTTTCCCAATAAAAAGATGGTGGTGACGATGTTGAGAGCCAAGAAAAGATATCTGTTCTGACCAGAGACTCATTTGGAGTCCTTGCCTTGGATCAGAACAACCAACACAAAAGAGTTCAACCGCTATCAAGTGGTCGGTCCCTGTAAAAAAGAAATAGCAACTGTAGATCCAGACGTTTCTTATAAATAGCTGTCTGAGTCCATCTATGGTGCTGGCTATTTTTTGCAATGGCATGTAATGGTTTTTTTAAAAAATTTCTGAAAAACCTTCATTTCAAAAAACACTTTTGACTTTGGTTTTACTTGACCACTTTTTCTGCTGGACAGATCAGTTTTGTAAGAAATGCATAAATTATAACGACACCCAAAATCTCGTGCTTGTTTAACTCTAGTGTCTGATCAGAGGTCACTTGGGTCTGAAAAGTCTGATCATAGTCTGATTATGGTCTGGGCGATGGTATGAAATTGAGTCTGGACCACGGTCTGGAGACGGTCTGACCAGAACTCTTTTGGTCTGGAAACTCTGATCAGAGACCCTCTCAGTCTGGAAAGTCTGATCAGAGGTAATATTGCCCTGGAAAATCTGATCAGCCCTCTATATTAAGTCAGATAAAAGATTTTGTATTGTTGTAACTTAAATAATTGCAATTAAAGAGAGGGCTGTATAAAAAATCTCTAAATTTTCTTTCAACAAACAAAAATTTCCGATTGTGGTTACTTAGCTTACTTTTAAATTTGAAACAGAGATATTGTGCATTTTTCCAGATTTGGTCTAGATTGAGTCTGCTAAGCGATCAATTTGGTCCGGAAGGTCTGATCATAGTCTTTTTATAGTCTGGACAATGGTCTGAGTTTGAGTCTGAACATCTGATTATAAGCGCAGTATAATCTGGACAAAGATCGGGGTTCAGTCTGATCAGAGGACATTTTGGTCTGGAAAGTCTGATCAGAGATCATTTTGGCCTGGAAAGTCTGATCACAGGTAAATTCGGTCTGGAAAGTCTGATAAGAGGTCATTTCAGTCTGGATAGTCTGATCATAGCCCAATTTGGGTCTGGACCTAAAGCTGGGTAAAAGAGAGCCTTCAGCTTTGGATTTAACTTGTAGGCTGAAAAACTTGGAGGAGGTGAAGCGGGGGAGAGATGACAGGTGGTACACCGTGAACTGGCCCTCGTGTCAGGAGCAGGCGGAGATAGTGTTCCGGAGGAAGGTGAGGGGGGCATTCTACCAGAAGATGGAGCTGCAACACTTCCCTGTGGATGTGCAGGCTATCAGTGTGCAAGTGAGCACAGACTATGACGAGACAGAGATCACACTCAAGGAGGATGATCAGGTTGTTATTGCATAATTGTCCGATAAGATCTTCTAAGATTATGCCCCTCACAACACCTTAAGCAACTAAAAATTAAATGATCAGATCTACTCAGATAAGGTATCACTATACAAAGATCTTACAATAACACATTTGGCTTACAATAACACATACACAATAACATTCCCGGACGGACCCAACATCACTTGGCAAATAGCCGATTTTAGCGAGTAAACATACACGCACTTGTCGCCGTTTTCCACCCTGCGGTTCAAAAGCGTGCCAATATGACCTCTGTAGTTAGATCCTCCGTAGTTGACGTCTCGATTTTTTTAAAGACCTTTAATGTGAGGGGGTAAATATTGATTTTAATTACACAGCCGAGCAGCCTAGTTAAAATCTAGACAGAATGTTCATTCAATTGGACAGCATTGGATAACATTTCACCCAATCAAATCCAATCACTACCCAGTATGCACTAAGAACGAGCATAATTGTTCTACAATTTTGTGCCCATTTATGCAACAAAATTTTATAACAAAGAATTAGAAATACAGAGTGAAAACATCATTTTTATCTTCAATGCCATGCTGAAATCCTTTTTATACGAGCCCTTGTGTAGCTTAACTTGTTGGTTACCTAAATTGTGAAAATTTTTGGGCAATAAATTAAGTTGTTTTAGCCAATTAAATAGTTTTTGAACCAGTAAGCTGATGATTGATCGTTTTTTTGTGGTTCTTAAAGTTGATGGGGGAATTAAGCCTCATAAAATCGGGCCGAGGAATTAAGCCCCGGGCCGAGGAATTTGGCCAAAATTATGTAAGATCAGCGGCAACTAGCGTTGACAAGTCGAAAAATTCACCGCAATTTTCTTACATAATTTTGCGTTGAATGCGTTGAATTTGCAGACAAAAATTCAACGCATTCAACGCAAAATTATCTAAGAAAATTGCGGTGAAGTTTCCGACTTGTCAACGCTAGTTGCCGCCGATCTTACATATTTAGCGTTGAATTTAGCGTAGATCTTACATATTTAGCGTTGAATTTAGTGCAGATCTTACATATTTAGCGTTGAATTTAGCGTAGATCTTACATATTTAGCGTTGAATTTAGCGTAGATCTTATATATTTAGCGTTGAATTTAGCGTAGATCTTACATATTTAGCGTTGATTTTAGCATAGATCTTACATATTTAGCGTTGAGTTTAGCGTAGATCTTACATATTTAGCGTTGAATTGAGCGTAGATCTTACATATTTAGCGTTGAATTTAGCGTAAATCTTACATATTTAGCGTTGAAATTAGCGTAGATCTTACATATTTAGCGTTGAATTTAGCGCAGATCTTACATATTTAGCGTTGAGTTTAGCGTAGATCTTACATATTTAGCGTTGAATTTAGTATAGATCTTACACATTTAGCGTTGAATTTAGCGTAGATCTTACATATTTAGCCTTGAATTTAGCGTAGATCTTACATATTTAGCGTTGAATTTAGCGTAGATCTTACATATTTTGCGTTGATTTTGGGTAGTATTTAACTTAGCATATTCAACGCATTTACCATGTGAGGCGTACTGGGAAAATTTTAATTTTATTTAAAGTTTTGAAAAAAATTTGAATTCCTAAAATGGTCGGAAATGGATTTTGCACTATAAAAGAACACTAAAAAGTGATTTTTTGCTGACTTCACTTTTCTCACCTGTGCAGTATAGGGGATCGAAACAGTAAAAAATTAATTTTTGAAAAAAAAACTTGAAAACTTGAAATCGTAAAATGTTCTGAATTGGATTTTTTTGCACTATCAAAGAGCACTAATAATGATTTTTTTCTGACCTCATGTTTCTCATCTTTGCAATATAGGGTTCGAAACAATGAAAAAAATTGATTTTTTGAAAAAAAAACTTGAAAAAGTTCTGAAATCGTAAAATGGTCTGAAACGGATTTTGCACTATAAAAGAGGACTAAAGAGTGATTTGAAAAGATTAGAGTTGAATGCGTTGAACTTATGTAAGATCAACGCAAAATTCAACGCTAAATGTGTAAGTTCTACGCTTAAATTCAACGCTAAATATGTAAGATCTACGCCAAAATTCAATGCAAAATTATGTAAGATTAGCGTTGAATGCGAAGATCAACGCTAAAATTCAACGCTAAATACGTAAGATCTACGCCAAAATTCAACGCAAACTTCTGTAAGATTAGCGTTGAATGCGTTGAATTTATGTAAGATCAACGATAAAATTCAACACTAAATATGTAAGATCTACGCCAAATTTCAATGCAAAGTTATGTAAGATTAGCGTTGAATGCGTTGAATTTATGTAAGATCAACGCTAAATTCAACGCTAAATATGTAAGATCTACGCTAAAATTCAACGCTAAACATGCAAGATCTACGCAAAATTCAACGCAAATTTATCTAAGATTAGCGTTGAACGCATTGAATTTTTGTAAGATCAAAGCTAAAATTCAACGCTAAATATGTAAGATCTACGCCAAAATTCAACGCAAAATTATGTAAGATTAGCGTTGAATGCGATGAAGTTATGTAAGATCAACGCTAAAATTCAACGCTAAATATGTAAGATCTACGCGAAAATTCAACGCAAAATTATGTAAGATTAGCGTTGAATGCGTTGAATTTATGTAAGATCAACGCTAAATTCAACGCTAAATATGTAAGATCTACGCTAAAACTCAACGCTAAATATGTAAGATCTACGCTAAAATTCAACGCTAAACATGTAAGATCTACGCAAAATTCAACGCAAAATTATTTAGGATTAGCGTTGAATGCGTTGAATTTACGTAAGATCAACGCTAAATTCAACGCTAATTATGTAAGATCTACGCTAAAATTCAACACTAAATATGTAAGATCTACGCCAAAATTCAACGCAAAATTATTTAGGATTAGCGTTGAATGCGTTGAATTTACGTAAGATCAACGCTAAATTCAACGCTAATTATGTAAGATCTACGCTAAAATTCAACACTAAATATGTAAGATCTACGCCAAAATTCAACGCAAAATTATTTAGGATTAGCGTTGAATGCGTTGAATTTACGTAAGATCAACGCTAAATTCAACGCTAATTATGTAAGATCTACGCTAAAATTCAACACTAAATATGTAAGATCTACGCCAAAATTCAACGCAAAATTATGTAAGATTAGCGTTGAATGCGTTGAATTTATGTAAGATCAACGCTAAAATTCAACGCTAAATATGTAAGATCTACGCCAAAATTCAACGCAAAATTATTTAGGATTAGCGTTGAATGCGTTGAATTTACGTAAGATCAACGCTAAATTCAACGCTAATTATGTAAGATCTACG
Organism: Convolutriloba macropyga; assembly: GCF_964194025.1. Taxonomy (NCBI): domain Eukaryota; kingdom Metazoa; phylum Xenacoelomorpha; order Acoela; family Convolutidae; genus Convolutriloba; species Convolutriloba macropyga. The sequence goes on from NC_134469.1 coordinate 35,489,053, forward strand.
CTAAAATTCAACACTAAATATGTAAGATCTACGCCAAAATTCAACGCAAAATTATGTAAGATTAGCGTTGAATGCGTTGAATTTATGTAAGATCAACGCTAAATTCAACGCTAAATATGTAAGATCTACGCTAAAATTCAACACCAAATAAGTAAGATCTACGCCAAAATTCAACGCAAAATTATGTAAGATTAGCGTTGAATGCGTTGAATTTATGTACGATGTACACTCAGGCGTAGATCTTACATAAATTCAACGCATTCAACGCCAATCTTACATAATTTTGCGTTTTTTAGCGTTGACACCTCGGCCCGGGGGGTAAATATTGATTTTAATTACACAGCCGAGCAGCCTAGTTAAAATCTAGACAGAAGGTTCATTCAATTGGACAGCATTGGATAACATTTCACCCAATCAAATCCAATCACTACCCAGTATGCACTAAGAATGAGCATAATTGTTCTACAATTTTGTGCCCATTTATGCAACAAAATTTTATAAAAAAAGAATTAGAAATACAGAGTGAAAACATCATTTTTATCTTCAATGCCATGCTGAAATCCTTTTTATACGAGCCCTTGTGGAGCCTTATTTGTTGGTTACTTAAATTGTGAAAATTTTTGGGCAATAAATTAAGTTGGTTTAGCCAATTAAATAGTTTTTGAACCAGTAAGCTGATGATTGATCGTTTTTTGTGGTTCCTAAAGTTGATGGGGGAATTAAGCCTCATAAAATGTATTTTATTTGTTTTACGACGACTGTTTGAAGACTCTTAAATTTTAGGGAAGTAAATATAGGGGTAGAAATATAGTTCAGTCACGAAAATGTTCAATTAGAGTGCGTTTTTTGTTATCAATTAGCTCAACTCCTGATAATTCAATTTTTTGGCTCAAATTGCTTGATTAATTCTTTAGTGGACACTACTATTTTTTCTAAAATTACATTTGGATGTGTTTCCATAGATTAACATATCGAATGTTATCATCGATTTAGCAAAATAATTCCCTTAGCAGGAATTTATGGCTTCCAATTTGTCATAATTAATTATTTTGTTAGTACTGATCCAGTCACAAACTCGTTCAATGTCCTTAGGTAGAGGTAATTTTTTACAAACAGTGGTATCCTCTGCGAAAATTAATAAATTGTTTTCCTTGCAGACTGTAGAGAGATCAATGATTCACAAAATGAACAAGAAATGACTCAAAAAGAGCTTTGTGGTACGCCACAAATTATTTGATTCCCTGTTGTTGTTTTGCATGCTGCACTTAAAATACTGTGCAACCTGTTACATAACTCAATATCACAAATCGGACTTCTGAATCCATACTCTTTAATTTTTACTAAAACAAATCATAATCTATTATATCGAAAGCCTTGCTTAAGTCAATGAGACCAGCTCGCCCCATTGATTTTTGTCAGCAATTTACTTCCAAATATAATTAGTTATGGTGGGAACAGTTTTCACACATGAAACTACTGACATTGGTTCAAATTGATTGCCAGCAATCGAATTAAATTTCAACCAAACTTTAATAGGACAATTAAGCAAGATTTTTTACATGAATTTTACAGATTATATTTAGTCAGCTGATAGATCAGTAAATGACAGGATCACATTTATCCCTTTTCTTCTGTTAGGGTTTTACTTTGGAAAATACGCTCAAGCAAACGATAATTTATGGCTTTTGCAAGATGTCACTCTTTTTGATGAAATACAGCAGTTTTTTCAAAAATTTCATATCAAAGCATTTTGACTTGTTATTAACTTTACAAACAATTTTGAACATATTGAAACAAAATTCAATTCATCAAATTTGGGGAAAGTCGATGTTTTTGTCTCTCGTTTGAAGAGTTTTTAGATAATTTTTTTTAGAAAAACAGAGTTTTAAGAAATACAAAGCGAAAACATCATTTTTATCTTCAATGCCAATCTCAAATATTTTTGATATGAGCCCTTGTGTAGCTTAACTTGTTGTTTACCGGAATTGTGAAAATTTTTGGGCAATAAATTAAGTTGTTTTAGCCAATTAAATAGTTTTTGAACCAGTAAGCTGATGATTGATCGTTTTTGTGGTTCTTAAAGTTGATGGGGGAAGTAGGCCTCATAAACTGTATTTATTAATTTTACGATAACTGTTTGAAGAGTTAAATTTTCAGGAAGTAAACAAACCGGTGCAGAATCGGACATCAAATAATTGAGAATTTCTTTAACAGGTTTAATCACAAAACTTGAAATAGAGTGCCTTTATTGTTATCAATCAGCTCAAGTCCTAATAATTCCTTTTTTTTCGGATCAGTTAATGGTATCATCGAATTAGCAAATCAATTTTAAAATGTAAGACATTAGAAGTTTTTGGACAAAAAAACTAACGTGATCGCGGATTTCAAATCCTAATAAAGGTAGATTCCTAAGTACTAAGAAGACAATTCGTAATTCCATCCAGAATTTTCATTCACTGTTACTTTCTGTTTACAGGAATTTGAAGCTTAGAGTTTCGTCATAGTTGATTAATTGTTTAGTACTGAACCAATCGCAAACTCGTTCAGCGTCCATATGTAGAGGCAAAAATTTTTTTACAACTAACATTTATAACAGTGGTATCCTCTGCGAACATTAATAAATTGTTTTCCTTACAGACTGTAGAGAGATCAATGATGCATAAACTGAACATGAAAGGACTCAAAAAGAGCTTTGTGGTACGCCACAAATTATTTGATTTCCTTCGCTTGTTCCACTTAAAATACTGTGAGACCTCTTACGTAACTCAAGATCACAAATCGGACTTCTGAATCCATACTCTTTAATTTTTACTTAAACAAATGATCTATTATATCAAAAGCTTTGCGTAAGTCAATGAAACCAGCTCGCCCCGTTGATTTTTGTCAGAAATTTACTTCGGGATATAATTAGTTATGGGAACAGCTTGCACACATGAAAGTACTGACATTGATTCAAATTAGTTGCCAGCAATCAAATTAAATTTCAACCAAACTTTAATCAGACAACTAAGCGAAATTTTTTACCTAAATGTTACAGATTATACTTAGTCAGCTGATAGATCAAAAATTAACAGGATCATACTTATCCATTTTCTTCTGTTAATTTTTTTACTTTGGAAAATAAGCTCAAGCAAACAATAAATTACGGCTTTTGCAAGATGACACTCTTTTTGATGAAATTGTAGTTTTCTTCGAAAATTTCATATCAAAGCGTTTTGACTTGTTATTAACTTTAGAAATAATTTAGGACATATTTAAACAAAACTCAAGTCATCAAGGTTGCAAAAGTCGATGCTATTGTTATTCGTTTTAAGAGTTTTAAAGTGCTATAACTCATTTTCAGGTAAAAATTTTTGAAAACTGTTGCACTTTTACGGTTTCTCTTAATATTTGGAACCTTTATCCGTGTTCGATTGTAACTATTTTGGTTTTCTATTGTAGGCTGTATGGTCCAATTGTAAAGCAATTGACTTTCTTCACAATAGCGGTTTTCGTTTGAAATGTAATCCAGCTTTGAGTATTTTAGTTGTTCTAAATGCTTTTTCAATTAAGTACAAATTAGTATGAGCTTTCAATGATTTTTTCAATTAGTGTACTAGAATTAATTTTAGCAACCAAAATTTTGTTGATTTCAGCACGCAAAAATTTTGTTTTCTGATTTAATAAAAGAAGCAAATTCAGTGCTCTGTCTGTTTTGATTTGTTTTAAATTTTGCATCGCTACTGATTGTTTATGTTAATGATTGGTAAAGAAAACTAAGCGGTTAGTATGAAAAACCGATAATGGTAGTCGATAGCGTTTTACATCAAAAAATTTTATTTTGTGGTAGCTCTTGCAGGCAACAATTTGTGAAATTGAAAACCAAAAAAGATATAAAATGATTTCCATATTCTTGTTTGTTGCTTTCTTTTTGTCAAATATTGGTTGAAATCTCCAAAACCTAAGATTTGCGGATGCGTGAATTTCATAAACTGCTGATCAATTCCTTTCGTTATTTCCTGAATCGCGTTGTTTTGCTCTGCATTCATTGCAGGATGCGTGCTTTTACTTATATATGCAAGCCAATGGTAGTCCAAATTTGCTTTGGGCTCCCTTGCTTGTTTTATATGTTCTTCCTTGTTGTTTCCTGCGTAAGGTATAAGCTTGTTTCGACGCTGAAATTGCTTGGATATATTTTCCACTACGAGAAGAACAGTCTGTTGGTAAAAGGACCTTTAGGTCAATCTGAATTGTTTATGATTTTGTAGCCAAGCCTTAGTGTAGTAGTAACTTCCTCCGCTAAATCTTGAAGCATCTTGTTACATTGGATCGGTGCTGGCTGATACAGTACGGTTTGTGTGAAAAATATGCTGATCATGTTTAAGTGGCTGAGTTGCTGTTCCCCTTGGCATTGCATCAATTGACTTGCCTCGCGGAAAGCTCCAACTTTGCGTTGATGATCACAAGACGCCTTCCAAATTTCCCCTCCAAAATACTCTAAGCAGCATCATAGAATTGTGCAGAATACCCCATTCTCGAAATTGCAGACTTTGCCTTGCCTGTCATTAGAGTCTTCAGGTTCATCGTTTTCCCCGCGTCTGATAATGGTTTTTGATCCACTGTAGCAAAGAACATACTAGACCACTCTGTCCATTCGAGTTATATCAGTCGTAGTTGTTAGATTTCAGCTTTGCTGGGTTACGGCTACCTGAAAGACCACCGTTGAATTGTAAACCAGCTGTGGGGGAGAGTTACCAATCTTCAACGTTTGACAAACGATTGCGTGAATATCAATACCGTGAGTAGTGGATAAACCTGTTCAGCTTAGGGTTTATTTCGAAGCGCGTGGTTGGTCAACCTTGCGTTAGAATGTTGCCGATTCTGCCGGCCCTATCCAAGACGTCTTTTTGGGGTCCAATTGAAGGGCGATTTAGCTCCAGCACTCATTGATTGAGAACGAACATCATCATTTTCTCAAACTGTTCTCTTCTTTTTGCGCTCTCCTTCCAGCAGTTGATTTTTTGTTCCGAGCTCCTTCATTTCCATTTCAACCATTTAAGCTGTGCCTGTTGTAGTCGCAACTTTGTTTTGATTTCCATATCCAACTTATTTGTCCGTTGTTTACGTCTTTGCGTCGCCAAAAATATTTACGAGTTTTGTTTTCGTATCTTGACCGCTTGCGGTTGATCCGTTTTGCACCGTTTGAGCAAATGGGCTGCCCAAAGAGTAGTTGTTGTTCCTCTCGCTTTCATTCACTGCTTTAATTGCGTTGCTTTGCTCTACATTCATTGGTGGTTGCGTGCTTTTGGTTATATATGCAAATCAAAGCCTTTAAGCGGAGTTTGCTCTCGTTTTTCTTTATTGAATTTCACTTTTCGATTCGACACGCCGGTGTTTTGCCGTCGAATCAAGCGATCTTCGTTTGTTGGTGCCTTTGGCGCTCTCTTCATCAAGTTGAACAGCGGTTTTCCTTTCACGGCTCAGGTGGTCGGACCGAATCTGCTCTCCAATCAAAGACAAGGAACATTTCACACCAACCAGTTCAAACTCAAGTCTGTCCGGATGAAACGTTTTTATTTTGTTATTCGCTATACTGTAGACTACTGTTGCCTTACTTCATACTCAATAAGTCTAATTTATTAATCGTTCAGCTTTGCTGAAAAACAAATTGCTTCACTTCAATTAAGTTAAAAACGAATAAACGACATTTGGTACACTGCGTTTGTAGGGCTACATTTTCTATTTATAGTCAATCTTAATAAATAAGGGAAAAGATATCAATTTTGATTAACTCTGTAAGTAAAGATTCAAACTTGACCACAATTGTAAGTAAACAACACTGTCAGACAAGCAATCAAACCAAAAAATTGAACTGTATCGGATAATTTATCTCCAAGAAAGAGCAAACTTTATCAGTAATCTCAATGATCAATTTTTTTCTCCATTGGCCTCAACGTCACCAATACAAAACTAGAGTATACTCCGTCGAATCCAGTAAAAAAAACTAACTCTGTTTTTTGAGAAAAGCTTTTTTCACTCGTGAACTTTGTTCCTCAGAAGAAAAACCGAGAATATCAAAGTTAACTTTTTTCACAAGTCGAAGTAAGTTAAACTGTAAAATCACTAAGATGTTAAAAATTAAGTTAAAACGAATAAACGACATTTGCTTCGCTTCAATTAAGTTAAAAACGAATAAACGACATTTGGTACACTGCGTTTGTAGGGCTACATTTTCTATTTTATAGTCAATCTTAATAAATAAGGGAAAAGATATCAATTTTGATTAAATCTGTAAGTAAAGATTCAAACCTGACCACAATTGTAAGTAAACAACACTGTCAGACAAGCAATCAAACCTGTCAGGGCAAACAATTAGTTGGCCCTGTTGCCAATAATTATTTTACTTGGTTCCGCTCTTCGTGCATCAAATCGCATAATGGCTTCTACGCAACTATCTGTATCCAAATTTGGTACCTCTTCTAGTTGCAAAACTATCGTTAGACAAATGAACAGACAACACCATCGCCATAATTAGCCCAATTTTAACAATGAAGGAGCCAAAGTAGTCCGCTACAACGTTTGTAAAAGCTGTTGCAGCATCTAACCAAACCTCGGGTAAATGGGCAATTGATGGTGTTGTCGTGTGTGGTTTTCCCTTTCTGCAGTTAAGACACTTGATCTTGATTGATGCTAAAGCGCTTCATATGCCTAGGTGCCATATCTTCTGCAGAAAACTGTTTCATACAAGCTGAGAGCTTTCGTGTTGATCGTCCTCCTCCTCCTCCTCCTCCTCCTCCTCCTCCTCCTCCTCCTCCTCCTCCTCCTCCTCCTCCTCCTCCTCCTCCTCCTCCTCCTCCTCCTCCTCCTCCTCCTCCTCCTCCTCCTCCTCCTCCTCCTCCTCCTCCTCCTCCTCCTCCTCCTCCTCCTCCTCCTCCTCCTCCTCCTCCTCCTCCTCCTCCTCCTCCTCCTCCTCCTCCTCCTCCTCCTCCTCCTCCTCCTCCTCCTCCTCCTCCTCCTCCTCCTCCTCCTCCTCCTCCTCCTCCTCCTCCTCCTCCTCCTTCTCCTTCTCCTCCTCCTTCGCAGGAATAATTCAACAGCATGATGTTTCCAAGGTAGCAATATTGGATGCTTTGCATTGAAGTCTAATTAACTTTTGTCTATTCTGCCTGTGGCTCGAATAAGTCCTTCCTCATCAAGAGAGGTGTAGATTTTTGCTGCTTTTGGAATTTCCGTTTCAGCTTTGAGAGACTGTATCTGTTCATCAAATTGTCTTTGCTGTTGTAATTTGAAGATTACTGCTTTTGCTTTTTCTCGTTCCTCAGTGCTGACTCTTCGGTGCTGACTTGATGTTGCTGGTTTGTGTTTTTTCAACGCTCACTGCACATATGCCACTGTATTCACTATCATGTTCAAGTTACTGAATCGTTCCCAATGAATAGCTGCTCTCTTTTCTTCAGCTTGCTTCAAAAAGACTGATGAGGGTTTACTATCTTCACCTGAGGCGAAGGTTAGGCTCACTTGTTCTGGTTTCTCACTTTTTAGTCGCTTCAACCGGGCCAACCCAGTGAGCAAATCACTTTTTTTGAGTTCTTCAATGTTGATAGCTCTGGTGCATTGTCCATTGGTTTGTTGATACTGATCTGATGTTTCCACTGTGAAACATTAATTGTGTCCAGTATTTCAGAAACCCAAAAGCTTATTGTTTACGACGGGAGCTGTGTACCCGCTGCAATCGTGCTGTTGAGTTTGATCAAAACTTTATCTATTTATCTTCATTTCGTGTTATTTGACTTTCTGTTTTTTGAACCTCACTGCAATGAATGCTGATTGCGATTGCAATTGTGGTACTGATAGATGTCTCATTGACGCAACTCTGCTCCAGTGACAAATACTTTAAAATGAGTATTCTCTCGGCTGTAATTGTAGATAGGCCACTGCAACACATCCTGTCCTCGGATGCGTCAGTAAACACATGATTTTCAGTTTTATCCCTCGTATTGAAGTATTTTCTTTCGATGCTTCAAAAATTGGAAATTTTTCTTTCTAAAGTAAAAATTTTGCGGCTTCAACCAGTCAAATTTTTTGGTCCCAATGATGTCCATTCTTAGTCCACATGCCTTTAAGTAGTCTCATGTGAACACTGAACGGAGAACACGATCCGATCGCGTCGAATACTGAAAATACTAGTGACAGAATCTTCCTCTGGGTGTTTAAAGATCTTTATTGGTACCTCTGCACGCTTGAAGACTATCTTCAGTAACAGTCCATTGTAGCCCAAGCACCGAAGATCCCTCTATATTAGGTTTCACTTGTTTCGTTTTGCTGATCAGTGTCAAGTCTTCTTGGATTGTGGTCAAGTCTTCATTGTTTTGCCTTATCCACTTCATTAGATCAAATCCGTGTTGTGAGAAAAATAGTTTGTAGAAGAGAAAAGTTTGATTGAATACTCCGATTGCTTCTTCTGTGGGTTTCTACTAATTTGGTGGAATCATCCTTTCAGAAGTTGTTTTGTATTCTTTTTTTTGCTTGAATTGTATATTCTTCTATATTGTCTAGTCATAATCGCTTGAGAGCATAATTTGAACAAGTTAAGTGTCAGCTCCTCACACAAGTTGATATTTGTATATTTGATCAGTCTCGTTAGTTCATGGACGCCATAAAAACGTCAAGCAACTTCTATTCTGTCCGGGAAATGGCACTTTTAAAAACATCGATTCGACATCGGCTGTCAGGGCTATTATTATTCTACTACCCTTCGCAAAATCTTAATATCGTTCCAATCAACCCTTGCAGTAGAGCAGGTCCTGCAAGTAGTTTGTCGTTCAGGCATATTTCTTTGTACTTTGCAAAGACGTCTTACTATGCCAGGTTTGTTTGTGTTTAACAATGGATGGTGTGCCATATACCTTTCTTTGCCGAAGATGCTTTCACTCCGGATTCGGCCAATATCTTTACGAATCCCTTTTCTATACCTGTATCTATTGACTATTGATACAAACTCTTCAGGTTTGGGTCCCTTTGTAATCTTCACTCCAGTGAGTAAAGCTGACCCAAGGGTGAGCTTCAGTTGTTCGGTAGGTTTGGCTCTAGTCCACTCCATAGCATTCCCACTTCGTACCGCTCGCCTGTGAACTTCGTAGTACTCTCTAGCATCTTTTGTGCCTGCAGTTCCTTCAATGACGTTGATTTTGGAGGCATAGGTATCTATGTCTCACCAGGTTTGGATATTTTCAGCCACTTTAACCTCTTATGTGAAGGCGAAAATACAAATTTTGTCTTCTTTTGCCCGCCATGGGTCCACTGACTACCAATCCTAGCTCTGTTCGAACTGCAAAAAGTTCACTTTATGTTCTTATCTTGTTGTCCAATGGTCTCTCTACCTGGTAAGCATCTTGGTCTAGAATGATGCCCACTTCCATCAAATTTAAGGTTGTGTTTGGTAGGACATTCAACTGGTTGAAGTTTTGCTTTTGCTTATTGTAGTCGTAGTTAGTGGTTCCCAAAGAGGTTAGCGGATGCACAAACGCTTCGTTGTACATCCGCTCTTTCGAATGCAGTTCCCTTATTTTAATGAACACATTATCTGTCTTTCAAATCCTTCATTCCGTGTGTGCCAGCTATGTTAAGTTCAACATCGGTACCATTCGCTTGCAACCTCTCTAACACTGTGACCAATGAAAGAAAACGTTGATGCCATATAAAGTGTCGTGCTTTATTGCAGATCAATTTGTCAATACTCTTTGAGCGCATCCACAATGTTGGACACAAAAACTGAGAAATTGATCAGACCTGACGAGTCGTAGAGCTTCAATTTACTTGCCTCGCAAAAGCGCAGACTCTAGCACTGCGTTGATGATCACATGAGGCCTTCAAAAATTCCTCTCAAGAATTCGCGAAGCAGAGTCATAAAATGTGCAAAATACCCCATTCTAGAGATTGCTGGCTTTGCATTTCCTGTCAGTAGAGTTTTCAGTAGGATCATTTTATCTCCTTTCAATGAACATAATAGACCACTCTGGCCATTCGAGAAGGTTTCCGTTGAAGTTCAGGTTTACGTTGCTACGTTAAGGCTACCTGAATGACCCTTGTTGTTTCGCAAAACAGGTTTTGGGGAAGTGTACCGATGTCAAACTCTTGACGAACGATTGCGTAAACATCATAATTGTGAGAAGTGGTTGTTCCCGTTCAGCTCAGGGGTTGCTCACGTTTTACTTCCAGTAGTTGATGCTTTGTTTCGAGCTCTCTCTTTCTATGTCAATTTCCTTTTCAAGTTCTCTCCTTCTCTGTCCAAAACCCTGGTCGCGTCTGTTTTGAATTCGATGTCGAATTTCTTTGTCTGCGTTCACGTCTCTGCTTCGCCGAAGATGTTTCCGAAAAATTTTTTCTGTATCTTGACCGCTTGCTGTTCTTTCGTTTTGCACCGTTTGAGCAACGGGGTTGTCCTTTGGATGGTTGCTGTTACTCTTACTTTCATTCACGGTTTGAATCAGTTTGTTTTTGAAAGTTTCCTGCGTAGGGTGGAATTTTGTTTCGACGCTGAGTCTGCTCGGGCATTCTTTCCTGTAGAAGATGAACAGTCCACTGGTAGAAGAAATTAGGTTTTTGGATCGATTTGAATCGTTGATGATTTTGTAGCCAAGCCTCAGTTTAGTTTTAACTACCTCCCCTAAATCTTGAAACTTCTTGTAGCATTGGATCTGTGGTGGCTGATACTGTTTGGTTTTTGTACAAAATATGCTGATTAAGCTTGAATTGCTTGGTTGCTGTCAGCTGTTGCCTTGCTTAATACTTATCAGCGGGGTTCGTACTTCTATTTCTTTATTGAACTGCGCCTTTCGATTCGCCTCGCTGGCGTTTCGCTGTTCGTCCGTTCGATTTTTGTTAGTTAGTAATTTTCGATTTCTCTGCATCGAATTAGACAGCAGTTTCGCTTCAACACTCCGGGTGTGCGGACCAGATGTAGCAGGCACTCTCCCTTCAAAGACAAGGAACACTTTACACCACCCACTTAGTTTCAGCGGTTTCCATTCTGTCCGGATGATACGTTTTTTGCAGTCAACTTTTGTTAACTTTGTCATCCGCTAAACTGTGGGTTACTGTTTCATTACTTGATACTCAATAAGTCCAATTTACTAATTGTTCAGCTTTGCTGAATCATAAATTGCTTCGCTTCATTTAAGCAAAAATCCAAATTTTCAAATGACCAATTAGTCGCAAATTAGAGGTTTTCATTTACATTTTAACCGCAAATGCTAGTAAGATATTATTTCACAGGATTCTGAACGTCGAGTAGACCCACTATTTCATGGAAGAAATAACAACACCTTGTAGACTGCGTTGTTAGGGCTACCTTTTCTATTTTATACCCAATCCTAATATATGGGCAAAAATTTCACTGTTGAATAACACTATAAGAAAGGTTAACACTTGAGCAAACTCTGCAGCGAACAGCACTGTCGTACAAGTAATCAAACCCAGGATAATTTAACTGTATAGTTTAAGTGATCTCTGAGAAATAGCAAACTTAACCTGAAATCTGAACATTCGGATTAATCTCAATGAACAAATTTTTGTTTCTTAATTTCCCTCAATAACAACAATATCAAAATAGACTAGGCTTCACTGAAGCCATTATGAGAAACTAATTTGGTGCTTGTGCGCAAAGCTTCTCAGAAAACTCGATAAGTTAGTGCATTCATCGTTCAAATTTTTTCTCTTTTTACGGCGGAGACTCTTTTTCAACCCAAAAAATGAAAGATTCCTCAATCAAGAAGCACAACTTGTCATCTCTATACGTTTTCAACCAAGTATTTCCTTGAGGTAATGCCATTTGTTGACTTCTTTTCAATATTGTTCTTCTTATTTACATAAGGATTCTTTTCATTAGTAGAACCAACCCTCATGCATCTGAATTAGTCATCTCTTTTCAAAAAAACGCTTAGGGCGTTGCGCATGTCATATCTCTTTTATCTCTTTATAGGACTCTTCTCATAAGCTCGTATACAATTTTAGTTCTCACATAATTAATAACAAATTCGCAATATTATTATATTGGGTTATTGGAACACTTTTCTGCTGAAAGTAGTTTCAAAGCATTGGTTTGTTGAAACAAGCATTTGCTAAGTAATAAAAACTGGCCAATGAATTTTTGACCAATACATTTTTTAATTCAAAACGTTCTTGTAGATGCCAGTGATCTACTAAACAGCAGAAAAAATGATGCATATATTTTTAAATTAGTTCTCTGTCAATAATGATGACCAAAAAAATTCGGATGATTCTGAAAATTACCCGAACAGTCAGACTTTCAGAAATTTACCTGCACCACTCAACTGAACTTTTCGTAATTTACCTGTACAGTGAGCAAGAGCATGCCGAAAAAGTGGAAGAGTTCTTTCCTTTGTTATAACTTTCCTGTGTCACAATCTCTTTCTTCTCTGTGATCAATAAAACTTTGGCCATTACCCACAAGCAAAATTTGATGAGAATAGTGCTAAAATCGGATACTTGCAGAATTGGTGCACATTTCTGTGTCTTAATTAGAATAAGAGCTGGCCAATCTTTGCAACTCAGCTTGCCTTTGGCTGATCAAAAATTTCCCTGGATCGAGTCTGTTAAGCGGTCAATTTGGTCCGGAAGGTCTGATCATAGTCTTTATATAGTCTGGACAATGGTCTGAATTTGAGTCTGGCCATAAGCGCAGTATAGTCTGGACAAAGGCCTGGGTTCGGTCTGATCAGAGGACATTTTGGTCTGGAAAGTCTGATGAGAGTTCATTTTGGTCTGGAAGGTCTGATCAGAGGTAACTTTGGTCTGGAAAGTCTGATCAGAGCTCATTTCAGTCTGGATAGTCTGATCACAGCTCAAATTGGGTCTGGACCTAAACCTGGGTGCCGGTCGATAAGCGCGTCCAGAAAACTAGAGCAATTGCATACCCATTCTTTTCAAAACTACCGAAATGAAGATTTGCAGTAGAAAAATGCGTATTGTTTCACTTTGGAGAAGGTCATCAGTATTTGAACAGCGGTTATAGCAATTTTAAAAGCTGCGGTCAGAGGTTGACAAATTCTGGCAAAATATATAAGGTTAGCAGCATTTTCGAATTTTGTATTTAATTGCCACTGTCAAATTAATAACATTTCATCGATACTTGTTTTCGAGATTTCAAAACATGGAAAATTAAAAAATCTCATTTTCATTCATATTATTTCTTAGCTTTATATTATTTTACCAAGCTGCGATAGCCGTTATAGCAGTGACTTGGTGTACTATTTCAGGATAATATATTCTCAGAAAAAAAAAGAACTTACCTCCCTGGTCATTCTGTTTTGAGATTTCTGAAGAAAATTGAGTTACAAACGAGTAGTGGAAAATTGCGAAATCCGGAAAGTTTGACCAAAAATTTGTAAGAAAAGTAGTCAACTGCAAGAAGGAGGAAATATCAGCCGTATTCCAAGTGGCAATCTACTGTTTTATTGCTGGTGAATGTGATCTTTATTGTATTTAGAATTGTTCCATCATTTTCTGTGAGGCGTTCCGTAATGACCAGGAATGGAAGATGTTTGAACATGTACAGATACAAGAGGCCATCGGAGCACTCAGTGAAACTAAGGTTAGCCTATAATAATTAAACAACACACCCACATCAACACCAACTTACAAATTGACCACCCACCCAAACGCACGCAGACACGCACGCATGCACTTCTTATATATGAAACCGGCAGAGGTATCAGAAGTGTGATTCACCAGAATATGTATGGGGGTGACCGCTTCTGAATTTCTGCTAGGCTGAACAGTGAGGGGACTTTGTCGCCCAGAAGATCGATCAAATAAAACAAATCAAAGGTTTTGAATCGGCGAAGTAAACGTTACTTTGGTACTAAGCTATTTCCACTCTTCCGCTCTTGTACGCTATTCAAATTTAGATTGTCTCAAAATATTTAACTCTTAATGAGGCTGGTAATACCAATTATTCTCAGTTAAATAACAGATGTAAGAAATTTACTAGCATTTCAATAGAAAAAAATCTCATGACAATTTATAATAAATAATATAATAATGGCGGATTTTCCGTGGTTCACTTCCCAAATGAACTTGACACAAATGCTCACAGTATCGCAATTGTTTTTGCACTTGCAACTTTCCGAGTTTTGACTCACTAAAGTAAGTTTTCCAGCTTCTCCGAGAATCAAGTTTTCAAGTTTTTTCGCAAGCAAGTTCTTTCCCACAAAGTCTCTCTCTCTCTCTCTCTCTCTCTCTAGAAACTCTCGAAAAACTCGAATGTGTGTCTCTTTACTTGTGCGACCCAAATTTATACTCAACCAACACGCTCTTATCCTAAGCAAACAAACCTTAATCTATTAATTACGCTTTATCTGCACACATTGCACATGTCATTTCCATTACGGTGTGCTCAGTAAACCTTGAACGTTGCTTTGAGAACCTCTTATTGCTCCATTTCGGCTCTCAAATTTAACTAGCTGCAATCAATCACTGTTACAAAACATGGGTTGAATAATTAACTAAAATCATAACTAAACTATGAGCAATCGCTGTTCCCAATTTCAAAAACCACTTCATGCAATTCGCTGTAAGTATACAAGCCTAAAAAAGCCTAAAATTTGACCTCAAGGGTTCAATCAGGGGCCAATCGTCCTAATGAGGGGTCAATTTGATAACGATAACCATTGTCACAGAAAGTCCATCCAGAGTTGCGCCAACTCATAATTTTCACGACCGAATTTTTATTAGGACACGAGCAGTGCAAGCGCACTTGTCTGGTGGGTGTTCAGTGGGTAATCAAATTTGAAGACGTCATATTTCGTGTTCTAGAAGTCAAATTCACTTCGGGTAGGAAAATTTCTGGAAATGATATGATGCAAACTAGTTGCATGCCCAAAATTATTGTCCTAGCCTTATTCGTTGCCAATTGTTTACGTTTTGAAATTTTTTAAGGAAACGTGGGTGCCCCAAACCCGAAAAACCCAAAATGTTTAAAATTGACCAAGGTGGTTATTTTTTGTCACTAACTGTCTCAGGTTATTATATTATTACCATTTCAAAGACATTCGACAGTTCAAAAAAGCCAATTTCCGAATTTCGGCACTCAGTCATTCTAAGCACCGACTTATGGTTTTATCCGGCTTACGGTAGTTCCGTGGCGGTGTTGGGGTCACATTTAACTTCAAATTTGGATTCCTCGTACCCGCATTAGTGTATCCCCCAATTGTCAGGTCAATCCGACTTCAACATTTCGAAACTATTATTTTAAAATCAGGTGCAAATAACCCTTATTTGAAAATACACCAAATTTATCTGCATTAAACAGCCTAAAAACCAGTTACACCCTTTTCTCTTGGTACTAGAATTAATAACAAAACATACTTTTTCGTTTTTAGCATAATTTTGCTGATTTTTTTATTCTGGTGGTCATTTTCTATCTCAAAACTTCAAAAACCACCAATTTACGTTACGTCTACTGTTAATAACTCGCGGGTGGATAGTCGGATTGGCCCGGACACAATGCCAGCTTGAGAGGACCATTGGTTGTACATGTCATTAAAATTTGGTTAACGTCCGCTTAACATAACTACCTATGGGGGTGCGGAGGTGATCGGCTTGGTGGTATTTTCACAAAACTACCAGATCATTTTGTCTCTGGTAAAACTTAATTTCTTCACCTCAAATTGAAATTATCTTCAAAATTCTCTTCGTCTCCATCACAAGTGGATTTCTAAAATTAAATCACTCATTTGAACTGTGGCCTGATGCATAAATGCGACTTTGCTATGTAATCAAAATATTTCGGCAGCTCAATACGCTTTTGTTCAGTAATACGCTTGTTTAAGATATATGGCCCAACTCTCCTCTCTCGCGCTTTCTAAACAATAGCCTTATTACAGAAAACTAAACTGAAATGCCTAACTTAAATAAAAAATACTTCTGAAGTTACTTCCCCTGATTCACTTATGCCAATTATAACGCGACAGTATGCATTCTACAGGATGTAATTCACATTGTAGATTAAGAATACTCTAAAACTTTATTGGCCGAATTTCATTAGTAATTACTTGACAGACATAATTGTTCTTGTTAACTGTGCAATGGGTAATTACAAAACTGCTAGTTGTCTTCTTAATCCACAATTAGTATCGAGAGGGACATTAAAGAAATTAATCAACAATTAGGTTTTCGTTTATTTCAATCTAATTGCCAATATCCGTTATAAGATATTTTAACTGTGGAAAAAAGTTGACGCGTGGAAATTGCCACATAAGGCACTATTGATTTATGGCGTGGAAATTAGTTACGAAGTATTGTCACTATTGTTCAAGCTCGACCTAAAAACACTCATCGTGGAGTCCAGTTGCAGATATATCTAATTTGGATGCAAATGCTCTTACTGCAACTAGTTTCCACACACGCTTATAACTCTTAAAACACGGTGCGTGAAAAATAATAACAAATTTGAGTAAATTTACTCGAAATTCCATTGGCCATGTAATGGGCTTAAAAATTATGTATGAAACTGCGGTAAGAATCTAAAAATGGCAGTGACAATAAGCTAGTATAGTAATTCCTGGATCCTAAATGTTAGCAGTTATTAACAAAGATTGGGTTTTTTTAGAAGGCGTCGCTGGTCTCTGAGAGATCAATGAATTACCCAACACCAACTATCAAAGCAGTGCTGCACGTGGGGCGAAAGCAGGGCTACTTTTTCTGGAATGTCTACCTCATTCTCACTTTCATCACTCTCCTCTCTTTCTGCGGATTCGCAATTCCAAACGACCTTCCCAACTTCAGAATTGGGACAACTTTGACTCTGTTACTTACCTCTGTGACCTTCAAACTTACCATTTCAGGGCACTTACCAACTATCTCCTATCTCACTTTTCTAGACAAGTACAGCTTCATGACCATCTCGTTTCTCAGCCTGTTAACCATTGTGTTCGCCTTCCTCGCTTTCTTGTTAGACTCCGCCTGGCAGCCTTACTGCGCACTTGCCGACCAAATCAGTTTCACAGTTCTCTTCTTGTCTGTGATAGCGTTCCATGTTTATTACTACAAAGCTATCAGTCGAGTGAAGCAGGCAAAATCGTGTGAGATGGATCACCTGGACGCAGTCTATCAACTGAACCTGTCTAAGAATTTGACAAACAAAGACGTCCAAGTTCTCACAATGAAGAACCTCTTATCCAGCAGAACTAGTCTGGCCAGTAACTACCACTGCGGGTTCTCCCCCACTGCCTTCAACCCAGAAGCAGCTAACAAGTCCAAGAACGATGGGAAAAACTCGAAGGGACGTCTCTCAAGACAAAACTCAGATTATCGCCAATCGTTTGTTTAATTTTTAGAACATAACTGTCTTCATGCGTTTAATCAATCGACAAGCATATCTACTAAGTTTTGATTCCTGTACGCAGACAACAAACTGATTTTAATTAAGGCGGTGAGTAGCCGATATATATGCGAAAATTGAGTGATGTATAATATAGATGGCAAAACACACAGCAATGAGTTGAAGGTACAGATGCAAAAGAAAGTAAAGAGTTAAGTTTTAAAAACAAATCAATACGTTTCACTCGAGAAACCATAGCAGTAGCCTGTGTTACAAAGAAAATATTTTTGATCTTGAAGGGTTTAGAGCAACCTCAAGGGAACACAATATCAGTAATAAAAATTCACTCTCGTTTTGATAATTAAACTCACAATTGACTTTGATCGGATCAATAGTGATAACGCAGGAGCTCCCACGATACAACTACGTCCAACTTACCGAATAAAACATAAGGTTTTGAAAAAGCCTGATGTGGCAACTTTTTGTGTAAACCCGGGTCGAGACGACGAATTAAAAAACAACAGAGAAACATCTAAAAAGAGACAAAAGCTGCAACAACTTAGGCCAGATTCAGAAATTCGCTAAAAAATTATTCAAAAAGGTATCTTAGTCAATTAAAAACGTTAGCTATAAAACAAAACTAAAACTTAAATCAAAAATATTTTGCCCCACAACACGGTCGATCAGTCTTGTCATCAGTGAGACCAGATGACAAACAAAACAAAAAAGACAGGCTTACCTCACAAAAGTAAAAAAAAAGAAATAGTGTGAAACTAAAACAGAATTCTAAAAGTTATCAGCTGTCAACAATATAAAATTTATTTACTTTCCATTTGGAAATTAATTGAATCTGCCATTAATGAGGCTAAATACCATGACAGCAAAAAGAACAAAGAGGGCAAAACAAAAACCCGCTATTTTTCATGAAAGCATTTTATGAGTCTGTAAATTATTAAAACCAATGGGTTGCTATAAAACATGAGGTTTAAATGAAAATGGTTATTGGTTTTAGTTCTTAGCTAATTGTTTTTGTGTTTTTATCTTTGACTGTATTTGTTTTGTTTTATGTCTTCATTAAATTAATGCAACCTGTCTTTGTGATAACACACACCACACACACACACACACACACACACACACACACACACACACACACACACGCACACACACGCACACACACACACACACACACACAAAAGAAATTACAAGCAAAACTGAAAAGTCATTATTTTTTGGAAACAAGTAGTACTGGAATCGCAAATACCGAAAGCTATGAACTGCAACATCACAAACTTCGTTCATTTGTGTTTCATTAGAAAGCCGATGAGGGTTGTGACAGCCGGAGAAAGACTAAACAGAAACTCGAAGTGAAAAGACCAAAAAAATAAAACAAATACAGTCAAAGATAAAAACACAAAAACAATTAGCTAAGAACTAAAACCAATAACCATTTTCATTTAAACCTCATAAGAAAGCCGACAACATTTGGCATCATGATACTGACTGACAAGAAAACAAACAAATACGAGAAACGGTATATTTGGAGACCAACTGGCGTTAAATTAATAAAAACTATTAGCTACCCATTAAAGTTAACCAAGAAGAGCAAGTGTACACTATTAGAACATATCTATGGAAATTTGTGGCATTCGAGGACAAATAAGTCAAACTGCTGCACGTAAAAAAACATAACCAATTAACGTCGCCCAAATTGCTCTCAAACAGTTTCGTTGAATTGCATACTTAAAGTATAGTAAGCAGAGAGGCTCCAAGACCCCTTATTGCCCTCCGGGTGCTACATGCTTATCCCATTTTTGAAGACAAAAAGTCAATTGGTTCAGACAGAAAATCAGTCGAGCGAAATATCGCATACAAAAGACCAGAGGACTAATGCAACTGCTAGCTTCGTTTGAGAGCAATTAAAAACTCGAGAACCAAAAATTTGTTCAAACATCAATTTCTCACTTCTCTTATAGATCAGTTTGAAACAATTTCACGCCCTTAAACTACACGCTTCTGCACTCCTTTTAATACCTCAGATTGACCAAAATCCCTCTATATGTGACTCTTATTTGACATTAGAAATCGAAATGCGTGAACAGATCTGCAAAAGACAGCTCACCAATACAAACCAAATCCTTCGTTTTAAAAAGATACCAAGCAGGTTAGGTTCCCAAAAAGAAAGATGCATTGGTTCCCATAGCCCCGATGCGGGTTGAATCAAACAAGAAATCAAAAAAAAAGATATTGTAAAAATATTTTAAAAGTGTGACCTTCTTTATTTTCATTTTGTAACAGGTAAACTGAATAAGCATTAAAGATGGTAACTGACTAATAACAACAATGGGCAAGTAGCGGACAACTTAATTTCGGCTGTAAGTGTTTAAATTGTTTGATTTTGATTTCGATTTATCGATACTTACTCTGTAGATTCCAGATTGTTTTGCTGAGCAACTGCTGCTTTCGGGCAGAATGCAACAAGACTGAAACTAGCGTAGAAAACTTAAAAAAATGAGAAAAGGATTCAACAGAGCATTACTAAAACAAACAAAAAAAAATAATCAAATCCATTTTTCAAAGGAAACGAGCGTCATCAAAGTCATTAAAATCAATATCAGCATATTAAAAAGAAAACTTTGCAAGAAACTTAGCCTCAATAGAAAGCAAATGAGACCAGTTAAAACTGATATTAAATTCAAAGACCAAATAGTTTAATAAGCACGGTTAAAATGAAAATTTCTGTTCTATTAAAACAAAAAATAAATGTTCTCAAAAGCAAAAATATTGACTGCTTACTGAAAACATAAAACAACTTTAAGTTTGCTGAATCAAAAAGTATAGGAAAACTATCATTACTGAGAATCAGTAAACATAATCGATCAACGTCGGGCGAATTGCGCTCAAACAAAAGGCGAGAGTTTAGCTTTGCTGGTAGCCACTCGGGGCTCAGGAAAATTAGAATTAGGGAGGTAGAGCGTTGTCGCAGGAATCAAACAGGGGATGGTAGGAGTATACGAGATGGGGATCCAAGTTGCCAGGTGGAGGAGGATAGACGGTGGTGGGGATTGGGAGTCGAACTCAAAGAACCGCCCTTCAGCATGAACTTTAACCGAAATAGTTTACGTGATCACATACACAGCATCTATTCAGCCGAAAGGCTTCAAGAGAACTTAATGCCCCTTGGGCTTCAACTGTTATCCTGTTTCCAAAAACAAAAAATCAGAAGGGTCAGATAAAAAATTGGTCAAGCAAAAAGTCGCATAAGATCAGAGGACAAAAACAATTGCCACAAACTTAGTTGAGACCAATTAGCAAGCAATTGCAAACCATAAAATAAGGTATTTTTTGAATAAATGTTGGCGTCGTAAAAATAATTACAGTAAATGAAAATATACCCGACTACCGTCGGGCGAATCACTCAAACGGCTATTGAGTGAGGGTGGGGCGAATCTGGCGGTTACAAGAGACATAACTGTTGCGGTGGAGAGGGCGGAGGAGGTGGAATTCGGTTGGTGTTTAAGCGCAGAAGGGTCAAGAATCGCCCTTTCCATCATTAATTTAAGTCTGTTTAACTGCTTCGGTGAAACGCATACTAAGATACTTCGAGACTAGTGAGCTGCGAGGTTCTCAGACAACTTTTTCACTCCGGGAATTGGCTGTTTATAAGTTAGTTTTCTGAGGAGAAAAATGCAATCCAATAAGACAATAAGATCAATAAAAGTTTTGAGTGATTAATATAAGTTTCCTACAAGTTTCCTGTTAGAGCATTTGAACATAAAAAAGGAATAATTATTAAGACTACGTGATCAGAACTTAACAACAGACAAACTTCAATTGATCACTGATATTTTTTTAAAACAACTAAAGTCAAACATTAGGACAGTAAAATACATTTTGGACCATCAAAAAGCCTCAATACAGCATCTATTCAGCGGAAAGGCTTTAAGAGAACTTACTGCACTTTGGGATTCGCCTGTTATCCTGTTTCGAAAAACAAAAAATCCGAAGGGTCAGATAAAAAATCGGTCAAGCAAAAAGTCGCATAAGATAAGAGGACAAAAACAATTGCCACAACTTTGGTTGAGACCAATTAGCAAGCAGGTGCAAACCATAAAATCAGGTTTTTTTTGAATAAATGTTGGCGTCGTAAAAAATTTACAGAAAATGAAAATACACCCGACTAACGTCGGGCGAATCACTCTCAAACGGCTATTGAGTGCGGGTGGGCCAATCTGAGTGCGGGTAAACATAAAAAAGTAATAATTAATAAGACTAAGTGATCAGAACTAAAAAACAGACAAATTTCACTTGATCACTGATAATTTTTTAAAACAACTACAGTTTGGAACTAAAAAACTCTCTTTAGCTGTTCTAATGGCTGCGAAGTGGACAACACAACTACAAATGGAACCAACATTCACAAATTCACTTAGTCACTGCAACGAACGGAATCTCAGTCGATATAAACAGAGGCTTCGAGTTGGAGCCAAATAAAATATCCAACATTACGCAGCTCTAAAAGGACAAGGACAACTGTTCTTTTTGAGACAAAACAATATGACAAGAAAAACGACAAAAGTACACAAGAGCAAAAAAACAATTTTCTATATTTGAAAACGAGCTGTCTAAAAGACGAAAACGATTGCTATGAACTCATGCAAATAAGTAGATTAAATTTTATTCTCATTAGTAGCTGATGAAACCTGTCATCATTAAGGATAAATAAAAACAACAAAAATATAACCAATTTTCGCAAAACCTAAAATAATGGCTGCTTTTTGCAAACAAAAAATAAAGTACACTGAAAACATTAGCTCCGTACAAAACATTTTATTTCGATCAAATATATCATAATATTCAACCAATAAAGTCTGTCATTGACAGGATTAATTAATAAGACAGCAAAAAAGAACCACAAATTCCACCAACGGAAAAAAGATTGAGTAAAATTTTTTGAAAACAAAGAGCGCGTAAGTCATAGAAAGCAATATAAAACAAGTATTAACAAAACATAAGCCGAATTATGTCGGAAGAATTACTCTCCAATGACAGGCGAAGAAACAATTCAGAGGCTATAACCTAGATAAATTTTTCTTTATGATTACAAAAATAGTTAACCACGTCGGGATTCGAACCATCCCTCATCCGATCCCTCACCAGAAGCACTGCCCTCTCGGCTTTCAGGCGCTCCTTGTTGCTATGCTGCAATCGACTATATTAGCAAAAAGATTTACTTCAGAGTGAGAACAAAAAAGGATCACTCCAAAATGAAGAACGAAAGCGTGAAAAGGCAAAATAATGTTCTATAAGAAAATTGCAAAAACGGCGAGGCAAACCATTCGCATACAAAAAGACCTACATGTTTACAATAATTGCTACGAACTTAATTTGAGAGCAATTAAACGATTCATTTGATCAATTTAAGTATCCTAAGCAACTAATGAGACCTCTCATTAATCAAAGTAAGGGATAAGACAACGAAGTGAACAAAAAAAACCAGACCAGCGTTAGATGTTAGGCGGGAATAGGTAATAGTCTGGGGAAGGAGGAAGTGAGGTCAGGTGGGCTTGTGGTGAGATCGTGTGAGTTGTTTGTAGTTTGGATAGAGAGGAGGGAGTGTTATGGAAAGAAAACTGCTGAAAAAATCCCTTTTGATCTTAAGTATCATATCCAATTTCTAATTTAGAAAACATAAATCAACTTTCCAAAGGAAAAGTCATAGTCCAAAAACAAATTATGAACAAACAAATGATGAGCAATTTAGAACATCGCAAGACGTCCTGAACTACAATTCAAAGAAAAAACGAATTGCCTGATAACTACCGCTTTTATTGCAGCATCAAGATAACACAGGCAACAAAAGCATTGTCACAAAAGGCGCAAAATTGAACAAATTTAAAAAATTCTAGTTCTAGGATTTATTTGATCAAAATTCCTTTTGATCTTAATTATCTCCCAAAGTTTCCAATTTCACTGTACTGGTAACTCGGGTACTGTTGTAGTCCAATGTTCAAAAATAGATATCAACGTTCGAAAAGAAAAATCAATGTTTGCAAACAAACGATGAACGAACTTTTTTCAGCTGTTGTTTCTTTGTTCTAAAAAAAAACCTGTATAATACCGATCATGATGAGTCTTGTGTTATTAAAGTATTGATAAAAACCCATTACCTCTAGAATCTATGGAGAAAGTTAATATCAAACCCTGAAAGAGGTTTCGGGGCCCCTGATGCCGGAAAAACTAAAAAATTTCAAGCATTTCCAAAGAAAACTTGAAGAAATTGCAAAAAATTTCAAAAAAAACTTCCAAAATTTGTGACATTAAAAAACTGAAAACTAATGCATTGCCGCTAGAAGCTATGCAGTAACCTATTATGAAACTAAAGAGGAGGTTCCTTGGTCCTTAAGTCTTGAGAAACCTAAAAAATGACAAAAGTTACGAAATGAACCTGAAAATTTCAAGTTTCAGCAAAAAATTGCTAAAAGTTGTGATATTAAAATGCTGAACACCATTCCAATAGAAAATAAAAATAAAATTAATAAAAATAAAAGTAAAAAAATAAAAAAATTTCATTGACCTTTTATTAAACCTTGTAGCTTTCCTTGCTCCTTAAGCTGGAAAAACTTAAAGGAAAATAAATGTTAAAAAATTTGAACGAAATTGCAAGCTTTAATTCCCTTCTTTAGCATGAAAACTGGGCCACAATAATGACCAAGTGTATTCTTCAGTGTTGAACGTTTGTTCAGGCTGGGGCACTCCATTTTTCCGTGTTTCCGCAGAACGGCCATAATAATGACCAGTTGTATTATTTAATGTGGAACCTTTGTTCAGGCTGGGCTACTCTTTATTTCATATTTTAGCTTGAAGACGAGACCATATTAATGGCCAGTTGCGATCTTTAATGTTGAACTTTTGCTCAGGCTGGGCCATAAATTTGACCGCCTGCGTATTTTTTTTCATTTTTTTCAAAAAAAGCATTTGAACGTTTTCCTGATAATCCTAATTCATGAAATTCCCAATTAGGGCCGCAATTTTTATTAAAAGCGCATTTCGCTAGATAAATAAACAAAAAAATTACATGAGAAATCACGTAAAATTTGCTTATAAATCGTGTATTTTTACCAGATTGCTCACGTGAAAAGACACGATAAAAGGCCAAATTACACGATTCTGTCGGGCTTAACTTCAGGAGTTTTTGTGTGATTCACATGAAAAATCAAGTGGTTTTTCACAAAAAATTAACAAAAACACGCAAATTGCCTGAATTTTACATGATTTATTGTGTGAATCACAAATTTCTGGTGTAAATTGGCCTTTTATCGTGTGTCTTTTCACTCGAGAAATCGGATAAAAATACACGATTTTTTGTTGAATTCACACGAGAAATCTTTAGAGTGTAATGACGTCATAAGAAAAAATCATATGCTCAATGAGATGCGATACCTTGATTACCATATGCAATTCGTGTTACTTCCATCTTAAGGCAAATTAACTCAAGATCGTTTACTGCGAGAGGTTCTCCCTTCGACCAGCCCAAACAGCGAACGCCCAATTTCATTGTGAGAGAAAACTTGCATAATCGAGTTAATTTGCAATCACTGGTAAGCTTAATGATGTGAACTATTCTTAGGACATTCCCATACAAAAAGCAATCTGGGTCAACGCCCTGGAAATTAAAAGTTTCCTTTCCTCAGATAGATTCTGATCGCTTAGTTCAATAAACTGTTGTGCACTAATCATGTTTCGCAAAAGAAACCTAAAATGGTCACAAAATCCCGCTATCACCTTGAGTTTGTATGAGAAGCTTAGCATGTCGCCATTAATTGGGTGAGCAATCCAATTACCACATGCTTTTCCCCACCAGTATTGCTCATTGGCTTTTCTCTTTCTTTATTGTGTGTTGCCACATCAGTATCTACCACCGACACGTTTACATCACACCACCACCACCACTCTATATAGCTATCTATCTTTAAATATTGCGTCACTTTAGGTTAGCTCCGCTTTGCTTACTCAATTTGTAATCTAGTAGCTAAAATTAGCACAACACTCATGCATTACAAATAACACCATAGAACACGACCGAATAGGCGACTACTATTGACTACTACTGCTACTACCACTATTGGTGCTGGTTGCTAGATTTCTGGTGTTTAATCAACGCATTAACTGAACTCCTGACTGAAGAGCCACAACCAAAATGTAGGTATCCATCTATATATGTTTATATGCTCATGTATTTGTGTACACAATATACTTGTGTTCAGGGCCATAGCTCATTCATATTTCCACAACATGTAGAAAGGAGGCCTTATTTGGAATTGTAGTAAACATTCATGCGGCATTGAGTCATACTTAGTTGTTCGTGTGGCCAATCCAATCTCCCACTTCAGAGAAAATAAAATAAACGTCGGTGTTTATTCTCTCGTTCATTCATTCATTCATTCATTCAACCATTCAGTCCGTCACTTGCTTATACGGTTTCTTCAGTTGCACTGACGTAATAAAGCCTAGTAAAGCTTCTAGAATATTCCGAATGACGTGTGAGTTAATTGTTGCGTTCAATTCCGTCGTCATTACATCACTTTTGTGACGATAGTGCGTGTGAAAGAACATTCGTTTGTTTCTTCATTCGCTCGATCACTTCACAACAACTCGGCTGCAGACTTGATTCACCAACTTAATAATAAATCACTGATTTACTTTACTCTCATCTTACAACACTACCACTAATTTGACTCCGCTGTAAAAAAAATGCCTGCAACCGCAGCTACTAGTTAGATCACCATAATCACTATTATCAAACAGGTATTTCTATTTTTTAAGTAGCCCCCCCCCCCCTCCCGTTATCTCCATCACAGTAACACATGTGGGAAATCATGGGCAAGTTTCTTCCCCTTTTTTTCAACGAATATTGCCCTTTAATTTTAAATAGCTTTTTTTCTTGCATGTGAAATGCAGTGGTTCGATTCACCAAGCGATCGGCTACGAAGATATATACTTTGATTCAAATATAAAATTCAACTTGTAACCGCAAACCGCTCGGGTAACTTTATCCGACTTGGATTAAGACATAGTTGTGACTAATTCACAAGTACGACTAGAGAGGCCTTCACTCACACACACGTGTACATGCATATACTGTCTGCCGCGCTGTTAGACTATTGTGAGAAAAGAAAACGACCGAGCGGTGCTTTTGTATAAAATTCCTCATAGGGATTCCCGCTTTAATTCAAACAATCAGTTAGTAGCGCAGACGAGAGAGAGAGGGAGAGGGAGAAAGGTAGAGGGGGGATAGAGGTAGTAGGAAGGAATGGAGTATGAATAGTGTGTGCGTCATTGTTTAAAAATATACAAATATCTCATTCCTTGTCTAACATTTATCTTCGTCAGTTTTCGCTATGCAAATTCTTTTTCTTCAGCCCACAGTACATTCATTCATACATACATTCTTACATATAGATAGCTAGACTAATACACTCTAAGGAATTGAAAAATGAACTGATTATACACTCATGGTCCGGCCCAGTCCAATTTATTCCCTCTCTCACAAATACCGGCTTATTCCCACATAAATACCTGCCAGTTGCTTGTTAGCCGGGCGGCCAGCCGTTTATCATTCCTTATTATTTGTCTGCTCTTTCT
The DNA here is from genome assembly GCF_964194025.1 of Convolutriloba macropyga. Taxonomy (NCBI): domain Eukaryota; kingdom Metazoa; phylum Xenacoelomorpha; order Acoela; family Convolutidae; genus Convolutriloba; species Convolutriloba macropyga. The sequence continues at coordinate 35,516,018 of NC_134469.1, forward strand.
TTGGGCACGATCGGACAAGACAAGGTGAGTGAACAGAGTCCTACTTTCACTTGTTACTCCACCCCACCCCCAAGAATACCAAGACTGTCTGGCCCCCTCAATTATAACCCACCCCGACCCACATCCATGACAAGTCACACAGTTGTGCGAACAGGTATTACAGTCCATGACTCAGACACTATAGCAGCAGCCGCATTCCTGTCTGCTTGCTAGCATGCTACAAAAAGGTGCTTTCATTTACATGAATCTCCCCTGCTGTCATCCTAGTATAAATCACCCGCATTCTCTCACTGACTACCTACTTCTGCTTCACCCTTCCCTCTCTCTCGGAGCCACTATTTCTCGTCTCTTGTTCCCACGTACTTTTCCCCTCTCTCCTCCCACTCGCACAAGTAGACCACTAAAATTACATGATTATTCTTCCTTCCTTCCTCCTTTCCCTATTTGTCTCTGTCACAGCTCCCTTCCAAAAACAGTCTCACACACACAGACACCATCTCAGGCCAGTAAGCATCACTTTACTATACCCGAGATCATTCTGCTCTAACTTAAGTTAACGTGGCTACCCTTCGCCCCATTTTTTTCCCTGTCTCCAAGCCTCGCTCCCATTTCCACGTGGCTGTTTCCATTCGCAGCCATACTTCCTGAGCAGTAACTGGAACAATCACTCATTTATTACTTTTTCTAACTGGAGGTCAGCTGCAGTTAACCAGTTCTCTCCTTTTCAAATCTATTTCCATATTTGCCCTATCATTGCGACATAGCACGATTAAATACTAACCATCACAAGCAAACTAATGATGCTTTGGCTCTACATCTGATTCAATTTATCTTCTTGTCGGCTATAAACCAACAACTACCGTTTCTTGCTCACTAACTTACGTTTGACTTTCGAAATCTCATCAAACTTAAAAGACATCTAAGACGGAACCAAAATCTATTTCAGTGCATAGATTCAATTTAACAGCAAGAATTATGTTTAAAGCTCTGAATCTTAAAAACTAATTATTATTGAAGCGCATTGTCTGTTTACAATTATTTTGAAAAGTCGTAACACCAGGAGAGTATCAATGAATTGCAGGTAAGTTTCAATCTCTGTTCATGATTAGATCCCTGTTCTGTGAGTAGTAAGGTAATGAGTTGAGGAGAGGTGGTTGTATGTTTGGGGTTTTTCTGGTCGTTAGTCGTTCCTGCTCATTACAAATGATGAGACTACCACTGCTTTATTAATGTGAGTTCACTCACTATAGTTACTAGCAGTAGTAATAAAGGATCATGTACTAATGCCCAGTTAGGCCCTCGACCTCAGCCACCACGATTACTACTACTACTTGCTCCCCAAATACAGCTCGTACTCTTTATCCTCACATGGCACATTTCCATGCCCTGAGACCAACTTCCCACTTTGGCTCTTCCCAAAAACAGGTTTGCGTCGTTTGATAATGTTCTCAGGTTTCTACACGCACGTCAGGAGCCAAACGTCAGATAAACACAATGGTCAAACCATCTACTTATCTCAAATACTTTCTTCTACTAATAAGCGGTCACTTCATAAATTAAACATTGAACTCAATTTACCGCAAAACTTTAATAATCAAACCTGTGTTCATACTTATGATATAAACATTAGTGTTTGCTTCATTTTCAGCACCTAACTTTTTTGGCTATATGGTACAATAATGTAACAAAAAACATTGCCGAAACAATCTTTCGTCGCGCTTTACATAACACAAGGCTATTTCATCAAATAACAGCAAAGAACAGAAACTGTTTCAAACTTCCAGGCAGGCAAATAGGGAAACAATAAGGATACATTTTCGGTTACAATTCAAGAAAACATTTTCAAAACTTTAAATTTGTCATTTTAAATTATGAAATGCATGTTTTCCTATTTCAATTAAGCTGAGAGAATGAAATATCTATAATTTTAGGCAGTTCTACGCCAATAGCGCACAACTTTGACAACACTGACGAAAAGTAGAAAAGGAAAGGTAACAAAAAAGTTCAAGCATGATAATGATTCGTACACTTCGCACCTACCCAACTACATTTTTATTCTCAATAAGACAAACATTTTTCACGGGAAAAAATTTGAAGTTAAAACAATGATGTGGAGGAAGCAACACGAGTGACAGTTTAATTGTACCTAATTCGAGTAAGAACTATGACTCAATCCTCGACATATTTTCATTGCAATCACCAATTCACCAAAATCAACGCGCAAAATTATACACAAAAACATCTGAATTTCCAATTGTGCTAAGAATGCTTAAATCACGAAAAAATATAAGATGTAGCATCGTTTTAATCTCTTAAATCGAAAAATTTTAGAAGCTTATATGATAGCTTTATAAAGACTTAACAAAAACGAAATTAACCTAAGATGCGTCTTATAAAAGGCAAGTTGCATTTGGGAACATTGGAAATGGTTTTCCACAATTCTTAGCATTGCAGAAAAGGAAGCTCCGAATCGTCACAAGTCAAGATGTAGAACTAAAGTATCAGATCTTTGAGCAAAGAAAATTGCATATGTTTTGATGACTCAACCTGCGCTTTAATTATTTGATGCCTGGAGGTCAAACTGATTAACTAAAATTGGCCCGATTCCATTTTCAAAAGTCATAAATTGAGGATGTTCACTTGACTTTGTACAATTAAAAAAATTGTTTGAAAGCATTGACCAAATGTGGCAATCTCTGTGCGTTATAGGCGGAAAGAATGTACTTGAAAAAGCTCCTTTATGGTAGTCTAATTGACCAACTGGATACATTACCAAAAATGAAAAGAGCACAGAACGCTTCACAGTTACCGACACAGAGACGCTGTATGTATATACTCTAATCTTGAAACATAGATGACTAATCGAAAACATTCACCGTACAAATGAACCGTGTCAGCGCCATGAGCGTTAAAGCATGCATTCTAACTGACAAGAAAAAACAAGCATCGCAGCTCTTTAATGACTCATCCTTTTCACATGCGTGATCGCAATTCATAATGCACGTTTTTCATTTACCAACTATTCACTTCCGAAAATGGTCAAAAACATGGCAATTGATCTTTACTTCCAAATCTATTTTTCCTTCTTTTCAAGTAGGAAAATAACCGAATAACTTCATTTTCTGGTGAGAAAAAGACAAACACTTCAGGTAAGAGGAGGTGCTGCGTATAGATGCCTATGAATAAATGAGTTTCTATAGTTGAAATCAGCAATATTCAAGAGACAGTTTTCACACGTTTTCATTATGTGAATTTGGCAATATCGCAGACTAGGCAATGATTTTATTCATATAAGGCACAAATTTTTATCTGCCTGTGAGTAACTATACCTTTTTTCTATCTATACCTTGAGTAGTTAATTGAAAAACTCGGAACCTGCATTCGACTTGACACGCAGGATAAGTGACAAAACATGACGTGATCTTTAGTGGCACATGGTCAAATCTGATTAATGTGCGATAAATACTGTAACTTCAAAAAATTACCACTTATTTCTAGCTTAGAACAACCTTATATTTCAGAAACGGTTCAGTACAACTTAATAATTTGCAGGTCAAGCCTTGAAATTTTTTAGGATTACCACGCTTTCGCAAAAAAAAATCATGCTCATGTTCTCCCGCATCTGAACGGATACATGGGTAAACAATCGCGGAATTAAAATGTTTGTTCTCAGGAAAAATACAAAGTTGATATTTTAAGTATCCTTTTGATTGTATTGAATTTACTAGTTCTAACTTCTCTACAAGACAGCGATCTAATTTTGCGGGCTTACTAAATTTTTAATACCAACAAAAGGAAAAGGAGCGGTACGCAATAACATAAGTTCAAGAACGAATCAACAAGTGCAACTCGGATTTTTTACAAAAAAATTATGCAAATGGAGACAGACTTATGCTTGATCCTAAATATAATGGCCAACAACCAAACATTTTTACTTAAAACTTTATGGCTTAACTTGATAGCACTAAATTCCTGCTACAAAACAGATAGTTCGAAATAACAAAGCAGAGTTAGCATAATAATAGTATACAGAACAAAAACAAAAATGCCCAAAAAAACCCATTAGCTTCAAGGACAATTCTCGAAAAAACGTCATTACATCTTTCCATGTTGGCTTGAAATTTGACAAACAGTGGAAGTCAAATACTTATATAAGCAAAATTTATACAGCTTAACCGTTGTCCAAAAAACACCTTATCAATTAGAAATCAAGATACGAGACTGTAACTCATCAATGCTTTTGTGCTAAGTAACATAAAAACGAGAAGTTTCCAGCATCTGAAAACGCAATCCAACTTTAGCAGCAAGAAAGAACGTAAATAAACTAAAAAAATAACTAATAAAAAACACTGTTAGAATAAACTTTTAATTACTCTTTTAAAAAAATAAGTAATCTCAGAGCAAGTCAAATCAATAATAATGTCATGCAATTGAAACTGCACATTCTAAAAACTCATACAATGTTATTTCACAGCATGAAATCACAAAAAAAACACCACAAATGTGTGATAAAACCCAAAATAATCAATTTTTTCTAGCAATTCATCGTTGTTTAAGTCACCAAAACTGCTCGTCTCAAATTGAAAAAAAAATAAACTATTCACCATTACGTAACGATAACGCAACATAACAATAACGCAAAGCGAAAAAATTGAAACCATCGAAAAATCAAACGCATACAAAAAACCTACATTAGGGGAAAAATTGCACTAGGCGCCTTCATCTCAGAGTTTCAGAGCTTAAACTTCAGGACGTCATCTCAACCCCCTGGGTTGCATCTGAAAATCCCTTCTCAAAATCAAAACTTAATGACGATAGAGGAAAAGAGCTCGGAAAAAAACGACAGAGCAAATTGCAGTCCACGTTAAAAATAAGAGGAGAGTATAAAATCCTAAAGCTGTCTTTCGTCAGCCACGTCATTCAAAATTATATTTTAGTTATTGTTGAACAAATTTTCCTCGATTTTAGTCAAATTTTCCCGAATTTCAAAGGAAAATCTTCACAGAAAAAATGAATCTCAAAATCTCTGGGCTAAAAACTACACTTAGTTAGGGTTCTCAAATATAACTCCCGAACTTTTGAAATATAACTTTCAAATATGACACTCCGGCTTTTCAAATATAACACCACGGTTGAAAATGACAGAAAAAAGTCAGCCTAGCACAATAGCTCAACGTTATAGTTTTCGGGCCTGAAAATGTTCAGAAGGTTCCGTGAAAATCAAAACTCGAAATTTATTTTGCTAACTAAATTTATAACAATTTTCTCTACTTATTTTTCGCTTTTATCTTTCAAGCAATCTCCTTCACCCCCCCCCCCGGAGACCGCTGTTTTTCCCTTTTCTTTTGAAACTTTATATGTTCCCCTTTTTCAAAATTCTAATTAAAAAACAAAATTTTTTATAAAACTAGATTCCTAGAACTATAAAAAAGGTGCTTCTTTTTTCCCTGCGATGCGTAAAAAAGGGGAAATTTGACTGAAGAGAAAAGAGCCATCCAAGCACATATATTCCCCATTTTGAAAAAATGGTTGGAACAATTACCCCTTCACTTGAAAGCTCATGCATTTTGTTGTTGTGAATTAACGACTGCTTGTCGAGGAGTCGTTCTGACCCTTGAGTCTTGCTTTTAGAGAATTGCCCGTAAATTTCTGCATCGGTGACAATCGCAACACAGTTGCCACGAGCAGATATTTTGAGTGTTGAACGATTTATTAACAAACTTCCACATCAAGTTTAGAATTCGGTTTTTCATTTTGCGACTCTAGTTGAAATGAGGCAAAATAATTATGAGAGTCGTGTATGGCCAAAAGCAATGATACGTGCCGAAGAAAACAGTACTCTCCTATAAGAGTGAAAAATTACATCGTTAACAAAGCTCTGTTGAAAATTATATAGATGAATAGTCTTTCCCATTATAGCCCCTCCATGAAATTATAGTTCCCCATCATGGTATATTTACCATGATGGGGGGGGGGGCGATGTCATCTGACCACTAAGCTTGGTGGGGGGCTATAACGGGAAAGACGAGAAGGACTAGAGGAATTCGGATCTTTTCCGTTTGTGCCCTCCGTACGTTATACGCCCGCAGTTAGGGAGCACGTGTCATTAAATAGTAAATAATTATGTAAAAATATAGCACGTTCGTCTGGGGGTTGCAAATAATATGCGCCCACTGAGGTGGGGGGACACAAACGGAAAAGATCCAGGAATACTCAGAAATTTGGTTTTTGAGGGTGGCCTAGAGGTCCTGAAGGACAAGGCAAAAAATTCAATCAAAAAAAATATTTAAAAATGCTTAGGAATTGTTGTTGTTGTTGTGGAATGAAATTGAGAAACAAAAAACTGCACGAAAGCACTAAGTTTTGCACTCATACGCAGAGCAATTACCTTATCTGTCTCAGAGGCTGCCGTGGTACAAAACGTGCAACTAAGGTTGCTAATACCTATAGTGTCGTTGTGCGTAAGGGAAGGCTAGACTCCCAATTAGTGTATTATTATTTCAACTTGCGGACGCGGCTCCAATTAATGCACGTATAAAATACTGTCTCACTGTTCCGTTAAAATACTATGTCCCACTATAGTGGGGGCTCACTGTTCCGTCCATTGGGTGGCTCATAACCCTTTTTAGATATTGACAAAATGAGAAAACAGTGAGAAACGCGGTCTCATTGCCGCAAGTAACATCACACGTCTTTGAAAATTGTCAAAATTCATGGCATAAACTGTCGCTTTCACTTATTCTGCGTAATTAAAACCCACCACGTGAAACTGCCTAAATGTGTCTAAGATCAAATTAATTGCTAACAGCATGTGCCTGCAAGAAGATGCTACTTTCATCCTGATAAATCAATCGAAATAGTCACCCAAAATACCGCAAAACAGTGGAAACCATAAACTTAGCATCAGAGACCAACTGGTTGAGAAAATAAATCAAGCTGAAAACCATTCAAATGTTTACTGGACGAGAGCACTATGCTAAAAGAACCAGTAAAAACAAAACCATTGTGCGGAAAATTGCTCACTTAGTGGGTTCATATTATTTGCAACCCCCGGACACACGTGCCATATTCGTATAAAATGATTTACTAAGCAAAGACACATGCTCTGTCACTGGGGGCAGGGCACAAAAAAAGATAAAACTTTTCACAGCAGTGTTTCGCTCTCTCCTAAACAGTATGAACAAAAATAACTACTTTTCTCCCTCCACCCTTGAAAGATGTTCAGAGCTCAAGCCAAAACAAATTTAACACCTGGGTCATTTTCTGTTTCAAATTCTATCGAAAAGAATTATTGGTTAAAAAATATTCCTCTAAAAATTGCCTTAGCACAGATATACTACCAGATTTTTTGAAATTTCGCGTTCCGAAAACAGATGTTTTTTCGGATCAAGCGGTGCATAGTTTTCAACTAAAATTGCTAACGTCGGAAATTTCCACAGCAGCTGACACGCATTGTAAATGTGACCAAAAGCGAGCTGTTAGTCGAAAAGTTCTCCTTAAGAATTTAGATAACCACCTATTGCCCTCCGTAATTTTTGTTTTGCGCAATCGAGTTTGCAACCATGTAGTTAATTCTGAACGAAGACTGCAGGGAAAACTTGCCAAACTTTCTGAAAGGCAAGACAAGCCGCTAAGAGCATCTAATGAGAAGACTGTACCGGTTCTAGATAATATCATTTTACCGGGATTCGTCAGGGACTTGCTCGCTTTTGGTCCAAAGCATCCAATAAGGGACAAGTTTAAAGAGTTGCATTTCTTGGCGGACATAGACAGTTTGATAAGAAATCTGCGTGAGAACAATGTACCAGGTGAAAAACTGTTCGAAATTGAGGCGGCAGCAAAATAGTACTCAAAAAACATCAGAGAAACACCTTTAGATAGAGCATTAGCAAAAGTGCAAAAATATCTGCCTGACAAAGCCCTGATTGCTGTTCCTTTTGATAAGGGGGTAGGGTCTGTGTTATTGAAAAAGAGCACGTACGCAGAAAAAATGGAAAAAAGTTTTAGATTGCGAACAGTTCAGAAAACTTGAAAAGAGTTGTGATAATATCGTAATGAAGAACGAAAAAGAACTAAACAAAGAACTTTTCGATATGAGGAAAAAAGGGAAGATACCGGTTAAGGTTTACGAAGCTTTAAGGTCCACTGGAGCGCAACCAGCAAGATTGTATGGATTAGCTAAAGTACACAAAAAGGAAACCCCTTTGAGACCTGTTCTCTCTATCCCGGGAAGTTGTTACCATAAACTTAACAATTTTCCAACATCCTTTTTCCAAAAGATTGAAGGAGCAAACATAAAAACTAAAACCAATCACGCACGAAAGACTCTGGAGCAAATAAAACTTGAAAAAGACGAACAAATCCTATCATTGGATGTAAAAAAGTTTATACACCAACGTTCCCGTAAAAGAAGCCATAAACATTGCCCTGCGATTGCTTTATGCTAGGGACGATAAACCAGACATACCTAAAGCAACATTGAAACGTCTGCTTGAATTAGTCGGCACCGACGTCCATTTCAAATGCAATGAAAGTTGGTACTGTCAGAAAGACGGGTTGGCAATGGTTGCGTCCTTGGCGGTGAACTTGGCAAACCTTTGGATGAAATCGTGGGAGCCACAACTGAAACTACAGACACCTAAATGTAAAACCAACACACAATCCAGCACTTGTCGCAATTGCGAACACCGTGTGACAGCACGTTCCAGGAGTGTTGAGTGTGAAGTTTGTAATAGATGGTTCCACGCAAAAAGTCAGCAAATCAGTAACACAGAATATGATAGCATGGAAAACCAGTTCTGGATGTGCTCATTCTGTCGTGAAAATGATCAGACTGACATTAACGATTCGTCCGAAACTAAAGTTTTTCTAAGATATGTCGACGATATTTTGAGAACAGTTAGAGGTGAGACAAATAGCTGTTAGATGCGGTCAATAACCTCCATCCAAATCTACAATTTACATTAGAAACAACAGATGATAAAAACAGTTTGCCATTTCTGGACATGTCAATTAACGTACAATCGGAGGGGAACATTTTTTGCACATGGTATCAAAAACCATGAGATACTGGAACAATTCTGAACTATCGTAGCCTTGCACCCCTACAACATAACAAAAAGCATAGTACAGGGAAAAATACACCGCCTGCTCCAAGCCACCAGCAATAGGGAAGCGTTCCATGAAGCATTGACAAAAAATGAAGAAATTTGGGAACGTAATCAATATACTAGGCATTGGGTAATTAATATACTAAGCAAAGAATATCGTCAAGGATACAACTAACCAGCTGCGAATGAAAGAACAAAGAAAAGGACATAGGTATAACGCGGGTGTAGCCATAAAACAACAAGAAAGTACTAAGAAACAACATATGTATTACTGTTCAGAGGCAACATCTCTAATGAATTTGTAAAGAAGTTGAACAAAATTCATCCTTTACAGACGATTTTCACCACTCGGAAATTTAAGAGCTGTTTACATAGCCTCAAGTCTAGCTTTGATAAGGATTTCAAATCCCGTGTGGTTTATGAACTCACTTGTAATGGATGCAAATCCATCTATGTAGGGCATACATGCCGAAATTTTACCACAAGGGTTGCAGAGCATGCCATGGACTCACCAATGGGAGTACATACAATCAAGTGCAACGGTGATAAAACAGCTTTCCAGTGGAAGATATTAGACCAATGCAGCAACCAATCAAAGTTAATGACACTAGAGGCGCTCTATATAAGAAGATTGAAACCAGCCATCAACACGCGCGACGAATACCGAACACGAGAACTGACACTGAAAGCTGAGTTTGGAGATAAAAATCCAACTTGAAAGACACGTTAAGAAACAAAAATTTCTACTTTACAATTGAACAAAACCAAAGTAAATTTAAAGCAATATATGTAAGTTTTTTAATAAAAAAACATGTTGATATGCATCTGCTGTATCAAGTCCAAAAAGTATTTTTACTCAGATGTAAATGTTTTGGAGATACGATTGTAGATATGTAAAAATTCGTTTTAAATTTCCTTGAATGATTGATTTTAGTGATTTGCATTTTATTTTCTGGCTTTTTATTTTAGCATTTTGTATTGTTTATAAACTGACGATGAACTCAGAGCTCGAAAACGTTCGTAAGAAAGTTTTAAATTGACAATCTTTTTTAAATCCCTATTCCTCTAACACTTTTTGAGTAAGAGATAACGGAGAAGGCTTATAATAGCTAGTTTAGCATCGGATCGCTTTCGGAGCCAAGAAAGCAGCCACCAATTATGTAGCAGAAGTCGATTTGTTCATTAAAAATTATGATTCCTGAAACAAACGTTTTTGAAGTTTACATTCATCGTCAGGTTAAAACTCTCTCATAATTTGGCACAAAATAAAATAAAAAGTTATTTAAATATGTCTCAGAACTTTCAGCAAATATCTATGAAAATTATCGAAAATTTCTTACTTATACACAATATATAGCTTATTTACAACTCCATAATTACATCTGCTAACATTGCCCATCAAGTTAAAAAAGCCCATCAAGGTGTTGCAAGACTTAGCCAAAAGCTCAATTTGTGGAAAACCAACTTCAATTCTGCACATCGTCTGCTCAATTCAAAAGCTGGTGCAGATTGAGCAAGTACACTTTGACAAGAAATGTTTCGCAAAAAATGATATTTTTTGACCAGCATGGGCTAAAAAATTGTCCCCCGAAACACAGTGATCGCAATGTTTTATGGAAACTGTCTGCTCAACCATTTCTGGGAGGAAAACTTGTGCAACTGTAGATTTTGCGACAAACTATTTTAACGGCTAGTTGCCAAAAAACTATATTTCTTTTGGGCGACCAGCTATTGAGAAACGCCAGTATTATAACAATAAGGCCTTACAAACAATTTTAAAAAAGGAAATATCTTCAGAGACATCAAGGAAAAAACCGGTAACAGGGTAGAGAGCAAACAAATCTCTTTTGCAATCGAAGGTGCCGCTACTGTTGATGATGGCAAGTCCGTAGCTGATTTGTTCAATGAGTATTTCACGCCCATTGTTGGCAATAAACTGGAACAACTTGATCAGACTTGGAGGGAATTTATGTTTCACCAATCGTAAAGTCTATTTTTTCCAGTGGTGATGAAGTGATAGAGAAAATAGTGACCGCACAAACTACTTTACAACATCTTTTCCAAAGTTTCTTCTAACTCAGCACAACTATCGAGCAAAGAAACTGAGAGTGACATCTACTGGAATTTCTTTGAAACAAAATTGGACTTTAACAACAAATGCACGCAGAGAATCTTATGCAAATGTGGGATGTGCAACCCAAGATCGAAAATCGAATAGAAATTGGACACGAAAACAAGGGTGCCTTGGAGCACCCCTGGGAAGACCCTAAAGCCTGAACTACTACTAAGAAATCAGGTGGTCTCGATGATTGAAGTGGATGAAATGATACCACGAAGTGGAAGACCACGAAGTGGCAGAAATTATACCACGAAGTGGAAGAATTGATACCCCAGAGCGAGTGTTTCTAACTTTCCACTTCACAAACGCCGACTCAATGATGAACAAGAGACCGGAAATCAGTGATTGGATCATTGAAAAATAACCACCATACTTGCAATCAACGAGACAAAACCAAAAACCAAGACGGAATTGGACTTAGTGGAGTTCCAGTTTAAAAATTACACAATTTTTGCTAGCCCTAAATTCCTTGACCTGGAGGAGTGAGGCACGATCATCTTTATTCATTCAACTCTTGCGAACAACGTAGTCCAAGTGAACTTCGACAACAATCTACGGGATTGCTGTTTCATCAAGTTGAACCAGCTTGGCAAAAAATCCATATTTGGATCGGTTTACAGACACTGGAATGAGACATTTGAAGAAGACGACTGACTTCAAAACCTCCTTAAAGGGATCCAGAGGAAAGACTACCGTAAGCTTTATTTATCGTTGGTGACTTCAACTTGTCAAGAATCGACTGGAGCCAACAGCAAACGGAACTTGGTGAGAACAGCAAGGAGTTCTTATTCCAAGAATGCCTGGATGACTGTTTCTGGGATCAACTGGTCGATTTCCACACAAGGGAAGAGAGAGTGACGTACCGTCAACGCTAGACCTCCTTCTTACCAATTCAGATGACTTGGTCAGCAACCTAGAATGCGAAGCACTTTCCGGGAAGTTACACGGTAACACTTCAAGCCGAAATTGCCAAGCAGTATGAGTAAGTGTAGCCCACGTGCGAAGAGAGATTTCGCCTCAAACAGGTCACTCCACCTGAGTGAAGAGATTAGACAAAACATACGGCTAAAAACTCAACTTTGGAGACGATACCTGAGAAACAAGAAACCAAGCTCTTGGTCTATCTTCTGCAGACAAAGGAACGTCGTTCGCCGCCTCACAAGGACTACAATCAAGAACCACGAAGAAGAAATAGCCAGATCCGAGAAGAGAAACCCGAAGAAGTTCTGGAGTTATGTCAACTCCAAGTCGAAAATGAGTACCGGCATCGGAGACCTGATAGACCCCGACAGATCTGACATCCTAGTTTAAGACGATGTAGACAAAGCCAACGAATTGAATGACTGCTTCTCGAGCATGTCCACGAGTAAGACATCAGTGACGCCAGCCTTGACGCCCCTTAAGAATGTTAAATGCCTTGACGAAATAACCATTAGTGTAGCTGAAATCAGGAAGTTACTTAGGTCATTGTTGGAATCCAAATAACCGGGACTTGACCAAATCCCTTCCATAGTTTCGATCGAAGCAGCCGGTAACCTAAGCAAGCCGTTAACAATAATCTTCAGGAAATCCCTGCAAGAAGCAAAACTACCATACGATTGGAAAATGGCCTCAAAACAGCCATCTTCAAGAAAGGTGACCAGAAAATTGCGAACATCTACCGACCAGTGAGCCTGACCAGTATAATATGCAAGATAATAGAGGGCAAGATACGGGACGTTATAATTGGCCACATGATGAAGAACAACCTTTTCTCATGTAGACAATTCGGCTTCATTTCTGGTAGATCGACTACGCTCCAATTACTGAAATGGGTGGGAGACTGGACATCCATGCTTGCTCGTGGAGAAAACACAAACTGCATCTATACAGGTTTTAGAAAAACGTTTGACAATGTACCTCAGTGAAGACTTCTCGCCAAGGCATGGCACTACGGAATTCGAGGACGATTGTACAACTGGATAAAAAACTTCTTGTCACAACACACCCAGCAGGTGACTGTCAACGGCAAGAAGTCAAGATCTTCCCCTGTAATCAGCGGGATACCTCAGGGAAGCGTATTAGGACCCCTGCTAATCGTCATTTTCATTAATCACTTGCTCAAAGTGGTTGATAGCACAATGCTCATGTTCGCAGATGACACAAAACTCTATGGAAGAGCTGATTCACCTGGAGAAGAGAAGAAGCTACAAGAGGACCTAAATGCTATGGTCGAATGGAGTAAGCAGTGGCAACTACCATTCCATCCATATAAGGCAAAAGTGATTCATGTTGGGAAAAGCAGAGAACAATGCAATTGATACTCACTGGGGAACGAACCTGAAGCACCGTTAACGAACATCGTCACAGAGAAAATGAACTCGGAAGTGACAATTGACAGCACCCCGAAGTTTAAAGTGCACATTGCGGAGAAAAGAAAGAAAGCAAATAGAGAACACGTGACCATCAGGAGGACATTCCGCGTTCTCGACGACGAAACACTGAAGTTGCTCTTCTGCGCATTGGTGAGACCACATCTAAAATATGCATCATCCGTATGGTGTCCGCATCTGGTTAAACTTCCGACTATGGTAAAGAACGTGCAAGGACGAGCAACGAGACTACTGAAGAATTCAGCAAGCAGCAAGCCAATCATAAGAATGAGAAGGCTGGATCTTCCAACATTGTATATCAGAAGACTGAGAGGTGATATGATCGAGGTTTTCAAAATCATGCTTCCGACAGCGGGATTCGATTGCCGAGCATCTACGTCTAGATGCACCCACCGACTGAAACACTCACCACCCTAGAAGAAAGGACAACAAAGTTTGGAATCCCAGAACCTCGAGACTCCGGTCACTGGTGGTGCGGTAAATCAATCCGTTGCTGAGAGAACCTTATGGATTAGATGAGTGACGTTGGGCACGATCATGACACAACACCATACACAATTAGATAGGATCATGTCAAAATTTCAACGGATGACCCAACATAACGAGACATAGGATATTGTCAACAAGAATGAGCTGTGAAGAGAGGACCTGTTATCTGCACACAGAATTCAACCTATGAAGTATCAGTGAGAATATTGGTATCTATGCTTCCGGAGATTCTGCCATACTTAACTGCACCTATAAACAGATCATTTTCCCGAGAAAGTTTTCCAGATTGTCTCAAAAAGGCAAGCGTAACTCCACTCTTCAAAAAAGCTCAATAATTGAGGTGAGCAATTATCAACCAGTATTAATCTTGCCTGTTTTTAACAAAGTCTTCAAAAGAGTTATTTATACCAGATTGCATAGCTTTATGAACAAATGATTCATTGAAAAACAATTTGGTTTTCGAACTAGGTGTAGTACGGTATTGACAATTAAAGAGATAGTTGAGAAACTATAATTTAATATCTCAATCAAGCTGTTTTGTATTATCCTTGACTTAGTAAAACATTCGATACTTTTAATCAAGATTTGATGATTGAGAAACTAGAAAAATATGGGGTAAGAGGAGCCATAATGAGTTGAATTTGAGGTTAATTACTGAACCGGCAGCAGTTTGTTTTCGGCAATGGAGCGTTCTCAGACTTCAAAGTAATCAGTAGCGGCGCACCACATTATATATACGAACGCTCTTTTTAATAGTTGCAAATGTTTCGACATGTATATGATTGCGAATGATACAAGTTTTATGTACTCTGCAGAAACTCTGGATGACAGATGCATTGGTTCTCACATTGTTTGCCTGCAAAAGTGGATCAATTGAAATTATTCAAATTTGAATGTTAAGAAATCTGAAATCATGTTGTTTTCTGAACCGCTGACAGATATTAGGCTTCAGAATGAAAGATTGAAAAACTCAGATTATGTGAAATACTTGGGCATTGATTTATATGATTTAGAGAGAAACTTTTTTTCGGCCTTCATGTTGGTAAAGGGGTAAAACGCTTGTCAAAGCATGTGTTTGCTGTCGAAAGAATAATGAAATTCGAGAGTAGAATTGTTCTTACTCTTTTTAACATTTCCTTTATCGAACCGACAAATAAATAAGGTCTTTTAATATGTGGATTTACAACAACTTCTAAGTTACGTCGGATCTATTTGGTGCAGAGAAAACTGCCTATATTGATATTTTCCATAAAAACATAGAAAAGTGTATCTTGCCTATTCTCAGAATCTACTTCCTAATTCTATACGGTTTAAACATTCTCTAATTTTTGAAGTTTGTTCTGAAATCGGTCAACGCTAAATTGTCTACTCGGTATTTGAATAGTTGCATATAAGGTTGCATGAATAGTTGCCTAATCGGTATTTGAATATTTGAATCTTTTTAATAGTTGCATTGATTTAGACAGAAGCCTTTTTTTCGGCGTTCATGTTGGTAAAGGGGTAAAACGCTTGTCAAAGCAAAAAGTATGAAATTAGAGAGTATTACAGTTCCTTTATCGAACCGATAATTAAATATGGTCTTTTAGTCTACGCATGTACAACATCTTCTAAGTTACGTCGGATCTATTTGGTGCAGAGAAAACTGCCAAAATGGATACTTTTCAAACAAAAACAGAATGAAAGTGTATCCTGATTTTTCACAGAATCTACTTCCTAAGTGTATACGATTTATACATTCTGGAATATTTGAAGTTTGTTCTGGAATCGGTCAACGCTAAATTGCCTGCTCATTATCTGAACAGTCTTTATCAGCGTGACATGAAAGATTGTCTTACTACGAGTCTCATATGGACTCTTCAAGGAATAACGCCAGAATAAAACCTTAGATAAAAATACATTAGCTTGGAGAGGATGGGTTCTGTTGAACTACTTGATTGGTAATGGCTTCATTGTTGATCGTGTTTGTGGAGAAGAAACAAGTGAAATGTTAGATAGATCATCTCAAGCTTTTTTTTAATAATAAAATAATTTATTCGATACCTTGTTCTAGTATGAGTTCTGATTTTTTTATTTCTTTCTTTTATACTAGCCGTCTCTGCAACTATTAATGGGCTTCTTGCTTCTGTGGGACTAATGCCCAGAAAAGTTCATTTGCTACCCTCGGATGCACGTAACATATTTGTATAGAATGAATTACAAATTAAAGACACGTGCTCTGTCACAGGGGGGGGGGGGGGGGCAGGGATCAAAAAAAGATCAGATTTTTCACAACAGTTTTTTTGCTCTCTCCTAAACAGTATGAATAATTTATCTACTTTTCCCCATCCAGCTTTGAAAGATGTTCAGAGCTAAAACCAAAACAAATATAACACCTGAGTCATTCTCTGCTTCAAATTCAATAGAGGGGAATTATTGGTTAAAAAGATTCCTCTAATATTTTTTGAGTAAGAGATAACAGAGAAGGCTTACAATAGCTAGTTTTGCATCGGATCGCATTCGGAGCCACGAAAACAGCCACCAATTATGCAGCAAAAACCAATTTGTGAAAAAAAATATGATTTCTAAAACAAACATTTTTGAAATTAACATTCATCGACAGGTAAAAACTGTTTCTTAATTTGTCTTATAAAATGAAGAGGTATTTAATTGTGTCTAAGAACTTCTAGGAAAAATCTAACAAAAGTATCGAAAATTTCTTACATGTACACAATATATAGCTAATTTACAACCCCATATTTACATCTTCTAACAATGCCCATCAAGTTAACAAAGCCCATCAATCCGTTGCAAGACTTAACAAAAGCTCAATTTGCGGAAAACCAACTTCAATTCTGCACATCGTCTGTTCAATTCAAAAACTGGTGCAGAGTGAGCAAATAAACTTGGACAAGAAATGTTATTCAAAAATTGATATTTTTTGACCAGCATGGGCTAAAAATTGTCCCCCTAAACACAGTGATCGCAATGTTTTATGGAAACTGTCTGCACAACCATTTCTGCTGAATGGTAGGCTGTCACAAGTGGGAGGAAAACTTTTGCAACTATTTTATCGGCTAGTTGCGAAAAAACTATTTTCTTTGGCGATTAGCCATTAGGAAAGGCCAGTTTTATAACAATAAGGCCTTACAAACAATTAAGGCCTAACAGAGAAAGAAAATATCTTTCCGAGACATCAAGGAAATAACTGCTAACAGGTTAGAGAGCAAACAAATTTCAATGGAGTCGAAGGTGCCGCTTCTGTTGATGATGAAGTGTCCGTAGCTGATTTGTTCAATGAGTATTTCACGACCATCGCTGGCAATACACTGGAACAATTTCAAAAGACTTGGAGGAAATTCTGTTTTTCACCAACCGTAAAGTCAACTTTTTCCAGTGGGCGATGAGGTAGTAGAGAAAATGGTGACAGCACTTAATCCCAAGAAATCATTTTGTCTCGATGGTATCAGTGAGAATAGTGAAATCTATGCTTCCGGTGTTTATGCCACCCTTAACTGCAACTATAAATAGATCATTTTCCCGAGAAAGTTTTTCAGATTGTCCCAATGAGGCACGCGTAACTCCTCAACAAAACACAAGGTTTGAGGTGAGCAATTATCAACCAGTATCAACCTTGCCTGTTGTTAGCAAAGTCTTCGAACGAGCTATTCACAACAGAATGTATACTTTTTTGAACCAGCGAATCAATGGAAAGCAATTTGGCTTTCGAACTAGATGTATCACGGTATTGGCAAATGAAGCGATAGTTGAGAAAGGGCGATTTAATATCTGAATCAAACTGTTATATATTTTACTTGACTCAATAAAGCATTCGATACCGTTACTTATGATCTGATGATTGAGAAACTGGAAAAATATGTCGTAAGGGGAGTC
The DNA here is from genome assembly GCF_964194025.1 of Convolutriloba macropyga. NCBI lineage: Eukaryota > Metazoa > Xenacoelomorpha > Acoela > Convolutidae > Convolutriloba > Convolutriloba macropyga. Next base: position 35,533,978 of record NC_134469.1, read on the forward strand.
ATTTTGATCAAGTTTTGCAGTTACTTACTGAACCTACAACAGTCTGTGTTCATCAATGGAGCGTTCTCAGACTTCAAAGGAATCACTAGCGGCGCGCCACAAGGATCAATACTCGGCCCTCTTTTTTCATTATATATCCGAACGCTCTTTTTAATAGCTGCAGATGTTGCGACATGTACATGATTGAGGATGATACAACACTTATGTACTCCGCGGAATCTACTTCTTAAGTGTATACGATTTATTTGTTCTGGAACTTTTGAAGTTTGTTCTGAAATCGGTCAACACTAAATTGCTTACTCAGTATCGGAACATTCTTTTTCAGCATGACGTGAAAGATTATTTTACTACGAGGAGCATCGCATCTGGCCTCTTTAATAAACAACGCCTGAACAAAACCTTAGATAAGAATACATTAGCATCGACAGGATGCCTTCTGTTGAACTACTTGATTGGTAATGGCTTCAATACTGATCCTGTATCCTGTTTGGGGGTACGAAACATAATTGAAACGTTCAATAGATCATCTCAAGTTTTTAATAAAAAAATAATTTTTTCCATATCTTGTTCTAGTATGAGTGCTGATTCCCTCGGATGCACGTAACATATTTGTATAGAATGAATTACAAATTAAAGACACGTGCTCTGTCACAGGGGGGGGGGGGGCAGGGATCAAAAAAAGATCAGATTTTTCACAACAGTTTTTTTGCTCTCTCCTAAACAGTATGAATAAATTATCTACTTTTCCCCATCCAGCTTTGAAAGATGTTCAGAGCTAAAACCAAAACAAATATAACACCTGAGTCATTCTCTGCTTCAAACGCCTGAACAAAACCTTAGATAAGAATACATTAGCATCGACAGGATGCCTTCTGTTGAACTACTTGATTGGTAATGGCTTCATTACTGATCCTGTATCCTGTTTGGGGAGACGAAACATAATTGAAACGTTCAATAGATCATCTCAAGTTTTTAATAAAAAAATAATTTTTTCCATATCTTGTTCTAGTATGAGTACTGATTTATTTATTTGTTTCTTTTAAGCTAGCCTTCTCTGCAACTATTAAAGGGCTTCTAGCTTCTGTGGCCAGAGAAGACTATGGTCCGGAGACGATCCCTTTCTAGTGCTTTGGTATTTCTTTTAGAATGCACAAGGTAATGTATATCACCATAATAAATATAACTTCTTCTCCTTCTTCTGATAACATACTATCTTGCGGTTCATTTTATAAACTGTCTGCGCTTCAAAAGTTTACAAACTCACAAATTTAAGTTTTCAATTACGCTCTGTAAATAATTGAAATTTTAAATACTATATGTAAATTTGTCAGCGGGATCTGAAGTTCAGTTCAAAATTCTTCTTCTTCATCTGCTTACATTTTTTTAAAAAAAACTTCCTATTCCAATATTTTCTTTTCGCCAGGTTTTTGTATTTATAGGGTTATTCACAAGGTTACACTAACCCTAATTGCTGTTTTTAGCAATTATGACCCCACCATCATTCTTTTGGGTATTTTGCAAATTTCTTTTTGCCATGAACAAAACATTTTTTTTCCACTTAAAATCTTAAAATCATTGCAATCGACAGAAGTGCAGAAGATATCCAAGCTGACCTGCAGCCGATAGAAGAGTGGGTCGAAGTGAATATAAGCGGCGACTGGAGATAGAAAAATGCGTAAAAGTAGCTTTCAGAGACGGGATGGAGGAGTTGATATTAAATGGTCGAGATTTTGTAAGGAGCTCCAAGTTTTGGGAGCCCTCGACAATAAGGAACTCAACTGAAAAATTTGCGTATAACACAGATTGGGAGAAAAAGTGCAGAGAAAAAAGACAATTTTTAGGAATGAAGACAGGTATCTTGTCTCTACCAATTACGTGTGAATTCTCATCAACAACAATTAGTCGGTCAAAATTTTTAATTGAACTAATATTTTAGGTTGAGTTCCCGCCCCAATACTGAGCTCGCCCCGAGTTGTTTAACTCTGATTTCAACGTGCGAATTTCAGTAGGTTCCATGGTCATGAGGTTTTCTACTGTGCCGCAACCAGTCAGAAAGTTCAATTTAGTGAAATTAGTGGAGGCCCTAAAATCAGCATGCTGTTAACCCACCTCTGAATCCTTCTTGTGCTGTTCTTGTATCCTAGATGTAGCAAGCCAGCATGTCGGCCCAAAATAGATGCAACCGCAACCATTATATTTTGATTCATATACCAGGTGACGTTTCAGGTAACAATCTTTATCGAAAGATGATTTGATCGTTAGGAGGTATGATCCTATTTTCTGCATTGTGAATACAGTTCACAAGTCTAGTAGTTTTTTTCAAATCGAATAAACAGAAATTATGCAAAGCGGCCGTTTGATTGTAGAAGTATTTAAGTTTTCCTTGAGATGTAGTCTCATGTTTTTTTGACAATATTTTTTTGTTTTCATTTGATTTTTACTACCAGCCATTATCTGAACTAAATACTATATGTAAATTTGTCAGCGGGATCTGAAATTCAGTTCAAAATTCTTCTTCTTCATCTGCTTACATTTTTTTAAAAAAATTCCTATTCCAATGTTTTCTTTTTGCCAGGGTTTTGTATTTATAGGGTTATTCACAAGGTTACATTAACACTAATTGCTGTTTTTGGCAATTATCAACCCACAATCATTCTTTTGGGTATTTTGCAAATTTCGCTTTGCCATGAACAAAACATTTTTTTTGTTTTCACTTAAAATCTTAAAATCATTGCAATCAACAGAAGTGCAGAAGATATCCAAGCTGAGCTGCAGCCGATAGAAGAGTGGGTCGAAGTGAACATAAGGGCGACTGGAGATAGAAAAATGCGTAAAAGTAGCTTTCAGAGACGGGATAGAGGAGTTGCTATTAAATGGCCGAGATTTTGTAAGGAGGTCCGAATTTTGGGAGCCCTCGACAATAAGGAACTCAACTGAAAAATTTGCGTATAACACAGATTAGGCAATTGAAAAAGAGATCTATTTTTTCTATAACTAGCCGAGAAGTGGAGCTAGGACTGTATAAATCTCTGATTCATTTTGTGTATGGAATAGCAAATGAGTGAATGTCAAATTGTGACATCCAGAACTTGGAACTGCATCAAAATAATTGGCTGAAGTGTTGACGGGTGACAGGACTTCCAACTAAGCCATGCAATCGAAGGATCAAAACTTGCTACCACTAGTGATGTTCATGCAATTGAATGATGTCCCACTGCTCAGAAAAATGTACTCTGAAGAAAATCCATTGATCTACCAGATTTGTAGAGATGAAAAGGAGAGATTCTGATGTTTATAAGTTAAAGAAGAGGGGAACATTACAGAAAGGGCAAAAAATTTGTAATCCGTAGATGCACAGTTGTGAATAGTTTGCATTATAACGTCGACATAGTGGACATGAAAGAATTGAAAAGTCACATAACTGAGAGAATGCGGAAGCTCTTTGATGAAATGTTTATGGAAAGCAACAACTACACTTGCTCATTGTCTTTGAATTCAACAAGTGCAGAGAAAAAAAGTCAATTTTTAGGAATGAAGATAGGTATCTTGTCTCTACCAATTAGCTTTGATTTCTCAACAACAACAATTAGTCAGTCAAAATACTTAATTGAACTAATATTTTAGGTTGAGTTCCCGCCCCAATACTGAGCTCGCCCCGAGTTGTTTAACTCTGATTTCAACGTGCGAATTTCAGTAGCTTCCATGGTCATGAGGTTTTCTACTGTGCCGCAACCAGTCAGAAAGTTCAATTTAGTGAAATTAGTGGAGGCCCTAAAATCAGCATGCTGTTGACCCACCTCTGAATCCTTCTTGTGCTGTTCTTGTATCCTAGATGTAGCAAGCCAGCATGTCGGCCCAAAAAAGATGCAACCGCAACCATTATATTTTGATTCATATACCAGGTGACGTTTCAGGTAACAATCTTTATCGAAAGATGATTTGATCGTTAGGAGGTATGATCCTATTTTCTGCATTGTGAATACAGTTTACAATTCTAGTAGTTTTTTTCAAATCGAATAAACAGAATTTATGCAAAGCGGCCGTTTGATTGTAGAAGTATTTAAGTTTTCCTTGAGATGTAGTCTCATGTTTTTTTGACGATATTTTTTTTGTTTTCATTTGATTTTTACTATCAGCCATTATCTGAACTAAATACTATATGTAAATTTGTCAGCGGGATCTGAAGTTCAGTTCAAAATTTTTCTTCTTCATCTGCTTACTTCTTTTAATAAAAATTTCCTATTCCAATATTTTCTTTTTGCCAGGTTTTTGTATTTATAGGGTTATTCACAAGGTTAAACTAGCCCTAATTGCTGTTTTTGGCTATTATGACCCCACCATCATTCTTTTGGGTATTTTGCAAATTTCGCTTTGCCATGAACAAAACAATTGTTTTCTTTTCACTTAAAATCTTAAAATCATTGCAATCGACAGAAGTGCAGAAGATATCCAAGCTGACCTGCAGCCGACAGAAGAGTGGGTCGAAGTGAACATAAGGGCGACTGGAGATAGAAAAATGCGTAAAAGTAGCTTTCAGAGACGGGATAGAGGAGTTGCTATTAAATGGTTGAGATTTTGCATGGAGGTCCAAGTTTTGGGAGCCCTCGACAATATGAAGCTCAACTGAAAAATTTGCGTATAACACAGATTGGGAGAAAAAGTGCAGAGAAAAAAGACAATTTTTAGGAATGAAGATAGGTATCTTGTCTCTACCAATTAGGTGTGAATTCTCATCAACAACAATTAGTCAGTCAAAATATTTAATTGAACTAATATTTTAGGTTGAGTTCCCACCCCAATACTGAGCTCGCCCCGAGTTGTTTAACTCTGATTTCAACGTGCGAATTTCAGTAGCTTCCATGGTCATGAGGTTTTCTACTGTGCCGCAACCAGTCAGAAAGTTCAATTTAGTGAAATTAGTGGAGGCCCTAAAATCAGCATGCTGTTGACCAACCTCTGAATCCTTCTTGTGCTGTTCTTGTATCCTAGATGTAGCAAGCCAGCATGTCGGCCCAAAATAGATGCAACCGCAACCATTATATTTTGATTCATATACCAGGTGACGTTTCAGGTAACAATCTTTATCGAAAGATGATTTCATCGTTAGGTGGTATGATCCTATTTTCTTCTTTGTGAAAACAGTTTGCAAGTCTAGTAGTTTTTTTCAAATCGAATAAACAGTTTTTATGCAGAGTGGCCGTTTGATTAGAGAAGTATTTAAGTTTTCCTTGAGATGTTTTCCCATGTTTTTTGACGATATTTTTTTGTTTTCATTTGATTTTTACTACAAGCCATTATCTGAACTAAAGCCTGGCTGACTATTATTGGAGGTCATTCATCTGAATACTCATTTTTAGTCCAGCCTGTCTGCTGAAGCGTGGCTGAAGCGTTTTGCATTTTTTGCTGAAGCGTTGAACAGCTGCGAAAAGTTGGTTTTGTTTCTGTGTCAGTTGCTTTTTGAGTCGAATGATATATACTTTTTTTTGTTGTTGCTCAATTTTCGTTGATGTCAAGAAAAGTCATGTTTTTGTCGTCATTCACTTTCTCTGAAATCAAATGCAGCTTTTTGTATATGGAATTTCAGATCGTATGTGCTCGTCCGGTTCACTACAAACAAATGCCATCCACTAAAATTTTGTACAGTTTTTTCTTATATCATCGCTAGTTGTTGGTTGTTACTCTGCGTACAGATCTGAACAACGCCCTGCATATTGGCATAAACTTCGTTTGTCAATTTTTGGCATTTTACATAAAACTAGGTTTCTTGAATATCTCTCATGCTGCTCATTTTCTAGGAAAGTCACTCTCCAGTTGCAGTCATTACAATTCCCGTTTTGATCACATTTAGAGAAATTTTCACTGAGCTCTGAATTTTGCAGTGATGCCTCAAACAACTTCACACACGTTTGCTAGTAGTAGTGCTAGTGATGCATCCATAGCTAGGACAAATAAATTTAGAAACCACCAGATGCATTAACAATTAAATCAAGCATTAGTAGCAACTGGCTTTAAAAAATTTTTAGTTGCGGACCGTGGGACATCAGTAGCCGGGGCGATTGAGCATAGTTCTATTAAAAGAAATTCTACAGACTCTCGAACCGGCACAATGGTGTAAATGGTGTATAAAAATTTTACTTTAATAGATACTTTTTGCTCGTCATTATCAAGGGAAACAGACCCTAGGGGTTCTAGGATCGTATCTGTTGACTTCAATGTTTGCAAACTGGAAAAAGATTGCCAAAACTCTGTCCAAATTTTCAAAAATGCACATCATCAAGTTTTTTTCTGTACGTTGACCTCTTCATCACACGCAACCCGGGTTTTTGTTGAACGGTACCTCCATGAAAATAAGTTGTTGGATAGACTCGTAGTTTTTTGAATCCTCTACCAATTGGGGTTTCTCGAACTTTTGTTGGAATTATTTTGTAGAGGTTTCAGATTCACCAGAATTCTCATCATCCGTCTTGTTCTCGTGCAATTCAAGTTTAAGTTTGTCAACGTCTGTGCGCAAGTGCACCACATTTGTCTCTTCTCTCATGAGGTATTTAGGTCCCAACAATAGGACCTGAATTACAAACTTTGAAAGTCCACCTGCATCAATTATCAGAAAAGTACTCTGAGAGCCGTTCGGTAGTTTTCTGTTCTGTCTCTCGGACAGTTTATCAAGTTCCCCTTTAGTCTATTTCCAACTATTGCAGAGTGAGTGCTCTTTTATTGTTTAATGCTGCTAACATCAAAGGGCATCAGTTCTAGTCTCACGTTCTCCTCGAACTTACTTCTATCTATTTCAAAAAGTTTTCTTGTACAATTTACAGATTTTTCAGCATGGTTTTATTCACATTTAAGCAGTCCTAATTGAAAACTTTACATCTTTTGTTTAGAAAATTTTTAATTTTTAGCATCTCGAAACCTCAACAAGTCCGGATTGATGTCATTGTTCATGAATTGTTCTAAAAACAATTCTAAAAGCAGTTTCAAAAACAATTTTCAGAACAATTTCACTTCTAGGAGAAAATCATCTTGAGGGCAAGTTAGTCTGGTTTCGGGTTCTGTGTATTTAAGAATACAGCGCGTCAATCAAAAAGGAGACGAAAAATCTGGATCGCCCCAATGTTCGAGGTAAGAGACAACAAATGACAAAATAATCTTCAAAAAAACAGATACAATGGGAAATTTGCTTTTAATAAAAAACAACAAATTAATTATGAATAAATCAAATAGAAGAAACTGATTTGTCAAAAAGAGTATACTTAGGACTACTAAAACAAATGTTTCTGAAGTTTACGTTCTGTCATGTTTAAAATGTTTCAAAAATTAACAAAGAAGCAAATAAAAGCTTATATAATTTTTTCTGAGACCAAAATTGAAAAATTGCATGAATAACCAAAAAAAGTTATTATATACTTCCTAAATAAACAGTACTTTTAGTTTATTTAAAACTTTATATTTTCATCTGCTATCATATTCCTTAAAACTACCCTATTCCAGTTTTTTCGATTCTTGGCATCTTTTTGTAGTTCTAGGGTATTTCCGAATTCTGCCCTATCCTCAAAAGAGGACTCTTCAAATTTTGCCTTTACCATCGCTCTCATGGTAATTTGCTAATTTCCGTATACTATTCACAAAACATTTTCCCCTCCCCTCTAAATTAGTGAAAATTATTATATGTAATGAAATGTTTGGCGTGTGTTCCCGCGCCAAATATTTGCCGCAGTTGCTTAGCCCTAGCTACAAATTGACCCCTTAAATAGCCTCGATGGACATAAATTTTTCTACTGTGCCAGAGCCATCCAGAATTTTCCATTCAATGCTACTCGTGGGGCCCAATCATTCCGCAAAGCTTGTGAGTCCTTATTTTTATGTTCTGATGTCCTAGTATTAACATGGCGGCAATTAGTCACAACGTAAATGAACCCGCATCCAATAGCTTTTATTTCATATACCAGGTAAAATTTCAGGTTTTTATCGAAAGATAATCTCATGGTTAGAAGACTTGGCCCTAATTTCTGCCTGAGATTACAGTCTGCAAGTCTCGTAGTTATTTCATATCAATTGAAAAGAATTTAAACAAGGTGGCCGCTTCTTTGTAGAATTTTTTTAAAAGTTTTTCCTGAGATACACTTTTCTGATGCTCTTTTTATTTTGTTTCCGTTTGATCTTCACTACCAATTATTATCTGAACCATAGCTTTGTTTTCTTTTTCTGAAAACCATTCATCTAAACACTGATATTTGGCCCCGCATGTCTTGTTCTTTTGAAGCACTTGATATAAGTCCGGCCGACTAGTTGTTGCGTTAGAAAGCCGCTGAACCATCCCCTAATTCATGCTTTTTTTATCCTAAAGCGAAACGAGCCGCAAAAACTCAGTATTGTTGCCGCGTCTGTTGCTTTTGTTACCAATATTATTATCGTTGCGCGCGTTTAAGTTGATATAAAAAGCCAATTTTTCTTTGTTATTCACTGTTTCTAAAATAAATTCCGTAAAAAAATCGGAAATCGTAAGTCCTCGTCCGGGTCACCACGAACTGTGCGAACAATGTCATCTGCATCACTTTTGGACATTTTGCCCTCAACTTGCGCCACTGATTGTTGATTGCTGCAATGTGCACTCACGTTCTACTCCATTTTCCTGGCAAGCCATTCATCGATTGAAGACACTACAGTTCCTTTTTTGATTACAAGAAAGGAGATTTTCCTTGAGCTCTGGTTTTTTGCAGTGATGCGACAAGCGGTTTCATCAGCACGTTTGCTAGTCTTAGAGCCAGTGATAAACCCACAGTTAGGAGCCAGGTATTTGAGGAGCCAGGGTGATGAGCATTTTCCTCTCAGAAAAATTTATATAGCCTCTCCAACCGGCATATTGATATAAAAATTTTAACGTCAAGAGAATTTATTTCATCCATTGACTCTTTGGAATTGATTAAATTTAAGCATATCCTCAATTTTTCTAAGTACATTGAATTATTCATCACGGAGAATTCGCGGCCTTTGTCGAACGGTACGGCCAGCAAATCCCTTATCTTTAAATAATCATTTACTTTTTTGACTCTACCAATTGCAGTTTCACGTAAATTTTTGGATACCCTCTTGCAGACCGTTCAATTTCACAAAGCTTCTCACCAACCGTCATGTCTTTGGGCAATTCACGTACTAGTTTGTCAACGTCTGTGGGGAAGTAGTGCACCTCAATTATCTTTTCTCTCACAGGGTACTCAACTACACAGAGCTCCATGAATGATCACAACAATTCTACAAAAGCCGTTTGTTAGCGGCCTGTCCAGTCTTTCTGACAATTTGTGAAGGCTGCCATTCAATCAAATTCCACCCAATGAGGAGTGTTTCCTCATTTCTGGCCTACTGCCTCTGACAACGGAAGGTATGAGTTTTTGCCTCAAGTTCATACAAAACTGTCTCCTCTCTATTTCACTTTTGTCTGCACACTTTACGGCATTATTGAGCACTGTTTAATTTTTGCAGTTTTGTAGAACATTATGCACCACTTTTTTAGAAGAAACGTTGTTTCTGCGAGCGCCAAATCTCAACAAATCTAAAATGATTCCATTGGTGAAGCGTTATTTTGAACTTTCAGTTCCTTAATCAGTGGATTTTTCAAATAACCGAAACAAAATTTGCAGCGGTTAGATTTTGTTACTATAAACTTGAGCCAGATCCTTGACAGAAGTGAGTCCATCCCTCAAAGAAGCTCAAGAACAGCGCGCAATAAAACCCGATATTTCAAGAGCTCCTACTCATTATATTCAACTGCTTGTTTGTCTAGGTTCCTGTCCTCCACATTCTTGCGCAGCCCTTTAATTTATGTTGTTGGCACTGTCTTTAAGGTCCAATTTCGAATTCAGATTCCTGGTGCAGTTCTCAATACTTTTTGGGCTGCCTCTACTTCTTCTTACTCGAAATTAGATGCATTGTTAAGCTGAGCGACAGTGTCGTAAACTAAAGGATCCCACGAATAATATCGGTTGTGCCAGTCCGCGACCGTAAATAACAGCTCTGAAGCGGTCTTTGTTCGTTTTCAGGATGATTATCAACTATGGCACGTTTTAAGGTGGGTAGTTAATTGACTTGTTTCTCGGGATCGTGTTGATAATCAGATCGCACCCTACCATCAAATATTTGCTGTTGCTCAGAGGAGCTTTTTGGTGCAAATTTAGGGCGTTCTTGTACCAGCTTTTAGAGTTTGTGTTAAACAAGAATCCAGGAGCTAATTCAACATTGCCTAAAATTGCTTTTTATTAGAATATAGAAGACTATTTATAGAGTGGTGAGGCATGCTTGCAGCCAAGATGTGCTCCGCCTTGACAAATCTGTAAAATTCGTTCCTCCAAAAATGCTAAGATTATTCAAAATTTTTTGCAGTTAGTCGTTTCTTAGGCTCTGTTACCAAGGAATTGAAAAAGTAAATGACGTAGATGTGACGATTAAACCACTTAAAAAGTATTATGATGTCTTAGACAAACGCGGTTCTTCGTCAGGTCTAAATTTTTCCACTAATTGTTACAGAATTAAAATGAAAATGTATTTTACTTTTGACTGAGACCATATTTGAAACAATTGTAAAAAGTTATTATCAAACATTTTAACATATACAAAATAATTATCTTATTCGCAGCAGCTATCAATTTGTTTAAAACTTTCTGATTTTTCGAATTTCTCCATGTGTTTGTGTTTCAAGGGTAATCCAGAGTTTTGCCGTAAACTTAAGCAGCTCTCTTGTGGGGGTTTGCAAGTTTCGTTTCGCCATTCCCAAAACAGTTTTTTCGTCTTCACTTATAATTCAGTCCAAAGTTTTACTTTGAAAAAAAATTATAAGAAAAATTGCGAACAATGGGTGCAAAACCAGTGGAATTTCATGAGCCGGCAAAGGTTTCCTTAAAAAACATTTCATTGCGCCCTCTTTGTATCTTCAAAGAAATCTTTTCGCCGGTTTAAACAATTTGTCTACTCCACTTTATAGGAAAAAGCCGGCAGCTTTCATTGAAACTTTGAGTGTAATAGCGAGGCAGCAAATCAGAATATTTCAGCTGGAGGCAAATGAGCAAATTGTATCCTTAAATGTTAAATGTTTATACACCCATGTTCCTGTCTTGAAGCAAACGAAGTTGCTCTGCGATGCTTTTACACCAAGGCGGTTAAATTCCAAAAATGTGAGAAGTAAGTGGCACCAAAGTAAAACGTTATCATAAATATGAGTAGCAAAAATAAAAACTGAGTGATGTTAGACAAATAAACAAAGAACTGAAAATTTTACAAAGATTTGGAGTTCCCAATGGAAAAATTGAATGAGCATTGTGAAGTTAGCTTCCTGGATATGGCAGTGTACGTCGTTCAAATCACGTATAAATGGTACCAGGAACAATGAAACAGGAACAATTATGAAATTCCGTCCAGCCCTCCAGCACGAAGAAAAATTGTTGAAGATGGTGTCCACAAGTTTTTTTGAGATCTACAACCAAATGGCAATTCTTTGACGAAGCCCTAATGAAATTTAAGAACCCGGGTCGAATGCCCTCCCTAAAATCCTCCCATTTTGATGTAAGAGTGGGGGGTAACTTGTCTATGGGGGGTAAATTGATGTAAGAGTGTGGGGATAATTTGTTCAGAGGGGGAAAAATGATGTAAGAGTTGGGCTGCAATGGGAGGACTTTTGAGGAATTACCACCCCTGACTGAAATTGCCATGTAAAAGTGGGCTGCAATGGGCTGCAATGGGAGGACTTTTCAGGAATTACCCCCTGACTGAAATTGCCATGTAAGAGTGGGCTGCAATGGGCTGCAATGGGAGGACTTTTCAGGAATTACCCCCCCCCCCTGACTGAAATTGCCATGTAAGAGTGGGCTGCAATGGGCTGCAAAGGGAGGACTTTTCAGGAATTACCCCCCTGACTGAAAATATCATGTAAGAGTGGGCTGCAATGGGCTGCAATGGGAAGACTTTTCAGGAATTACCGCCCCCCCCCCCTGACTGAAATTGCCATGTAAGAGTGGGCTGTAATGGGCTGCAATGGGAGGATTTTTCAGGAATTACCCCCTGATTGAAATTGCCAGGTAAAAGTGGGCTGCAATGGGCTGCAATGGGAGGACTTTTCAGGAATTACCCCCCTGACTGAAAGTGCCATGTAAGATTGGGCTGCAATGGGCTGCAATGGGAGGACTTTTCAGGAATTAACTCTTGACTGAAATTGCCGTGTAAGAGTGGGGTGCAATGGACTGCAATGGGAGGACTTTTCAGGAATTACCCCCCTGACTGAAATTGCCAAGTAAGAATGGGCTGCAGAGGGAGGACCTTTCAGGAATTACCCCCCCCCCCCACCCTGAAAAAAATTGCCATTTAAGAGTGGGCTGCAATGGGCTGCAATGGGAGGAGTTTTCAGGAATTACCCCTCTCCCCCTGATTGAAGTTCAGAGGGGGTAAAATGATATAAGAGTTGGGCTGCCAAGGGGGGTAAAATGGTGTAAGAGTGAGGGGGTAATTTGTTCAGAGGGGGTAAAATGATGCAAGAGTGAGGGGGTAATTTGTCCAGAGGGGGTAAAATGATGAAAGAGTTGGGCTGCCAAGGGGGGTAAATTGGTGTAAGAGTGAGGGAGTAATTTGTCCAGAGGGGGTAAAATGATTAAAGAGTTGGGCTGCCAAGGGGGGTAAAATGGTGTAAGAGTGAGGGGGTAATTTGTTCAGAGCGGGTAAAATCATGTAAGAGTTGGGCTGCCAAGGGGGGTAAAATGGTGTAAGAGTGAGGGGGTAATTTTTCCAGAGGGGGTAAATTGATGAAAGAGTTTGGGCAGCCAAGGGGGGTTAAATGGTGTAAGAGTGAGGGGGTAATTTGTCCAGAGGGGGTAAATTGATGAAAGAGTTTGGGCAGCCAAGGGGGGTAAAATGGTGTAAGAGTGAGGGGGTAATTTGTTCAGAGCGGGTAAAATCATGTGAGAGTTGGGCTGCAGAGAGGGTTAAAATGGTGTAAGGGTGAGGGGGTAATTTGTTCAGAGGGGGTAAATTGATGTAAGAGTTGGACTGCCATGGGAGGTAATATGGTGTAAGAGTGAGGGGGTGATTTGTCCAGAGGGGGTAAGATGATGTAAGAGCTGTGCCGCCACGGGGGGGGGGGAATGTTGTAAGAGTGAGGGGGTAATTTGTTCAGAGGGGGTAAAATGATGTAAGAGTTGGGCTGCCAAGGGGGGTAAAATGGTGTAAGAGTGAGGGGGTAATTTGTTCAGAGGGGGTAAATTGATGCAAGAGTTGGGCTGCCAAGGGCGGTAAAATGTTGTAAGGGTGAGGGGATAATTTGTTCAGATGGGATAAAATGATGTAAGAGTTGGGCTGCCAAGGGTGGTAAAATGGTGTAAGAGTGAGGGGGTAATTTGTCCAGAGGGGGAAAAATGATGTAAGAGTTTGGCTGCCAAGGGGGTTAAAATGGTGTAAGGGTGAGGGGGTAATTTGTTCAGAGGGGGTAAAATGATGTAAGAGTTGGGCTGCCAAGGGGGGTAAAATGGTGTAAGAGTGAGGGGGTGATTTGTTGAGAGGGGGTAAAATGATGTAAGAATTGGGCTGCCAAGGGGGTTAAAATTGTGTAAGGGAGAGGGGGTAATTTGTTCAGAGGGGTAAAATGAAGTAAGAGTTGGGCTGCCAAGGGGGGTAAAATGGTGTAAGAGTGAGGGGGTAATTTGTCCACAGGGGGTAAAATGATGGAAGAGATGGGCTGCCAAGGGGGTTAAAATGGTGTAAGAGTGAGGGGTAATTTGTTCAGAGGGGGTAAAATGATGTAAGAGCTCGGCTGCCAAGGGGGGTAAAATGGTGTAAGAGTGAGGAAGTAATTTGTTCAGAGGGGTAAAATCATGTAAGAGATGGGCTGCCAAGGGGGGTAAAATGTTGTAAGAGTGATGGGTTAATTTGTTCAGAGGGGGTAAATTGACGCAAGAGTTGGGCTGCCAATGGGGTAAACTGGTGTAAGAGTGAGGAGGTAATTTGTCCAGAGGGGGTAAACTGATGCATGAGTTGGGCTGCCAAGGGGGGTAAAATGGTGTAAAAGTGAGGGGGTAATTTGTCCAGAGGGGGTAAAATGATGTAAGAGTTGAGCTGCCAAGGGTGTTAAAATGGTGTAAGGGTGAGGGGGTAATTTGTTCAGAGGGGGTAAATTGATGTAAGAGTTGGGCTGCCAAGGGGGGTAAAATGTTGTAAGAGTGAGGGGTTAATTTGTTCAGAGGGGGTAAAATGATGAAAGAGTTGGGCTGCCAAGGGGGGTAAAATGGTGTAAGAGTGAGGGGTGACTTGTTCAGAGGGGGTAAAATGATGTAAGAGTTGGGCTCTGCCAAGGGGGGTAAAGTGGTGTAAGAGTGAGGGGGTAGTTTGTTCTGAGGGGCTAAAATGATGTAAGAGATGGGCTGCCAAGGGGGTTAAAATGGTGTAAGGGTGAGAATGTAATTTGTTCAGAGGGGGTAAAATGATGTAAGAGTTGGGCTCTGCCAAGGGGGGTAAAGTGGTGTAAGAGTGAGGGGGTAATTTGTTCAGAGGGGGTAAAATGATGTAAGAGTTGAGCTGCCAAGGGTGGTAAAATGGTGTAAGGGTGAGGGGGTAATTTGTTCAGAGGGGGTAAATTGATGTAAGAGTTGGGCTGCCAAGGGGGGTAAAAAGTTGTAAGAGTGAGGGGTTAATTTGTTCAGAGCAGGTAAAATGATGTAAGAGTTGGGCTGCCAAGTGGGGTAAAATGGTGTAAGAGTGAGGGGGTAATTTGTTCAGAGGGGGTAAATTGATGCAAGAGTTGGGCTGCCAAGGGGGGTAAAATGTTGTAAGAGTGAGGGGGTAATTTGTTCAGAGGGGGTAAAATGATGAAAGAGTTGGGCTGCCAAGGGGGGTAAAGTGGTGTAAGAGTGAGGGGGTAGTTTGTTCTGAGGGGCTAAAATGATGTAAGAGATGGGCTGCCAAGGGGGTTAAAATGGTGTAAGGGTGAGAGTGTAATTTGTTCAGAGGGGGTAAAATGATGTAAGAGTTGGGCTCTGCCAAGGGGGGTAAAGTGGTGTAAGAGTGAGGGGGTAATTTGTTCAGAGGGGGTAAAACGATGTAAGAGCTCGGCTGCCAAGGGGGGTAAAATGGTGGAAGAGTGAGGGGGTAATTTGTCCAGAGGGGGTAAAATCATGTAAGAGTTGGGCTGCCAAGGGGGGTAAAATGTTGTAAGAGTGATGGGTTAATTTGTTCAGAGGGGGTAAATTGACGCAAGAGTTGGGCTACCAATGGGGTAAACTGGTGTAAGAGTGAGGGGGCAATTTGTCCAGAGGGGGTAAACTGATGCATGAGTTGGGCTGCCAAGGGGGGTAAAATGGTGTAAGAGTGAGGGGGTAATTTGTCCAGAGGGGGTAAAATGATGTAAGAGTTGAGCTGCCAAGGGTGTTAAAATGGTGTAAGGGTGAGGGGGTAATTTGTTCAGAGGGGGTAAATTGATGTAAGAGTTGGGCTGCCAAGGGGGGTAAAATGTTGTAAGAGTGAGGGGTTAATTTGTTCAGAGCAGGTAAAATGATGTAAGAGTTGGGCTGCCAAGGGGGGTAAAATGGTGTAAGAGTGAGGGGGTAATTTGTTCAGAGGGGGTAAATTGATGCAAGAGTTGGGCTGCCAAGGGGGGTAAAATGTTGTAAGAGTGAGGGGGTAATTTGTTCAGAGGGGGTAAAATGATGAAAGAGTTGGGCTGCCAAGGGGGGTAAAATGGTGTAAGAGTGAGGGGTGACTTGTTCAGAGGGGGTAAAATGATGTAAGAGTTGGGCTCTGCCAAGGGGGGTAAAGTGGTGTAAGAGTGAGGGGGTAGTTTGTTCTGAGGGGCTAAAATGATGTAAGAGATGGGCTGCCAAGGGGGTTAAAATGGTGTAAGGGTGAGAGTGTAATTTGTTCAGAGGGGGTAAAATGATGTAAGAGTTGGGCTCTGCCAAGGGGGGTAACGTGGTGTAAGAGTGAGGGGGTAATTTGTTCAGAGGGGGTAAAATGATGTAAGAGCTCGGCTGCCAAGGGGGGTAAAATGGTGTAAGAGTGAGGGGGTAATTTGTCCAGAGGGGGTAAAATCATGTAAGAGTTGAGCTGCCAAGGGGGGTAAAATGTTGTAAGAGTGATGGGTTAATTTGTTCAGAGGGGGTAAATTGACGCAAGAGTTGGGCTACCAATGGGGTAAACTGGTGTAAGAGTGAGGGGGCAATTTGTCCAGAGGGGGTAAACTGATGCATGAGTTGGGCTGCCAAGGGGGGTAAAATGGTGTAAGAGTGAGGGGGTAATTTTTTCAGAGGGGGTAAAATGATGTAAGAGATGGGCTGCCAAGGGGGTTAAAATGGTGTAAGGGTGAGGGGGTAATTTGTTCAGAGGGGGTAAATTGATGTAAGTGTTGGGCTGCCAGGGGGGGGGGGGTAAAATGTTGTAAGAGTGAGGGGGTAATTTGTTCAGAGCAGGTAAAATTATGTAAGAGTTGGGCTGCCAAGGGGGGTTAAATGGTGTAAGAGTGAGGGGGTAATTTGTTCAGAGGGGGTAAATTGATGCAAGAGTTGGGCTGCCAAGGGGGGTAAAATGTTGTAAGAGTGAGGGGGTAATTTGTTCAGAGGGGGTAAAATGATGAAAGAGTTGGGCTGCCAAGGGGGGTAAAATGGTGTAAGAGTGAGGGGTGACTTGTTCAGAGGGGGTAAATTGATGTAAGAGTTGGGCTGCCAAGGGGGGTAAAATGTTGTAAGAGTGAGGGGGTAATTTGTTCAGAGCAGGTGAAATGATGTAAGAGTTGGGCTGCCAAGGGGGGTTAAATGGTGTAAGAGTGAGGGGGTAATTTGTTCTGAGGGGGTAAAATAATGTAAGAGTTGGGCTGCCAAGGGGGGTTAAATGGTGTAAGAATGAGGGGGTAATTTGTTCTGAGGGGGTAAAATGATGTAAGAGATGGGCTGCCAAGGGGGTTAAAATGGTGTAAGGGTGAGAGGGTAATTTGTTCAGAGGGGGTAAAATGATGTAAGAGTTGGGCTGCCAAAGGGGGGTAAAATGGTGTAAGAGTGAGGAGGTAATTTGTTCAGAGGGGTAAAATCATGTAAGAGTTGGGCTGCCAAGGGGGGTAAAATGTTGTGAGAGTGATGGGTTAATTTGTTCAGAGGGGGTAAATTGACGCAAGAGTTGGGCTGCCAAGGGGGGTAAAATGTTGTAAGAGTGAGGGGGTAATTTGTTCAGAGGGGGTAAAATGATGAAAGAGTTGGGCTGCCAAGGGGGGTAAAAGGTTGTAAGAGTGAGGGGGTAATTTGTTCAGAGCAGGTAAAATGTTGTAAGAGTTGGGCTGCCAAGGGGGGTTAAATGGTGTAAGAGTGAGGGGGTAGTTTGTTCAGAGGGGGTAAATTGATGCAAGAGTTGGGCTGCCAAGGGGGGTAAAATGTTGTAAGAGTGAGGGGGTAATTTGTTCAGAGGGGGTAAAATGATGAAAGAGTTGGGCTGCCAAGGGGGGTAAAATGGTGTAAGAGTGAGGGGTGACTTGTTCAGAGGGAGTAAATTGATGTAAGAGTTGGGCTGCCAAGGGGGGTAAAATGTTGTAAGAGTGAGGGGGTAATTTGTTCAGACCAGGTAAAATGATGTAAGAGTTGGGCTGCCAAAGGGGGTTAAATGGTGTAAGAGTGAGGGGGTAATTTGTTCTGAGGGGGTAAAATGATGAAAGAGTTAGGCTGCCAAGGGGGGTAAAATGTTGTAAGAGTGAGGGGGTAATTTGTTCAGAGCAGGTAAAATGATGTAAGAGTTGGGCTCTGCCAAGGGGGGTAAAGTGGTGTAAGAGTGAGGGGGTAATTTGTTCAGAGGGGGTAAAATGATGTAAGAGCTCGGCTGCCAAGGGGGGTAAAATGGTGTAAGAGTGAGGGGGTAATTTGTCCAGAGGGGGTAAAATCATGTAAGAGTTGAGCTGCCAAGGGGGGTAAAATGTTGTAAGAGTGATGGGTTAATTTGTTCAGAGGGGGTAAATTGACGCAAGAGTTGGGCTACCAATGGGGTAAACTGGTGTAAGAGTGAGGGGGCAATTTGTCCAGAAGGGGTAAACTGATGCATGAGTTGGGCTGCCAAGGGGGGTAAAATGGTGTAAGAGTGAGGGGGTAATTTTTTCAGAGGGGGTAAAATGATGTAAGAGATGGGCTGCCAAGGGGGTTAAAATGGTGTAAGGGTGAGGGGGTAATTTGTTCAGCGGGGGTAAATTGATGTAAGAGTTGGGCTGCCAGGGGGGGTAAAATGTTGTAAGAGTGAGGGGGTAATTTGTTCAGAGCAGGTAAAATTATGTAAGAGTTGGGCTGCCAAGGGGGGTTAAATGGTGTAAGAGTGAGGGGGTAATTTGTTCAGAGGGGGTAAATTGATGCAAGAGTTGGGCTGCCAAGGGGGGTAAAATGTTGTAAGAGTGAGGGGGTAATTTGTTCAGAGGGGGTAAAATGATGAAAGAGTTGGGCTGCCAAGGGGGATAAAATGGTGTAAGAGTGAGGGGTGACTTGTTCAGAGGGGGTAAATTGATGTAAGAGTTGGGCTGCCAAGGGGGGTAAAATGTTGTAAGAGTGAGGGGGTAATTTGTTCAGAGCAGGTGAAATGATGTAAGAGTTGGGCTGCCAAGGGGGGTTAAATGGTGTAAGAGTGAGGGGGTAATTTGTTCTGAGGGGGTAAAATAATGTAAGAGTTGGGCTGCCAAGGGGGGTTAAATGGTGTAAGAATGAGGGGGTAATTTGTTCTGAGGGGGTAAAATGATGTAAGAGATGGGCTGCCAAGGGGGTTAAAATGGTGTAAGGGTGAGAGGGTAATTTGTTCAGAGGGGGTAAAATGATGTAAGAGTTGGGCTGCCAAAGGGGGGTAAAATGGTGTAAGAGTGAGGAGGTAATTTGTTCAGAGGGGTAAAATCATGTAAGAGTTGGGCTGCCAAGGGGGGTAAAATGTTGTAAGAGTGATGGGTTAATTTGTTCAGAGGGGGTAAATTGACGCAAGAGTTGGGCTGCCAAGGGGGGTAAAATGTTGTAAGAGTGAGGGGGTAATTTGTTCAGAGGGGGTAAAATGATGAAAGAGTTGGGCTGCCAAGGGGGGTAAAAGGTTGTAAGAGTGAGGGGGTAATTTGTTCAGAGCAGGTAAAATGTTGTAAGAGTTGGGCTGCCAAGGGGGGTTAAATGGTGTAAGAGTGAGGGGGTAATTTGTTCAGAGGGGGTAAATTGATGCAAGAGTTGGGCTGCCAAGGGGGGTAAAATGTTGTAAGAGTGAGGGGGTAATTTGTTCAGAGGGGGTAAAATGATGAAAGAGTTGGGCTGCCAAGGGGGGTAAAATGGTGTAAGAGTGAGGGGTGACTTGTTCAGAGGGAGTAAATTGATGTAAGAGTTGGGCTGCCAAGGGGGGTAAAATGTTGTAAGAGTGAGGGGGTAATTTGTTCAGACCAGGTAAAATGATGTAAGAGTTGGGCTGCCAAAGGGGGTTAAATGGTGTAAGAGTGAGGGGGTAATTTGTTCTGAGGGGGTAAAATGATGTAAGAGATGGGCTGTCAAGGGGGTTAAAATGGTGTAAGGGTGAGAGGGTAATTTGTTCAGAGGGGGTAAAATGATGTAAGAGTTGGGCTGCCAAAGGGGGGTAAAATGGTGTAAGAGTGAGGAGGTAATTTGTTCAGAGGGGTAAAATCATGTAAGAGTTGGGCTGCCAAGGGGGGTAAAATGTTGTAAGAGTGATGGGTTAATTTGTTCAGAGGGGGTAAATTGACTCAAGAGTTGGGCTGCCAAGGGGGGTAAAATGTTGTAAGAGTGAGGGGGTAATTTGTTCAGAGGGGGTAAAATGATGAAAGAGTTGGGCTGCCAAGGGGGGTAAAAGGTTGTAAGAGTGAGGGGGTAATTTGTTCAGAGCAGGTAAAATGTTGTAAGAGTTGGGCTGCCAAGGGGGGTTAAATGGTGTAAGAGTGAGGGGGTAATTTGTTCAGAGGGGGTAAATTGATGCAAGAGTTGGGCTGCCAAGGGGGGTAAAATGTTGTAAGAGTGAGGGGGTAATTTGTTCAGAGGGGGTAAAATGATGAAAGAGTTGGGCTGCCAAGGGGGGTAAAATGGTGTAAGAGTGAGGGGTGACTTGTTCAGAGGGAGTAAATTGATGTAAGAGTTGGGCTGCCAAGGGGGGTAAAATGTTGTAAGAGTGAGGGGGTAATTTGTTCAGACCAGGTAAAATGATGTAAGAGTTGGGCTGCCAAAGGGGGTTAAATGGTGTAAGAGTGAGGGGGTAATTTGTTCTGAGGGGGTAAAATGATGTAAGAGATGGGCTGTCAAGGGGGTTAAAATGGTGTAAGGGTGAGAGGGTAATTTGTTCAGAGGGGGTAAAATGATGTAAGAGTTGGGCTGCCAAAGGTGGGTAAAATGGTGTAAGAGTGAGCGGGTAATTTGTTCAGAGGGGGTAAAATGATGTAAGAGCTCGGCTGCCAAGGGGGTAAAATGGTGTAAGAGTGAGGAGGTAATTTGTTCAGAGGGGTAAAATCATGTAAGACTTGGGCTGCCAAGGGGGGTAAAATGTTGTAAGAGTGATGGGTTAATTTGTTCAGAGGGGGTAAATTGACGCAACAGTGGGGCTGCCAATGGGGTAAACTGGTGTAAGAGTGAGGGGGTAATTTGTTCAGAGCAGGTAAAATGATGTAAGAGTTGGGCTGCCAAGGGGGGTTAAATGGTGTAAGAGTGAGGGGGTAATTTGTTCAGAGGGGGTAAATTGATGCAAGAATTGGACTGCCAAGGGGGGTAAAATGTTGTAAGAGTGAGGGGGTAATTTGTTCAGAGGGGGTAAAATGATGAAAGAGTTGGGCTGCCAAGGGGGTAAAATGGTGTAAAAGTGAGGGGGTAATTTGTTCAGAGGGGTAAATTGATGCAAGAGTTGGGCTGCCAAAGGGGGGTAAAATGGTGTAAGAGTGAGGAGGTAATTTGTTCAGAGGGGTAAAATCATGTAAGAGTTGGGCTGCCAAGGGGGTAAAATGTTGTAAGAGTGATGGGTTAATTTTTTCAGAGGGGGTAAATTGACGCAAGAGTTGGGCTGCCAAGGGGGGTAAAATGTTGTAAGAGTGAGGGGGTAATTTGTTCAGAGGGGGTAAAATGATGAAAGAGTTAGGCTGCCAAGGGGGGTAAAAGGTTGTAAGAGTGAGGGGGTAATTTGTTCAGAGCAGGTAAAATGTTGTAAGAGTTGGGCTGCCAAGGGGGGTTAAATGGTGTAAGAGTGAGGGGGTAATTTGTTCAGAGGGGGTAAATTGATGCAAGAGTTGGGCTGCCAAGGGGGATAAAATGTTGTAAGAGTGAGGGGGTAATTTGTTCAGAGCAGGTAAAATGTTGTAAGAGTTGGGCTGCCAAGGGGGGTTAAATGGTGTAAGAGTGAGGGGGTAATTTGTTCAGAGGGGGTAAATTGATGCAAGAGTTGGGCTGCCAAGGGGGGTAAAATGTTGTAAGAGTGAGGGGGTAATTTGTTCAGAGGGGGTAAAATGATGAAAGAGTTGGGCTGCCAAGGGGGGTAAAATGGTGTAAGAGTGAGGGGTGACTTGTTCAGAGGGAGTAAATTGATGTAAGAGTTGGGCTGCCAAGGGGGGTAAAATGTTGTAAGAGTGAGGGGGTAATTTGTTCAGACCAGGTAAAATGATGTAAGAGTTGGGCTGCCAAAGGGGGTTAAATGGTGTAAGAGTGAGGGGGTAATTTGTTCTGAGGGGGTAAAATGATGAAAGAGTTAGGCTGCCAAGGGGGGTAAAAGGTTGTAAGAGTGAGGGGGTAATTTGTTCAGAGCAGGTAAAATGATGTAAGAGTCGGGCTCTGCCAAGGGGGGTAAAGTGGTGTAAGAGTGAGGGGGTAATTTGTTCAGAGGGGGTAAAATGATGTAAGAGCTCGGCTGCCAAGGGGGGTAAAATGGTGTAAGAGTGAGGGGGTAATTTGTCCAGAGGGGGTAAAATCATGTAAGAGTTGAGCTGCCAAGGGGGGTAAAATGTTGTAAGAGTGATGAGTTAATTTGTTCAGAGGGGGTAAATTGACGCAAGAGTTGGGCTACCAATGGGGTAAACTGGTGTAAGAGTGAGGGGGCAATTTGTCCAGAGGGGGTAAACTGATGCATGAGTTGGGCTGCCAAGGGGGGTAAAATGGTGTAAGAGTGAGGGGGTAATTTTTTCAGAGGGGGTAAAATGATTTAAGAGATGGGCTGCCAAGGGGGTTAAAATGGTGTAAGGGTGAGGGGGTAATTTGTTCAGAGGGGGTAAATTGATGTAAGAGTTGGGCTGCCAGGGGGGGTAAAATGTTGTAAGAGTGAGGGGGTAATTTGTTCAGAGCAGGTAAAATTATGTAAGAGTTGGGCTGCCAAGGGGGGTTAAATGGTGTAAGAGTGAGGGGGTAATTTGTTCAGAGGGGGTAAATTGATGCAAGAGTTGGGCTGCCAAGGGGGGTAAAATGTTGTAAGAGTGAGGGGGTAATTTGTTCAGAGGGGGTAAAATGATGAAAGAGTTGGGCTGCCAAGGGGGGTAAAATGGTGTAAGAGTGAGGGGTGACTTGTTCAGAGGGGGTAAATTGATGTAAGAGTTGGGCTGCCAAGGGGGGTAAAATGTTGTAAGAGTGAGGGGGTAATTTGTTCAGAGCAGGTGAAATGATGTAAGAGTTGGGCTGCCAAGAGGGTTAAATGGTGTAAGAGTGAGGGGGTAATTTGTTCTGAGGGGGTAAAATAATGTAAGAGTTGGGCTGCCAAGGGGGGTTAAATGGTGTAAGAATGAGGGGGTAATTTGTTCTGAGGGGGTAAAATGATGTAAGAGATGGGCTGCCAAGGGGGTTAAAATGGTGTAAGGGTGAGAGGGTAATTTGTTCAGAGGGGGTAAAATGATGTAAGAGTTGGGCTGCCAAAGGGGGGTAAAATGGTGTAAGAGTGAGGAGGTAATTTGTTCAGAGGGGTAAAATCATGTAAGAGTTGGGCTGCCAAGGGGGGTAAAATGTTGTAAGAGTGATGGGTTAATTTGTTCAGAGGGGGTAAATTGACGCAAGAGTTGGGCTGCCAAGGGGGGTAAAATGTTGTAAGAGTGAGGGGGTAATTTGTTCAGAGGGGGTAAAATGATGAAAGAGTTGGGCTGCCAAGGGGGGTAAAAGGTTGTAAGAGTGAGGGGGTAATTTGTTCAGAGCAGGTAAAATGTTGTAAGAGTTGGGCTGCCAAGGGGGGTTAAATGGTGTAAGAGTGAGGGGGTAATTTGTTCAGAGGGGGTAAATTGATGCAAGAGTTGGGCTGCCAAGGGGGGTAAAATGTTGTAAGAGTGAGGGGGTAATTTGTTCAGAGGGGGTAAAATGATGAAAGAGTTGGGCTGCCAAGGGGGGTAAAATGGTGTAAGAGTGAGGGGTGACTTGTTCAGAGGGAGTAAATTGATGTAAGAGTTGGGCTGCCAAGGGGGGTAAAATGTTGTAAGAGTGAGGGGGTAATTTGTTCAGACCAGGTAAAATGATGTAAGAGTTGGGCTGCCAAAGGGGGTTAAATGGTGTAAGAGTGAGGGGGTAATTTGTTCTGAGGGGGTAAAATGATGTAAGAGATGGGCTGTCAAGGGGGTTAAAATGGTGTAAGGGTGAGAGGGTAATTTGTTCAGAGGGGGTAAAATGATGTAAGAGTTGGGCTGCCAAAGGGGGGTAAAATGGTGTAAGAGTGAGCGGGTAATTTGTTCAGAGGGGGTAAAATGATGTAAGAGCTCGGCTGCCAAGGGGGTAAAATTGTGTAAGAGTGAGGAGGTAATTTGTTCAGAGGGGTAAAATCATGTAAGACTTGGGCTGCCAAGGGGGGTAAAATGTTGTAAGAGTGATGGGTTAATTTGTTCAGAGGGGGTAAATTGACGCAACAGTGGGGCTGCCAATGGGGTAAACTGGTGTAAGAGTGAGGGGGTAATTTGTTCAGAGCAGGTAAAATGATGTAAGAGTTGGGCTGCCAAGGGGGTTAAATGGTGTAAGAGTGAGGGGGTAATTTGTTCAGAGGGGGTAAATTGATGCAAGAGTTGGGCTGCCAAGGGGGGTAAAATGTTGTAAGAGTGAGGGGGTAATTTGTTCAGAGGGGGTAAAATGATGAAAGAGTTGGGCTGCCAAGGGGGTAAAATGGTGTAAAAGTGAGGGGGTAATTTGTTCAGAGGGGTAAATTGATGCAAGAGTTGGGCTGCCAAAGGGGGGTAAAATGGTGTAAGAGTGAGGAGGTAATTTGTTCAGAGGGGTAAAATCATGTAAGAGTTGGGCTGCCAAGGGGGTAAAATGTTGTAAGAGTGATGGGTTAATTTTTTCAGAGGGGGTAAATTGACGCAAGAGTTGGGCTGCCAAGGGGGGTAAAATGTTGTAAGAGTGAGGGGGTAATTTGTTCAGAGGGGGTAAAATGATGAAAGAGTTAGGCTGCCAAGGGGGGTAAAAGGTTGTAAGAGTGAGGGGGTAATTTGTTCAGAGCAGGTAAAATGTTGTAAGAGTTGGGCTGCCAAGGGGGGTTAAATGGTGTAAGAGTGAGGGGGTAATTTGTTCAGAGGGGGTAAATTGATGCAAGAGTTGGGCTGCCAAGGGGGATAAAATGTTGTAAGAGTGAGGGGGTAATTTGTTCAGAGGGGGTAAAATGATGAAAGAGTTGGGCTGCCAAGGGGGGTAAAATGGTGTAAGAGTGAGGGGGTAATTTGTTCAGAGCAGGTATAATGATGTAAGAGTTGGGCTGCCAAAGGGGGTTAAATGGTGTAAGAGTGAGGGGGTAATTTGTTCTGAGGGGTCAAAATGATGTAAGAGATGGGCTGCCAAGGGGTTTAAAATGGTGTAAGGGTGAGAGGGTAACTTGTTCAGAGGGGGTAAAATGATGTAAGAGTTGGGCTGCCAAAGGGGGGTAAAATGGTGTAAGAGTGAGCGGGTAATTTGTTCAGAGGGGGTAAAATGATGTAAGAGCTCGGCTGCCAAGGGGGGTAAAAGGTTGTAAGAGTGAGGGGGTAATTTGTTCAGAGCAGGTAAAATGTTGTAAGAGTTGGGCTGCCAAGGGGGGTTAAATGGTGTAAGAGTGAGGGGGTAATTTGTTCAGAGGGGGTAAATTGATGCAAGAGTTGGGCTGCCAAGGGGGATAAAATGTTGTAAGAGTGAGGAGGTAATTTGTTCAGAGGGGGTAAAATGATGAAAGAGTTGGGCTGCCAAGGGGGGTAAAATGGTGTAAGAGTGAGCGGGTAATTTGTTCAGAGGGGGTAAAATGATGTAAGAGCTCGGCTGCCAAGGGGGTAAAATTGTGTAAGAGTGAGGAGGTAATTTGTTCAGAGGGGTAAAATCATGTAAGACTTGGGCTGCCAAGGGGGGTAAAATGTTGTAAGAGTGATGGGTTAATTTGTTCAGAGGGGGTAAATTGACGCAACAGTTGGGCTGCCAAGGGGGGTAAAATGTTGTAAGAGTGAGGGGGTAATTTGTTCAGAGGGGGTAAAATGATGAAAGAGTTAGGCTGCCAAGGGGGGTAAAAGGTTGTAAGAGTGAGGGGGTAATTTGTTCAGAGCAGGTAAAATGTTGTAAGAGTTGGGCTGCCAAGGGGGGTTAAATGGTGTAAGAGTGAGGGGGTAATTTGTTCAGAGGGGGTAAATTGATGCAAGAGTTGGGCTGCCAAGGGGGATAAAATGTTGTAAGAGTGAGGGGGTAATTTGTTCAGAGGGGGTAAAATGATGAAAGAGTTGGGCTGCCAAGGGGGGTAAAATGGTGTAAGAGTGAGGGGGTAATTTGTTCAGAGCAGGTATAATGATGTAAGAGTTGGGCTGCCAAAGGGGGTTAAATGGTGTAAGAGTGAGGGGGTAATTTGTTCTGAGGGGTCAAAATGATGTAAGAGATGGGCTGCCAAGGGGTTTAAAATGGTGTAAGGGTGAGAGGGTAACTTGTTCAGAGGGGGTAAAATGATGTAAGAGTTGGGCTGCCAAAGGGGGGTAAAATGGTGTAAGAGTGAGCGGGTAATTTGTTCAGAGGGGGTAAAATGATGTAAGAGCTCGGCTGCCAAGGGGGGTAAAAGGTTGTAAGAGTGAGGGGGTAATTTGTTCAGAGCAAGTAAAATGTTGTAAGAGTTGGGCTGCCAAGGGGGGTTAAATGGTGTAAGAGTGAGGGGGTAATTTGTTCAGAGGGGGTAAATTGATGCAAGAGTTGGGCTGCCAAGGGGGATAAAATGTTGTAAGAGTGAGGAGGTAATTTGTTCAGAGTGGGTAAAATGATGAAAGAGTTGGGCTGCCAAGGGGGGTAAAATGGTGTAAGAGTGAGGGGGTAATTTGTTCAGAGCAGGTAAAATGATGTAAGAGTTGGGCTGCCAAAGGGGGTTAAATGGTGTAAGAGTGAGGGGGTAATTTGTTCTGAGGGGTCAAAATGATGTAAGAGATGGGCTGCCAAGGGGTTTAAAATGGTGTAAGGGTGAGAGGGTAACTTGTTCAGAGGGGGTAAAATGATGTAAGAGTTGGGCTGCCAAAGGGGGGTAAAATGGTGTAAGAGTGAGCGGGTAATTTGTTCAGAGGGGGTAAAATGATGTAAGAGCTCGGCTGCCAAGGGGGGTAAAATGGTGTAAGAGTGAGGAGTTAATTTGTTCAGAGGGGTAAAATCATGTAAGACTTGGGCTGCCAAGGGGGGTAAAATGTTGTAAGAGTGATGGGTTAATTTGTTCAGAGGGGGTAAATTGACGCAACAGTTGGGCTGCCAATGGGGTAAACTGGTGTAAGAGTGAGGGGGTAATTTGTTCAGAGCAGGTAAAATGATGTAAGAGTTGGGCTGCCAAGGGGGGTTAAGTGGTGTAGGAGTGAGGGGGTAATTTGTTCAGAGGGGGTAAATTGATGCAAGAGTTGGACTGCCAAGGTGGTAAAATGTTGTAAAGAGTGAGGGGGTAATTTGTTCAGAGGGGGTAAAATGATGAAAGAGTTGGGCTGCCAAGGGGGGTAATCTGGTTTAAGAGTGAGGGGGTAATTTGTTCAGAGCAGGTAAAATGTTGTAAGAGTTGGGCTGCCAAGGGGGGTTAAATGGTGTAAGAGTGAGGGGGTAATTTGTTCAGAGGGGGTAAATTGATGCAAGAGTTGGACTGCCAAGGGGGTAAAATGTTGTAAGAGTGAGGGGGTAATTTGTTCAGAGCAGGTAAAATGATGTAAGAGTTGGGCTGCCAAGGGGGGTTAAATGGTGTAAGAGTGAGGGGGTAATTTGTTCTGAGGGGGTAAAATGATGTAAGAGATGGGCTGCCAAGGGGGTTAAAATGGTGTAAGGGTGAGAGGGTAATTTGTTCAGAGGGGGTAAAATGATGTAAGAGTTGGGCTGCCAAAGGGGGGGTAAAATGGTGTAAGAGTGAGGAGGTAATTTGTTCAGAGGGGTAAAATCATGTAAGAGTTGGGCTGCCAAGGGGGGTAAAATGTTGTAAGAGTGATGGGTTAATTTGTTCAGAGGGGGTAAATTGACGCAAGAGTTGGGCTGCCAAGGGGGGTAAAATGTTGTAAGAGTGAGGGGGTAATTTGTTCAGAGGGGGTAAAATGATGAAAGATTTGGGCTGCCAAGGGGGGTAAAATGTTGTAAGAGTGAGGGGTAATTTGTTCAGAGCAGGTAAAATGTTGTAAGAGTTGGGCTGCCAAGGGGGATTAATTGGTGTAAGAATGAGGGGGTAATTTGTTCAGAGGGGGTAAATTGATGCAAGAGTTGGGCGGCCAAGGGGGGCAAAATGTTGTAAGAGTGAGGGGGTAATTTGTACAGAGGGGGTAAAATGATGAAAGAGTTGGGCTGCCAAGGGGGGTAAAATGGTGTAAGAGTGAGGGGTGACTTGTTCAGAGGGGGTAAATTGATGTAAGAGTAGGGCTGCCAAGGGGGGTAAAATGGTGTAAGAGTGAGGAGTTAATTTGTTCAGAGGGGTAAAATCATGTAAGACTTGGGCTGCCAAGGGGGATTAATTGGTGTAAGAATGAGGGGGTAATTTGTTCAGAGGGGGTAAATTGATGCAAGAGTTGGGCTGCCAAGGGGGGTAAAATGTTGTAAGAGTGAGGGGGTAATTTGTTCAGAGGGGGTAAAATGATGAAAGAAGTGGGCTGCCAAGGGGGGTAAAATGTTGTAAGAGTGAGGGGTAATTTGTTCAGAGCAGGTAAAATGTTGTAAGAGTTGGGCTGCCAAGGGGGATTAATTGGTGTAAGAATGAGGGGGTAATTTGTTCAGAGGGGGTAAATTGATGCAAGAGTTGGGCTGCCAACGGGGGTAAAATGTTGTAAGAGTGAGGGGGTAATTTGTACAGAGGGGGTAAAATGATGAAAGAGTTGGGCTGCCAAGGGGGGTAAAATGGTGTAAGAGTGAGGGGTGACTTGTTCAGAGGGGGAAAATTGATGTAAGAGTAGGGCTGCCAAAGGGGGGTAAAATGTTGTAAGAGTGAGGGGGTAATTTGTTCAGAGCAGGTAAAATGATGTAAGAGTTGGGCTGCCAAAGGGGGGTTAAATGGTGTAAGAGTGAGGGGGTAATTTGTTCTGAGGGGGTAAAATGATGTAAGAGATGGGCTGCCAAGGGGGTTAAAATGGTGTAAGGGTGAGAGGGTAATTTGTTCAGAGGGGGTAAAATGATGTAAGAGTTGGGCTGCCAAAGGGGGGTAAAATGGTGTAAGAGTGAGGGGGTAATTTGTTCAGAGGGGGTAAAATGATGTAAGAGCTCGGCTGCCAAGGGGGGTAAAATGGTGTAAAAGTGAGGAGGTAATTTGTTCAGAGGGGTAAAATCATGTAAGAGTTGGGCTGCCAAGGGGTGTAAAATGTTGTAAGAGTGATGGGTTAATTTGTTCAGAGGGGGTAAATTGACGCAAGAGTTGGGCTGCCAATGGGGTAAACTGGTGTAAGAGTGAGGGGGCAATTTGTCCAGAGGGGGTAAACTGATGCATGAGTTGGGCTGCCAAGGGGGGTAAAATGGTGTAAGAGTGAGGGGTGACTTGTTCAGAGGGGGTAAAATGATGTAAGAGTTGGGCTCTGCCAAGGGGGGTAAAGTGGTGTAAGAGTGAGGGGGTAATTTGTTCTGAGGGGGTAAAATGATGTAAGAGTTGGGCTGCCAAGGGGGCTAAAATGGTGTAAGAGTGAGGGGTGACTTGTTCAGAGGGAGTAAAATGATGTAAGGGTTGGGCTCTGCCAAGGGGGGTAAAGTGGTGTAAGAGTGAGGGGTGACTTGTTCAGAGGGGGAAAATTGATGTAAGAGTAGGGCTGCCAAGGGGGGGTAAAATGTTGTAAGAGTGAGGGGGTAATTTGTTCAGAGCAGGTAAAATGATGTAAGAGTTGGGCTGCCAAGGGGGGGTTAAATGGTGTAAGAGTGAGGGGGTAATTTGTTCTGAGGGGGTAAAATGATGTAAGAGATGGGCTGCCAAGGGGGTTAAAATGGTGTAAGGGTGAGAGGGTAATTTGTTCAGAGGGGGTAAAATGATGTAAGAGTTGGGCTGCCAAAGGGGGGTAAAATGGTGTAAGAGTGAGGGGGTAATTTGTTCAGAGGGGGTAAAATGATGTAAGAGCTCGGCTGCCAAGGGGGGTAAAATGGTGTAAAAGTGAGGAGGTAATTTGTTCAGAGGGGTAAAATCATGTAAGAGTTGGGCTGCCAAGGGGTGTAAAATGTTGTAAGAGTGATGGGTTAATTTGTTCAGAGGGGGTAAATTGACGCAAGAGTTGGGCTGCCAATGGGGTAAACTGGTGTAAGAGTGAGGGGGCAATTTGTCCAGAGGGGGTAAACTGATGCATGAGTTGGGCTGCCAAGGGGGGTAAAATGGTGTAAGAGTGAGGGGTGACTTGTTCAGAGGGGGTAAAATGATGTAAGAGTTGGGCTCTGCCAAGGGGGGTAAAGTGGTTTAAGAGTGAGGGGGTAATTTGTTCTGAGGGGGTAAAATGATGTAAGAGTTGGGCTGCCAAGGGGGCTAAAATGGTGTAAGAGTGAGGGGTGACTTGTTCAGAGGGAGTAAAATGATGTAAGAGTTGGGCTCTGCCAAGGGGGTTAAAGTGGTGTAAGAGTGAGGGGGTAATTTGTTCTGAGGGGGTAAAACGATGTAAGAGTGAGGGGGTAATTTGTTGAGATGGAGCAATTCTAACAAGTATTATTCATATATAAAGACTGTCAAGAGTTGGACAAGCTTTGATGGTCTGGAGGAAAAGGCGACGCAGCTGAGAGTACAGAGGTTGTGGGTTCAAGACTGGCAGTCATCTGGTTTGGGGGCTAAAAAATGTAAGATTGGGGGGTTAAAATGATGAAAGAGTTGGGCTGCCAGGGGGGGAATGATGTAAGAGTTGGGCTGCCAAGGGGGGTAAAATGATGTAAGAGTGGGGCTGCAGTGGGAAGATTTTTTTAGGAAAATGCAGCTCAAAACTCTTACATCTTTTTGGGCTGCATTGGGCTTCCAAGGGGGGTAAAAGGGTGTAAGAGTGAGGGGGTAAAAGACAAATTACCCCCGAACTCTTACCCCCTTGGCAGACCCGTTTTACCCCCTTGGCAGACCAAAAACGATGTAAGAGTGGGGGGTAATTTGTCTTTTACCCCCTCACTCTTACACCAATTTACCCCTCTTGGAAGCCCAATGCAGCCCAAAAAGACGTAAGAGTTTTGAGCTGCATTTTCCTAAAAAATCCTCCCATTGCAGCCCCACTCTTACATCATTTTGGGCGGAAAAATTCAACCCGGGAACAAACATATGGCCGGAAATTCAGTAGCTGGCAATTCGGTCATCAAGTATTGTGGATCAGTGAATTGGAATAGTTGTAAGTGATTCTAACAGACTGCACAAAAACTTAGGAATGCAAGTCAAAATCAGGCGTAATGAGAGCGCCAGAATGAGATACCCAAACGTCTTCTATAATATGATAAATGATAACGGAAAATGATAATGCGAAGCACATCATTTTTCGTTTTTCTATCTTCGCAGCTCACGGCTGAGGAAAGTTGCCTACCCATCAATTTGGAGACGGAATGCAGAATTCAGAGCAAGTTCCTTGCTCATGGGGTTTTCTTCGTTGGTTATCATGGTACGTGGGAGTTTTAGCGTTATAAGATATAACTACATTTTGGATTTTACTTATTCGATTAGCCTCAATTTTTAGGACATACAGAATTTTTTGCGGCTGCTACTTTAGCATGCGTGCATCCAACCGTTTATCCGGAGGAAGTCTGATGGGCACCTCAATTTCGAATGGCGAAGTTGACGTTTGCTGTTTGCAATGAAAGTGCGTTGACATCTTTCCCAGGATCGGTAAAGCCAGCTGTTTCAGCGTACATCTGGTTGTTGGATTTGAATTGTCTGAGTTGAAGATTGAAGTTTGAAGTTTTCAATGCTCTGTTATCAATTTCTCATGCAAATAGTTCGGTTTTTTCTTTCATTTCAGTTAACTGATTGTCTGATGTTTTAGCTTTCATTTTTTTGCGATAAATGATTATCCTTTCGTGCTTACACATTTGATTGCAACCAATTTTTGATCTAGTCAGATGAGGACATCAATAATCTCCGGATCAAAATGGATCATTCTGGTGTCAGATTTTGTTGTAGAAGACACGCATGAATTTTATTTCTTAATTCGATGCTTGCAAGTTCTGCACTTCGATTATTCATGGTAATTCTCAATTAATTAGTTTATGAGGTGAACAGAAAATGTTATACAGATATGCGTTATAGGATTGATGTATTACAACTAAGAGACGAGAGGTGCCTTCCGTATTAGGCTAGTTTTTAAAGCCTAGACCTTCGGTAATTTCCGTATTTGCACACGTAGTTCGCAAGATTGGCTTTACGATTGCAGCTGTTTTTATAGGGCTTGAACAATATCAGTAGTGATGTGTCTTTCTGGGCAAACTACGAGGGGGGCATAAGTATGTTCCCGTGAATACTACGGGGGGACACAAGTGTCTTCCTGGGCAAACTACAGGGTGATACACATGAAATTCTTTCTCCTTTTTTCCCTCTACCATGCATGAAACTAATCTCAGGAAACCATTTTCCTTCCACTTGCGTGACTGGTTTGCCGCTTTTGGCTTGAAGCCATTTTTACTACCACCGCTTTTGCTTTGAAGGTTAATTCGTCATATGTTTTCGCTAGGGTACTTTAAGCTTGTTTTGGTCTGGGCCCATTTCAAAATTTTAACCACAGTTATAAAGAACCTACACACCCAAAACAAGAATACGAATTCCAAATGCCACCAAAGTGAAAACGTCCCTTGTTGGACTGCTTTCTGTGTCACTCCAAACTTTTATATTCTGAAGATCTTTTTACTCATTTTGAAGAAATAGACCCCAACAATTTTAAATATCAATGTGAAACCTGCGATCGGAAATTTTGGCGTTTAGTTGACACACAATACCACCAGTGTCAAAATTCAGCAATTATTGCGTCCCCTCTAATTACTCAAAACCCTGTTTTAAGGTGTAAAATCTGCTTCAAGTTTTTACCCAGCAAAATGGTTTGACTAATCGTGTTAAAAGTCACTCCCCCATGGAAATTATTACTAGTCGGCCTGGTATCCCGCTAAAACGACGTTAGAGAAATCTTTTATTTGTCATCTTTTTATAATAAAGATATAATTTTTACATTAATTTGTATTTAGTTTATATGAATGTTTTATATAATTTATCTATGCACTTCAACTACAACTAAATGTAAGTTATGAGTTATCTTCACTGCTTGAATTGTATAATATTTGACGTCTGCGTTTTGGTGTTGGTTCTATTGTAAGACTATTATTTGACGATAAATTAGATATATCACTATTATTGCTGGCTTCGCTTTCAACTGCTTCCATTTCTAGAAAAGAATTGTCAAGTGCTGAGGAGAATTTGCGTAGGGTTCATTCCAGTCAACGATATCTTGATCAAGCTCACTTTCTAAAAAATCTGGCTGCTTGAATCCTTGATTGGGGGAGAAAAACTTTGTTTTCTTATATTAAAATTTCAAAGGTTGGTTGTGAAATTGAATCCGCTTTCGTTTTCTGACTCCCAATCCCAATCATTTAAAATAACATTGTGAAATGCAAACTCTAATATTTATTGTCCAAATGGTAGCGAGTTTATTGGGTCAAGGTAAAACCGTTTGTCACAGTAGGCCAAAAGCGCAACTTTGTTTTGTTCCAGTGTCATCAACTCATGTTTCTCTGACTTGATGTTTCCCCGCTGTTCAATACTCTCTTGAAGACCATGTGCTTTAGTTGCTTTGCCCCTCATGTGTTATTCCCTTTGCACTTTTCTTCTGACAGTCTGAAACAACACTACAATCAATCCATTTTTTTATTTTAATTTATGTTCTTTACTAATCTAGGTTTCAATGTTCCTGTTATATTAAAAAGACGCTTTCATGAATTTGGTTAGTTTCAAAACTGGATTTTGTTTTAATAAGATAAAATAATACACATACCCTTCGTTTGTTAAAAAAACATTTTGGGTTTCAAGCCACAGAACATTTCCATTACTACCCGTGCCAGTTCGTCTTCGAACTTGAGAGTTACCATATGATTTTCTGTGTTGTACAATGCGCTATCAGAAGGGTAATTGGAGAAATCGAATTTTGTGCTGACTTCTGCTAGTGCCAGCTCTTCATACCAGTCATCACAATCGACAGCATAGGTAATTGAGTCCGTATCAGAGTATAAAAGTTCACACTTGAACCACTGTTTCATATACTCGTAGTGAAATCGAAACATGAATGCATTAGAAAGATCCAGAATTGAATCACCAACTACTGTTTGTTTCAACCAGTTTATTTTAGTTTTCCCTATTGCCACCACTGCTATGTTTTCATCAATAATTTTAAGATTTCATGTTGAACTTATCTGTGTGGTTGAGAAGAGCTGGTTCATCTCGGACCAAGAAAGCGTTAACTTGATTTTGCATGCTCTCAAAACACTTTCCAAAAGCAGAGTTGTCATGAGTTTGAAGAAGTTTTGAGCAATTTTGCTGCTGCTGCTTGCCACAATCTTGTGTTCAGTTCGATATACTTTGCCATCCACTTTGATTGTCTGAACTTGAGCACCTTGTCAGTTTTGAAAATTCAAGGCTGTTGCTTTCATAAATCTTCAACGTTACATAGTGTAGTGTATAATCCTTTTTATCATGGAGTGTTTGAATCAGTTTGTTGCACTTCGAAAGTTTTGGGAGATGATATTCTTCCAAAAGGTCCAACTGGTAACTACTCATCCACATGCTATCCACAGGTTCTCGGGTAGGTACCATTGGAAGATCTTGGAGAGCATCGTGAATTGAGTCGGGGTAGTACAAGTCGACGTAAACGATATATCCAAATTCTGCGTCGGTTGAAATTTGCAAAATTTGTTCAATCGTCACTTCTGTGTCCGTCTGGAAGGAATTGAGTGGCAAACAAAAATCCTTCATGATCCCACCATGGAGGTTATTAGCATCTATGGTGAGACCATTTGTTGATGCGTGCCATCAAAACTTTCCAGATATTTGTTGTTTGGAGTGAACAGTCTTTTTGTGTACACTGAAGACATACCCCCTCGCAACCATTCTTCTGCTAGAAAAAGATGTTTGCGATCTGTGAGGAGCTCCAGGTCGGGGTGACATATCTTCAGAAAGGCATCGCTCACTAAGTGTGGTGCTTATAGATTTTGAGCACAGCCCAAGCTGTACGAGTCCAGACAGACTGCTCGTAGCCGCTCAAACCAACAAGCGAGCTGGAGGGTGTCGACTGTCAAGTACAGATCGTGATAGTCACCCATGTTTCTACAATCAAATTTTTCGAAGATCAGCTTTGCTTTTCCGTAGTCAACTTCCGTTATTGTGACTTTTCCTGATTTGAATTTGCCGAACCATCACTTCTTAGGTGGCAATTATATTAGCTTGAATTTTCTGAAGGTGTCCATATAGGAGTAGGGGTAGAATCCTTTACCGTGCAGTAGTTTCACATCATTTTGGTCACAGTATTCAAAACGGTTATCGAGTATATCGAAACTATGTTCAGGCAAAGACTGAACTAGTTTATCTAAAGACGACTGCATGAAGCGAAGAAAACCGATTAAGCGAAGTTCTTAGTATATGGGTATGACGTTCTGACTTTTGTTAACAATATCTTTGATCCAAACTTTAAAGCAAAAGCTGATATAATTCTCATCAGTTTGAGGTATTACTGAAAATTTATAGTTAGGGATACAATGATGAAGACTCTTTACAACATGACGCAAGTAATATGCTGACAAGTTGTGTGAGAGTATGGGTACGAAACTGTGTGTTCTGCGCTGTGGGTTGCACTTTTAATGAGCCCAGCCAAAAAACTGATTCGAAAAGACTTTTTTGGCAGCGATCCAAGACTTTTTTGTGGTCAGCACAAAAAGTAGTTTCACATATCCAACAGTGAGTCGCAAGCTCTTTTGTTTGTCCAACTGCTCCTGTGAAGTACCTGTGTCTTTGCTTTTTCTCGTAGATATCTTTTGATAGTGTTTCCATTTGCTTCACTAAAAACTTGCAATCTTCCACAAAAGCATGCAATCTTCCCATCTGTACAGATGAAAGAACTCCAAATTTGGGCTTCCATGTGAAATGGCTAAATAACAGTAACCGCTCGGAATGTGTTTGTCCAAGACACGGGTTCCTGAAGTCTTTGTTCAACTGATGATACCGTAACAATGATTGACTCTAGGTCAAAGTAGTCAACCAGTGTAAGAGCTGTTTTTGCTTGAAATTTTTTGAAAGCAAAACTGTTGCTGTCTGCCTTAGGTAGCAGAACTTGACAAGTTTCGAATTGATGTCAATGTTTTCGTGTTTTTGAAGTCGAGCAAACATGAAAACAGTTGCGACAGATTTTTGCGTGTGCATCAATCTGCCGCCCTAGCACTTTTCGAACTAAGTTTACCAGGTCCGTTATTAGCACGTACTGATAACGTTCGCCATCAGTTATCAGTAAGAGATCAACGGAAAAATCAGAGTTGTGCTTTGAAACGCGGAAAGGATAAAAATTTTTCTTTTCGTATCGAAAAAGGTTCACTTTTACTTCATTACATCTTTCAAACGCGCCTATTTTGTCAATTGACATCGGCATCGGGAAATCTTCTACTGCTTGATGAGTTAGAGGGTTTGAGCGAGCGTATGTTCCGGGGTTTGTTTTTTTGCTGTACCGATCCCCAGGTTGCCTGAGGGGTCAACCTTTCCCCTGAAAATGGTAGGCAGCCGTGAAACAATACAAAAAACAGTCTGGATCGTTAAAATTTTGGTTATTGTGCAGGAATTTTAGTGCGCTAAGTTCAGTTGAAAGTGCTAAATAGGTTGATCCCCGGATAGGATTGAATTTTGCTAATCAAATTTTTAGTTTTTCTACCTTTTCAATTATCCAATCACTTCACTTGTGGCATACATTGAAACCACATTTACAATATGCTGCAGGGATTCAAAGAACTGCTCTTCGGCGGGACCATCCGTGTACAGAATATGCATTTCATCTTTAGCGTAAATTGTAACGTGTTCTTCTTCTTCATTAATCCCCTTAGTGAGTGTAATGCTTAGTGAAAATTGAACCTTCTGAGGCACTTCAAGGGTCTTTTGACGTATAAGTTCATTGTTGTGATATCTCGATGAGTTCATGAAAGACAAAAAGTCAGTGTGGTCATTACCTTCAATCTCGTAGATCTCCAGGGCACCTCGAATTGCCGACTGTACTGATACTGCTTGATTATTGCTTTGGCCTTAATTTCAAACAAGCAATCCGTGAGAATTCTTCAGATGTTGATGAAAGTTACTCTGGTTGTTGAAAACTAGAGTGCAGTAGGCACACTGATTTTGAACTTCTCCACCGTGCTCCCGTTGGGTGTGGTTGTTCTTTATCAGAATGTTGTAATTCTCAAAACCACAAGTGATACACTCCAAGTCTGGGAATTCTTGGAGTGTATCACTTGCGGTTTTGAAAATTTCGAAAACATCACTTCTCTTTCGAAAACTTGACTGAATTTTTTACTGAGAAAACGAATGGGCAAATGAAGTCATTCGGGAGTGTTAGAAGTCATTCTGATTCAATTAGAGGGAGTGTTAGTTGGTTGGAAGTTGTGTTTTACACGAGAACAATTACCGGTTAAGGGTGTGCTTGCACTATGACACAATTTTCCAAGTTTGGAACGCAACTATTGGTGGGAGTTTAGGTAGACTTTAACCCATGTTAACTTTTGGCCATTAAGCGGTGTGTTCCCGTTTCAGAACAACTCATTTCAATTCTTTCCATGCACGGTAAAAAGTTATGGTGTAATTGTAGTTGTATGTTTTATCTACCACAACTGAAACATAGCTAACGCAGTATAATTACAATATACTCTTTTCTGTCGGGAAACAGTTCAAGTGTTCAAAATACTCTTCTACAAAACTTGTTTTAGACTTTTTCTACTCTTCGAGGGGTTTATCGAAATTCCGTTGTATTTTCAACCTTATTATCAGTTTTCACTTTTAGTTTTCTGGAATACCTGGCAGTTTTCTCATACTACAAATTGTTCTAATATTCTGACTAAAATTGTTCTAATCTGCTATTATCAGCATGTTTGTGCGGACACAATGTATTTCCTTGGGAGACAGTAAACATTCTATTTTATCATTGTGCAAAAGGAAATTGTAGCTATATAAGACAAAGATAGGCAGAAAACAATTGATTTTAAGGTTTTGATATTTACCACTAATACTGATAACACATAAGCCAAGTGTCATTTGGTGAAAATCATAAATGTGGTTGTGGAATAACAAAATGCATTTTATTTAAAGAAAATGAACTTCTCTAGTGTTTAAAAACCTTTTTCTACGATATGATGAATAAAATAAAATCTTTATAAGTAAATTATAATTACTTAAGTAGTGAGAATTTTGCACTTTTACAGAATTCCTACATATGAAATTTGATCTTTTACCATTTAAAAACCTTTTTTTTGGCTATATGGTGGATAGAAAAAAGTTCTTTATAACTACTTAAGCAGTGAGAATTTTGCATTCATACAGAATTTATACATATGAAAATTGACATTTTACCATTTAAAATCCATTTTTTACTTTATGGTGTATAAAGTAAAAGATTTTTATAACTACTTAAGTAGTGAGATTTTGCACTTTTACTGAATTCCTACATATGAAAATTGATTATTTACCATTTAAAAACTTTTTTTTACTATATGGTGTATAAAATAAGAGTTTTTATAACTAAATAAGAGGTGAAAATTCTGCACTTTTACAGAAATCCGCCAAATGAAAATCGACTTTTTCAACATATAAAAACCTTTTTTACTATATGGTGGATAAAATAAAATTTTTTTATAACTACCTAAATAGGGAGATTTTTGCACTTTTACTGAATTCCTACACACGAAAATTGACTTTTTACCTTTAAAAAAACCTTTCTTCTTGCCCTATGGTTAGTAAAAAAGTTTTCTGTGACCACTTAAGTAGTGAGAATTTTGCACTTTTACAGAAATCCTACATATGAAAATTGACTTGTTAAAATTTAAAAACTTTTGTTTACCATATGGCGAGTAAAATAAAAGTTTTTTATGACTACTTAAGTAGTGAGATTTTTGAACCTTTACGGAATTACTACATATGAAAATTGACTTTTACCATTTCAAACCCATTCATTCTTCAATATGTGTTTTGAACAGAACTTTGCTTGCTTGCTGTGTTTTTATGTTATAACATTTGAGATTGTTTCCTTTCAAAATTCATTAAATAACAATTTGACGCAAAACTTTTTGATTCTGCCTTCTGTTTCCCCATTTTTTCTCCCAACAAAAAGAGATGTTATGATATTCAATTAAAATTGATATTTTTTTACATAATCACAGCCAAAAAATATTTGTTTCAGTTCTCAGAGTTTAACTTAGTCCTCAATTATATCTATAAGTAGTGTTCGATTGGCACGTTTTTTCTGAGGAGCATTGCATCCTTTGTGAGTCTCTGAATTAAAGGGTGTTGTGTGGGTTGAGGTTCTGTACGTTTCGAAGGATACTGTAGCATTCTCTGCACGTTGGTGTCACAAAAGTTGTCTCTGAGAGAAGAGAACTATCGAAATTTGGTTCGCAGTGCTCGGTTGACCCCATTTTCCAAGACATTTTGTCCATGATTGAAGCGATAGCAGCTTTTCATTTTGTATCTGTTGTTTCCGGCGTAACAATGGTGCTTGGGTCGTTTGTTGCCGGTGATCCAATTGGTGAAGTTGGGTCAGTTCTTCAATTGCCTGGAAGTGGCCGAGTTGATTCTCTAAAATAGGCACACTGTCACAATTGTATCGGTACAAAAGTCTCTTTGTGTCTGGAGAAAGTGTCTCAATGTCATAGCCGGAAAAGTAGGGGCATTTTTTGAGGAACGCTGTATCCTCCAGCTGTTAGCACAGTTTTTGTGCCATTGTCTTCTGTAGATAAGTATTTATCTGCTAGTGTTCCAACAAAATTCACAAACATTTTTGATATGATGCAATGTTCTATTGATCTCCAACAGCCTTTTTCGCTATTTTTCTTTTTCTGTACAAAAACGATATAGTTTTTGCTTTGAGTGTGATAGACAATACTGCGCTCCCGAGAATCTTCCGAGTCGCAAAGAATGTTGAAAGACATTATTTTTGAAGCGCTTTTACAATTTGTTCTCTTGAAACTGGAGCAGAACTGAACAGCTATAGTCTTGAGTGTTAAACAAATAAATAAAATCACGCAAATAGCAACATTAGCAACGCTTGTGTGTGAAATTTGTTGAATACTTAACAAACTCAGGTCAAGGGTTTTAACTGCAATTGTGAATGTTTACTCTACATGATCTTGTCTGTGTTATAGTTTTATGTATTGGTAACTAGTTGCAAAGTGTATAAGAATGTCTTATCTACGCAGACTCAAACACAAAAGTTTTCAGTTTTTTTATGTTGATATGTATACTAAAGTTTATAATGTATACAATAGCATGAAGTTTACAACCAGCTTTGTTCAGTATAGACTGTGTTATATCAAACGCCTAAAGGCCCAAGTTTTCGCTTGCTCTGTATTTTTAGTTCTTTTTTATCTATGGACACAACCAGAGGTCACATTTGTTTTTCATTAAATTGCACTAGGTCCTGCTCTATGTTGAGTAATATTATCAAAATTTAAATTTTATTACCTACGCAACAAAACAGTTTAAGTGGGGTTCACGAGTTTTGGCTTACATTTTGACGAAATTGCTAAGTATTATAATCTAGATTAACATTCAAATTCAAATAATAAGCTTACATGTTAACCAAGAGCACTCTCATTCGCAGCAATCATTTCGAGTGTTGTTTGGGTTATATGTGTTAAATGTACTTGCAAATAATTACATTTCCAAAATTTTTTTCAAAACAGGTAGTTGGACACAGTTTATGTACACAATTCTTGACAATGCCATTTACTGCTGATAAGGACGCAGAGTTTGGAGACGTGCATGTTTAAATCTCTAGAAAAGAGAGAAGATTGATACGTGCAACGAACAGTGAAGTCTTACAAAAATATGGGTACCTATGTATTTCTCAAGCTGTTCAAAAAAGTTGACAAAGAATATGAAATTCAACAACGAGTTACTCTAACTTTAGACGAGTTTGAGCATTTTTCAAAAAGGTCAGCAAAAATACGGTCTGCTGTTGGAGGTACAGCTACTGAACACAATCAAGCTAACGAAGCTCCAGCAGAGAAAAAACGTAAAACTAAAAAAAACGACGAGCACGACAATTCAGACTAACTAAAATATCTTAGATAATGGTGGAAGCAATGTATGAGCGTTCTCCGGGTTTCTTCAAGCAGTTTCAGAAAAACTTTAATTATTTTATACCAGAAGAAAAACCTAATTTTTCTTGTCACAAGAAATTTATCTTTTGCATACATTTTGAGAGTATCCACTGTGATTATAACCCTAATAATCATTACAATGTTCTTATCGACGTGTCGGAGTTATCAACAGACTTTCTCAAACAAACAAAACCGTGTTCACTGCAGTGTCTTTTTACAACTTTCAGGTTTCTGTTCTCATCTTCGGAGACACTGGAGGCAAAGAGAGATGTTTTTCAAAAACTCTTGCTGGCAGTGGAGTACAACAAAAGTAATTTCAACGGACACTCAAAAACAGACACTACTGCTTCTGTACAAAAGCGTTTGCCAATGTTTACGAAAAATGTCACAAACAAATTTCATCAACCAGAATGCCTACTACGAAACTTTGCGGGACACAAAAGTTTGAAAGTGAATGAATCGAAGTAGAAAAATCAACCAATTCAAACTGATCAACTAACAATTGAAACTCTGAAAACAATTCAACCGATTCTCTCTGGACCTAATGCTGGTGCTTTTTGTCAAATAATAGATATTTTTATTAGTGGATATGGAAAGTTAGAAACTGATTCTGATGTTCTGTATGTTCGTTTTCTATATGAGAAAGAAATTAAATTTTGGAAAAAAAAAACAATTTCTTTTCAATATAGGTTAGTAATGTTAGAACATCATATGGAGCGCGAAACGAAGCAAATCAATATCACTTATTTTTACCAGTTTTTGTCCACTGAAAATAATATGAGCTATATAAATAGAGTTTTGCTTCTGTATAGATTGGTTTCTCAGTAATTCATATACGGTACTAACATTAAAGTTTGAGGCGATTCTGCTCTGCAAATGTTTGTATGACAATATAGTTTGGCCTAAGGGGTCTGAAAAAAAAATTTTTGATCGTTTTGGCAGAGAAGAATCCGATAGGTTTCAATTGATGCAGACGTTGAAATATTGACTATAATGAAGCTGTTGCCGGTTAAGATGGTTGGAAAACTATCAGCCGCATAAGCTCCACGAAATTTGTAGTTTAGTTCTGAACATCTCTGAATCAGTGAGTTCAAATTGTCTTTGTTCATTAGTTTGTTAAAATATGATTCTTTAAAACTTTCCGCGCCGAATCAATATGAATGGTACTTGCTTTTTCACCAATAATGAACTTTTTTACATTATGAGTTAAGGCAGCAGAAAACTTTAGTTCAATTGATACAGAAAAATTTGTAAGTTCAGGTTGAATAAAATCTTGAGACGCCTGCTGAGTATTCGTCAGTTCAAAAACCATAATAAAATGATTTGGCTAGTATTTTAGACTGATTTCATGTCCATTGTCGATAGAGGCTAGATCTGACATAGTGTTACAGTGTAAACACGATTTGAACATCCAAATAGGACTATCAGCTACTGAGAGACCTTTACGGTAAATGAAAATTTGTTCCAAATTGAACTTTCCATGGAGAAATGGGTTAAGCAGCTTGCTTCCGAGAAAAGCTTCGTTCGCGTTTAAGCAAATGGCGAGTCTTCTAATGGGTTCTCTACCAAAAACATCTTCTTGCTTCCAGCTCTACAAACCAGCAGTATCCAAAAAAGTTTTATTAATAGTTTCTAGGTAATGATAGGATGCTGGACGGGACATCAGGGTCTTTTCTATTGCTGACACAACATCAGCGTCCAGCGTCTTTTTCCGAACATATAACTTAGCTTTGTAATTTTTATTTTGTAGGATTTTCCAGCGTCATCTGAAATTAAAGGAAATTTGTCAATTGATCGCCGAAAAGAGATTCGAAGTGTTACACCACTGAGAAGATGTCGATCACA
Organism: Convolutriloba macropyga; assembly: GCF_964194025.1. Classification (NCBI taxonomy): domain Eukaryota; kingdom Metazoa; phylum Xenacoelomorpha; order Acoela; family Convolutidae; genus Convolutriloba; species Convolutriloba macropyga. The sequence goes on from NC_134469.1 coordinate 35,576,457, forward strand.
GTTAAAGAAGTCAACCGCCACTTTTCCGTAAAATGTACACTCAGCAGATCCTCTGACAAGAGTTTTTCGTCTGGTGATTTCGGATGCTGCAATTCCTCCTGGTTTTGCTTCATAAGAATAGCCTTGACATGCAGACCAGTTGCTTTTGGCATCTTTACTGTGAGAAAACTCGGTTTCGATGAAACTTTTGTGGGCATAGTTACCATTGGCACTTTTCAAACCGTTAGCAGATACTGTACAATCAGAAAAAAGTGAATGCAGGAGATTGTTGCAAAAGTATGGCGCGTCTGTTTTAGTCACATCTGCAGAAGCAATGTTGTCGTATTTCAAATCAGCGTCAGAAGACTGTACAATCTTCCACTTTATTTCATGAAAAATTTTTTTGGAGATCAATGAAATTGTTGTGGTCTCCTGCATTTTCAAACTCTAGCATTGGTCCATTAGGGCTGTAAACCGGTCCCAATTTCTGACCAAAACCTCCATCAAATGTAACAAGGAAAGCTGGTTTCTCGAATAAATCCAACGAACTATGCGTTGCTTCGGCTGGTAAAATTTTACCGATCATCTTTTACTTTGGCGAAGATGTCCGACCGACTTCTTTTTGGTACTCTTTTTCGTGAAATGTTGGATTTGCCTTTGGTTGTTTTCTTTGGTCCAGTGCGTAAGCGTTTTAAATTCTTTCTCATTCTGCTTTTTCGTCTCATTTGGAGGGCTAAAAATCCACTTGTTTGTTTTTTCACTGTGTTTGATATGGTGTTCTTTAGAGATTGCTTTGGTGATTTCTTCTTATTGATAACATCCATCAACTCAGGGACGGTTTGTAGCAACAGTTCTTTTCCGATGCGTTTAGCTACTGGCAAAACAAACTTCGGAGCAAGTGGCAGTGCAACACGTCCAATACCGCTAGCTAATTCTCAAAGACCACTACCCCTTTTTCTATAGTGACCGGAAAAGTGAGGCAATGGTGATGCTTGGTTTGCGTAGTAGGAATCCATTTAATCACCAATTTTTTTCAATTGTTATGTTACAATAATTTAACCAGTCCCCGAAAAGGGAACTAACTGCCCTGTTTAAGTTTGTAGCTCAAATGATATTGATTGAATGGTGTTCGAAAGTAGTTTTTTGTAGTCTAAATTTGTGAAAACTATCAGGTGAGTGGGATCTAATTCACAAATGCTGCCGTTTTTCAAAGGCTGTTTTGAACCAATGACTCTTAACAATGGTGTTTTTGCATCACCAACATACTGATACTCAATAATGTTTTTGTACATAAAAATTAAATGCTTTCCAGCGCAAAAGTCTGCAGGAAAATCACCATAATAGTCTTTTGTTTCATCATTTTTTTTAATCGGTTCGCTGTAGTGGGAATCATTTGGTATCCAATATGAATTCCATAACCATCTGGAATACCCTTATACTGGGTATTTCTTCACGTGGAAAGGTAATTCCCTCGTATTTACCAAAAATGATTTCATATTTTGCACTGTTTTTGATTTCTCGGAAAAAAAATTTAGGCAGTCCGACTGTTCTGTTGTTAGTTGCTAAAAGTTGAGCAACTGTATCATAAGTGCCGGCCATATACGCTAATTTTTCTCCATTGTAGGGTCGTGAAATGGCGTTAGATCCATTTCGGTGGTTTTGTGATTCCTCATATCCCCTGAGACTGAACGCAACCAAAACTCCATTAAATGTGTTTTCACTTTTCAGTCTCCTGTGAGATTAATTTCATTATTAAAAAAATTTCTAAAATTTGCCAAAGTGTTTTCCTGAAAAATATCCATTGAAGCAGATGATATAACGTGTACTGTGAGCTCATCCTTAAAACGATTACTACTCATTTTGATTTTGGGATTCTCGTATTAGTTGTAATTCTGGCTGGTAAAATTTGCCCTGGATAATTTCTTTGTTAGAATCAAAAAGGGAATATGTAGGTGGATTAAACGTCGGATTGCTGGCCATTTCAAAAACTTCGTCAGTGAACGATTGCTTGTATCCTTTTTGGAAAATTTCTTCCTTTTTAACGATTCGAACAAAGTCACCAACGTAAAGTTTTGGTTTTTGACTGCAACGCGTCTCCACAGTTAATTATACAAGTCTTGGTACATCTTTTTTTGGTAATTTTGTTAAAAGCAAGTTTGCTGATACGATTAACACGCGGGTTGATAGTTTTTACGAATTGATCCAAATTGTTAATATAAGAATATGTCCATTTTTCCTCCAAATATCTGTAAAGAATGTTTTTCAGTGACCTGATGTTTCTCTCTGCAAACGCAGACTTCTTTTTGCTGAAAGTACTATACAAATGAATTCCTCGTTTGTTGCAGAGTGTTTTGAAAGCCCCCAAAAACTCAGTACCATCATCTACCCAAAATTTTTGTGGTTGCTTGTGTTTGATCATGTTTTGGAAGGCCTTTGCGGTTTTTGTTGCGTATTTTGTTTTCAACGGTTCAACTAGTAGATACCTCGAGAGGCAGTCAATTGCTACAAGCAAATATTTAACATCACGATTGTATTTTGCAAGTTTATCAACATGAGCTAAATGTAAAGACCAAATTTCATTCACATCGTTGACGATTACTTTTATTCGCGGAAAATTCAATCGCTTAGCAGGATATTTTCTGAAGGATGGTTTTGTTTCCAAATGTATTTTGACTTTTGTCATTGGTAGTTTGCAATCGCTTTGAACTTCCAAATGATGCAGGACCTTTAGAATAGAGTATATCCAGTAATTTCACTTTTTTAATAGTTAGACATCATTTTTTTCCTTTCGTCTCCTGCTCTGTCTTTTTGTTTGTTTGATTTTTCGGTTCTGCAGGTTTTGCTCCAGAGGCGTTACTTTGTCTTCCACTGCTCTGTTCGCTTGTTTTTCTGTTTCCTCTTGACTTTGTTTGGTTTCCTCTTCTTTCTCCTCATCGCTGTAAATTTCTTTGAGAACTTTTTTGGCATGAGTGTTGGATACTAGTTGTTGGGGTATCTTGAGTTCTTGCAAAAGAATTGTGTACACGGCTAGGTCAATTTTCTTTTTCGGCTGTTGAAAATTGTACAAAAAAGTTGACACTTTAACTCTCATAGGTTTGTATTGAATATGAAGGAAACCACTCGGGTCCTCAATGGAAACTGTTTCTGAAATATCTTGTTAAGGATGATTTCAGCTCTTTGGATTTTGTTTTCCTCTATTAATTCTACTTCTGACATTTTAGAGTTAAAGTCTGATTGATTTTTTTTATACGGGCTCAATTTCGCCATCATAAATGAAGAAAGACTGTACCCTTTCACTTCCATCGCCCAATTCACTTTTTAAATCAGTACTACTTGTTCTTCTTCTTTTCCTCTTGTTCACGATATTAGTTTTATTACTTTCCTGTTCAGTCGCCTCTTTGCTCTCAAAATTTGTTGGGTTGTTCCGTTGGAGATCTGACAATTGAGCAGCTTTCTGTTTATAAATTGGATTGTCCAAAATTTCTGTCCTAGTCGGTTGTTTTGACACAAACATTTTTTTCGTTATCAAGACAAACTCTTCCGCATGCATTACTAATTAAGTAAGTAAAGGTAACTAGAGGGACTTATGCTTCGGAGTGGATGTAAATTTTTTACCAATAGCTGACGCTTTTTCCTCAATCTTGTCTCTTTGGGAAAAAATGTTGGAATGATGTTTCCTAGTTTTCAAGTAAACTTTTATCTGTGGGCACGTTTCCATTTATAACGTTGAGGAAGCATTCACAGAGAAATTTTATAAACTTATTTGATGACTTTTTGACGAAAGTTTTCAGCATGCTTTCCGGCATCTCGAGCATTTGCCTCAGCATACATATCTATTTCATTCTCATTTCTGAGGTGGCTACGTATAGCTTTGGAAGGTGGCAGATAAAAAATTGTTGGCCCCGGTGGCACAACATTTGAACAAAAACGTAGTGAGTCGGTTGTTTTTAGGTCTAAATCAATCAATGGGTGTCCGAATGGTTGTTTTGTTGCAAGATCATAGCTGTCTCTTAAAAGGTTTGTGTTATTGATTTGTTTTCCAAAATAACTTCCAATATATCTGCTGTATATGTCTGGGAGATGTGAACAAAATGATGTGTGTTGTGTTGAGATCAGTTGTTAGAGACCACTTACTCTGTTGAAACAAATTATGCTTAACATATATATTACTGATTTATTGTGGCGTCCAGCTGTTGCAAGATTTGAAAACTCCTTGTCATTGAAAATTCCCTCGCAAGAATTGTCAAATACGAGCAAACAGTTTTTCAGCTGTAAAATTAATTCAAATCCCGAAAATTTGTAAAAAATAAATGTTCAAGTTACGCTTCATTGTTTGAAATTTTGGTTGATCTTGTTGATAGCAATTGTATATCGACTTGAAATTATGGAAAAGCGTATTCTTAAGAAGCATTTGAAAAATAATTACGGTCTTTCCACAACCTGAAGGATCACAGACTGCCATGAAAAGACAATCAATTGTTGAGATTATTTTATTCATGACTTAGTATTTGGGAGTGCGTATCCAATTGTGCACGATAGCAACGAAAACCAAAATGTTGACTCGTCACAATCGAGGTGGAAAAAAACTAATTTGGTCAGTGAAACTACAATAAGAAGAACTATCATCGAAACTTGTGTAAAATAAACTACCTCAGAGAGCGATAGTCTAGAGTTGCAAAGACCGTTTCTCTTGGTTTTGATCATCAAAAACCAAATCAGTAATTTCTGCTCCTCCACTGCCAACGCAATCTAATTGATCTTCTGATTGACTCATTATGAAAGCAAAGGATTTTCAAAAATGAATTTAATTCAAAACTGTGTAATTTGTTAGTTTATTATTTAAATTTATCAACCATAAAAAATTCGTATGTGATAAATTCAGAGTTTTTGTCCTCCTTCTTATATGTTACTTTAAATTTCGCTTGGATCTCGTAGTCATTGCCACAGTAGACAATTGACCCCACCTTCCTTTCTCTGACTATCTCTTTGATTTCATCGGGGAGACTCTCATCGTCCATGGGTACTGATACTGGCACTGAATACTTGGGCGTAGGTAAAGGGGATATATTCAGTTTTTTTTTCATTTTCTCTTGTAAAGACATGATACATTTGAATGTACTCGAGCAGTGAAATATATTTCTTTAGTGTTTCAATTTCAGCAGTATTACAAAGTATTTGCTGCTTCCTCATTATAGTTTATCCACGAGAATCATTTTTTCTTCTTTAAGAAAAGTCACTGTCAAGAGGTTATCACTCGCAATGCAACTGCATACTGTCAAATTAGGAGATAAATTCACTTGAAGAACTGAAAGAGTTGCTTTCTCCACACGGCGACTCACTAGTTGGTAGTGTTATCCAAAAAAGTACACCTGTGCCTTTCTCTATAAGCCATGCTTTCTCTATTGTTTGAATTGTAGTATAGATGAATGAAGTGAAGAAGTCAAGTGCTCTACCGGAGTGAACATTTCTTCAATTTTTTTGGTAGGAAAACGGATCTTGATTGCTATAAAGATTTGTGATAGAAACCAGTAAGGGTAGCTGCCACTGTCCCAAGAAATACCGGCAACTGCTTCGCTACCCACTGATGCGATTTCCTCTCACTCGAGGACAGCGAATCGAAGGAAATTGAAGGAAGAAAAAGAACCGTGTCTGAGTAGTTGTTTGAACAAACTGATAACTCTTTTATAATGATACACTCTTTTTGTGTCGAAATCCTTCACAATCTATAACAACAATCTCTGGAATCAACATTCCAGCAAACCGAATAAGTTTTCACGAACATGCAGAAGAATAAACCTGTGACCAACTTAAGCGTTTGTTTTTGGACAAGGCAAAACATAAGAGTATTCTGGACCCCTTTGTCTATACTCTGCAATAAATCCAGAGGCATCATGAAGAATTGCATGTAAGCGAAGCACTTTAAATGATTTCAAATAAGTGTCCAATGAAGAGTTATCTATTCCAATGATACCACCATAAGGCCTCAACTTTAGTGCAATTTCGAGGTTAACATCAGGGTCCGAGTGCAAAAAGATTGCCAAAAAGTAAGAAATCTTTCATTATGCTCTGGATAGTCTGTTTTTATTAATTTATAGATTTCATGAATAGTTATTAATTTATAGATTTCATGAATGGTTTCGCGATAGCTGTTGTCATGCTGTTTTTTAGCAAGCATTATAGACAAATGAAATTTAGGGGACTTTTGCAGGGTATTGACAATTACTCTTTTTGTTTGTGTCTACATGACAGCTCAATTAAGTGTCATGAATAGTCGCGACAGTTGTTGTCATGATGTTTTTAAGCGAGCATTATAGACAAATGAAATTTAAGTGACTTTTGCAGGGTATGTTAATTACTTTTTTTTGTTTGTGTCCACATGACAGCTCCTTTTCCCCAAGGTTTTTAAAGTTCTTCCTGGTTTGTTTCCTAAAACTGGTTTTTTTTAAATCCAAGTGTCCCCCCTCCCCTCCATAAGACTCAGAGAAAAAAAAGAGAAAAATCTAAGTGTCCCCCCTGTCGTTTGACCGGGAAGACACTTGTGTCCCCCCCCGGTAGTGTTCACGGGAAGACACTTGTGTCCCCCTCTGTAGTTTGCCCAGGAAGACACTTGTGTCCCCCCATAGTGTTCACAGGAAGACACTTTTGCCCCCCCCATGTTAATCTTTAACATCGACTTTCGTCCTGATAAGCCGTCTTCAGTTAGGTTTACTTCGTTGGTGAGAAGATAGGAGCTTAAGATTCGAACAGAGATATTTTTGTACTTCCAAAACTGGCCTTCTTGTTATTTGGATTTCCTTGTTGGCACTCGATGACAAATGGTAGCTATTGCTGTGATGTTGAATGCTAATAAGGATAACGGAAAAGAAAGAAGGGAAAATTGGTTCACTAAAGATGGGAATTCAGAGGCAATTGCCTCTGAATTCCCATCTTTAGTGAACCAATTTTCCCTTCTTTCGTTTAAACTTGTATCTTTTCCGTTTGTGCCCCCCCCCCCAGTTTAGTGGGTGCATATTATTTGCAACCCCCAGATGCACGTGCAATATTTTTACATAATGATTTACTATGCAATGACACGTGCTCTGTAACGGGGGAGCATAACGTACTGGGGGGGGGGGGCACAAACGGAAAAGATCCGGCAACTTTATATGGATAAGTATTCGGTGGCGCTGAATCGTTAGGTCGCTTCTGCCAAAAAATCAACATTGTGCAAAGTTGATTTTTCTGAGGGATAGAATTGTATTACGACTAGCAGTACGACCACTTGGTATTGAAAGTATATTCAAGCTGGGAAATAACAATCTCCTTGCTTTTTCAGCCTGCAGTGACACCAATGAACGGATCAGTGAGCCCCCACTGTAAAACATCATTGCATCGTATTTAAATTTACCGCAAAAATAAATTGCAATTTAAACCAACAACAATATTCTAAGCTCTAAGAACCGCATCCGGATGCTGTAATCATACTAAACTGATTAGTAGTCTAGTCTTCCCTTTCGACCAAAAATGCCTTAAGTATTATCAAACTCAGTTTCATTTTTAGTACCACGTCAGTCTCGGCGTATTACGGCGTATGAGTGCAAAACCTATTTTCGTTCAAATGTATGTTATTACGTCCGAGTATGTGTCTTCTTTTCTTTTAGAGATTTTTTGCCAGTTGCTTTAGAGTGCTCAGATTTGACGTCATAGAATACGTCATGCATTATCCTCGCAAGCGTTTTTCTAATTTCGTTGCACCTCTTGTGAGCACAGGCCCCCTTTGCACAGTGGAGTGCGGGCGTAAGCGGGAATTTTTCTCCACACGGTAGAGTGAAATCTTTAGTTAGGCTACCGCTCAAGATAGTTTCAATTGGTCTATGATCAGAACAGAGGTTGTTTTCAAGGTGATTACTCTGTGTGTATTGTTGTCTGGCTTTAAATTAAAAACAGGAACAGGACCCAGGTCGAGGTGTGCGTTAATGATCAGACAATTAAAAACGCACAGGGGGGGGGGGGTAAAGTGCGTTTTTGATTACATGGACGAGCGTCATAATAAAGTCTGCCTACATGAACGAGCTTCCTAGTCAAAGTCTGCCTAAATTCTGATCATTAACGAGCTAAAGTCTGATCATTAACGAGCTAAAGTCTGATCATTAACGAGCTAAATTCTGACCATTAACGAGCTAATTTCTGATCATTAACGAGCTAAAGTCTGATCACTAACGAGCTAAATTCTGATCATTAACGAGCTAAATTCTGATCATTAACGAGCAAAACTATGAAATAAGTTAAATACTGTCGGAAAAAATCTACAGTTGAACTAACGAACAACTTTTTGAGATTTTCCAGTATGTTTTGGGTGTGTTCCCCTCCTCCTTCTCTCAACCGGGCTGGGGACCGGCTACGGCGGAGTTACAAACAAACAACTATAGGAGAATTGAGCAGAGCACTAGAAAAAAACTAGGCTCGAAAAGCTCTCTCCTAAACAGACAATTTTAAGATAAAATAATACATGGAAAATTATCGGAAAAGGCTCCAGTCACGTTGAAACACAGACCTTTTGAGACTTTTCCCGTATGTTCTGGGTGTGTTTCCCTCCTCCTTTCTCATCCGGGCTGGGGACCGGCTACGACGGAGTTACAAACAAAAGCTATAGGAGAATTGAGCAGAGAACTAAATTAAGGTAACTAAGGTATATTAAACAAATATTAAACAATTATTAACTCTATAAATAAAAATAATTATAGTTAAAATTCGCTAATCGCGAAATTCGCAAATTTCTGTATGAAAACCCATATTTTCTAGGAAAGTTAGGCGGACCATTCTTTTTGCATTACAACTTAGATACTACTGGTACCCTAATTCTAAAACAAAAAGAATTTTTGCTATAGCTTGCCTAGGAGAAAAGTTAGCTTTTCATACGGAAATTTCCAATTATTTCGAATAACTTGCAATTATTGAATTTAAAAAATTGGTCTTTTTCATCGGGTCAAGGAGTTGTTCAAATCGCACCAAACTTGGTATGGATTATCCCCTGTGTACCTAAAGTCTAAAACAAAAGGAATTTTTTGGTATAGCTTGCATAGGAAAAAAGTTGGGTTTTCATACGGAAATTTGCGTTTATTTCTATTACGTAATTTTAAATAATTTTTGAAAATAGGTCTTTTTGATTAGGTCTTAGAGTTGTCCAAAGTGAACCAAAGTCAGTATGGAGTATCCCATGTGTACCTAGATTGTAAAACAAAAGAAATTTTTGCTATTGCTTGTCTAGGAAAAAAGTTAGCTTTTCATACGGAAAATTGCGATTATTTCCATGGATTTCCGTATGAAAAACTAACTTTTTTCCTAGGCAAGCTATACCAAAAACTCTTTTTGTTTTACAGTATAACTGCACTGGTGATACTCCATACCTAGTTCTGTCTGATTTGAACAACTCCTTGACTCAATAAAATTTCTATATTTTTTGAAAATCGAAAATGCGAATAAGTCGATATTTCCGATTGAAATACGAACCTTTTTTTCTAGGAAAGTTAGGCGGACCATTCTTTTTGCATTACAACCTTAATAGAACTGGTAGCCTGGGACATCAATTTGGTTCACTTTGAACAACTCCTTGATCCAATAAGAAAGACCTTTTTTTAAAATTCGTTATTCGAGAAATACGCAAACTTCCGTATGAAAAATTAACTTTTTTTCTAGGCAAGCTATACTAAAAATTCTTTTTGTGTCAGAGTCTGCCTACCCTGATTTTTCTGAGGGATAGAATTGTATTACGACTAGCAGTACGACCACTTGGTATTGAAAGTATATTCAAGCTGGGAAATAACAATCTCCTTGCTTTTTCAGCCTGCAGTGACACCAATGAACGGATCAGTGAGCCCCCACTGTAAAACATCATTGCATCGTATTTAAATTTACCGCAAAAATAAATTGCAATTTAAACCAACAACAATATTCTAAGCTCTAAGAACCCCATCCGGATGCTGTAATCATACTAAACTGATTAGTAGTCTAGTCTTCCCTTTCGACCAAAAATGCCTTAAGTATTATCAAACTCAGTTTCATTTTTAGTACCACGTCAGTCTGGGCGTATTACGGCGTATGAGTGCAAAACCTATTTTTGTTCAAATGTATGTTATTACGTCCGAGTATGTGTCTTCTTTTCTTTTAGAGATTTTTTGCCAGTTGCTTTAGAGTGCTCAGATTTGACGTCATAGAATACGTCATGCATTATCCTCGCAAGCGTTTTTCTAATTTCGTTGCACCTCTTGTGAGCACAGGCCCCCTTTGCACAGTGGAGTGCGGGCGTAAGCGGGAATTTTTCTCCACACGGTAGAGTGAAATCTTTAGTTAGGCTACCGCTCAAGATAGTTTCAATTGGTCTATGATCAGAACAGATGTTGTTTTCAACGTGATTACTCTGTGTGTATTGTTGTCTGGCTTTAAATTAAAAACAGGAACAGGACCCAGGTCGAGGTGTGCGTTAATGATCAGACAATTAAAAACGCACAGGGGGGGGGTAAAGTGCGTTTTTGATTACATGGACGAGCGTCATAATAAAATCTGCCTACATGAACGAGCTTCCTAGTCAAAGTCTGCCTAAATTCTGATCATTAACGAGCTAAAGTCTGATCATTAACGAGCTAAAGTCTGATCATTAACGAGCTAAAGTCTGATCACTAACGAGCTAAATTCTGATCATTAACGAGCTAAATTCTGATCATTAACGAGCAAAACTATGAAATAAGTTAAATACTGTCGGAAAAAATCTACAGTTGAACTAACGAACAACTTTTTGAGATTTTCCAGTATGTTTTTGGTGTGTTCCCCTCCTCCTTCTCTCAACCGGGCTGGGGACCGGCTACGGCGGAGTTACAAACAAACAACTATAGGAGAATTGAGCAGAGCACTAGAAAAAAACTAGGCTCGAAAAGCTCTCTCCTAAACAGACAATTTTAAGATAAAATAATACATGGAAAATTATCGGAAAAGGCTCCAGTCACGTTGAAACACAGACCTTTTGAGACTTTTCCCGTATGTTCTGGGTGTGTTTCCCTCCTCCTTTCTCATCCGGGCTGGGGACCGGCTACGACGGAGTTACAAACAAAAGCTATAGGAGAATTGAGCAGAGAACTAAATTAAGGTAATTAAGGTATATTAAACAAATATTAAACAATTATTAACTCTATAAATAAAAATAATTATAGTTAAAATTCGCTAATCGCGAAATTCGCAAATTTCTGTATGAAAACCCATATTTTCTAGGAAAGTTAGGCGGACCATTCTTTTTGCATTACAACTTAGATACTACTGGTACCCTAATTCTAAAACAAAAAGAATTTTTGCTATAGCTTGCCTAGGAGAAAAGTTAGCTTTTCGTACGGAAATTTCCAATTATTTCGAATAACTTGCAATTATTGAATTTAAAAAATTGGTCTTTTTCATCGGGTCAAGGAGTTGTTCAAATCGTACCAAACTTGGTATGGATTATCCCCTGTGTACCTAAAGTCTAAAACAAAAGGAATTTTTTGGTATAGCTTGCATAGGAAAAAAGTTGGGTTTTCATACGGAAATTTGCGTTTATTTCTATTACGTAATTTTAAATAATTTTTGAAAATAGGTCTTTTTGATTAGGTCTTAGAGTTGTCCAAAGTGAACCAAAGTCAGTATGGAGTATCCCATGTGTACCTAGATTGTAAAACAAAAGAAATTTTTGCTATTGCTTGTCTAGGAAAAAAGTTAGCTTTTCATACGGAAAATTGCGATTATTTCCATGGATTTCCGTATGAAAAACTAACTTTTTTCCTAGGCAAGCTATACCAAAAACTCTTTTTGTTTTACACTATAACTGCACTGGTGATACTCCATACCTAGTTCTGTCTGATTTGAACAACTCCTTGACCCAATAAAATTTCTATATTTTTTGAAAATCGAAAATGCGAATTACTCGATATTTCCGATTGAAATACGAACCTTTTTTTCTAGGAAAGTTAGGCGGACCATTCTTTTTGCATTACAACCTAAATAGAATTGGTAGCCTGGGACATCTATTTGGTTCACTTTGAACAACTCCTTGATCCAATAAGAAAGACCTTTTTTAAAAGTTCGTTATTCGAGAAATACGCAAACTTCCGTATGAAAAATTAACTTTTTTTCTAGGCAAGCTATACCAAAAATTCTTTTTGTGTCAGAGTCTGCCTACCCTGGGAATACTCCATGCCCAGTTTGGTTCGCTTTGAATAAATCCTTGACCCGATGAAAATTACTATATTTGAAAGATAAATATTGGAAATAATCTCAAATTTCCGTATGAAAAACTAACTTTTTTCCTAGACAAGCTATAGTAAAAACTTTTCCCCCTACACTCTACATATACAGGGGATACTCCATACCAAGTTTGGTTCAATTTGGACGACTTTATGACCCAATCAAAAATAACTATATTTAAAATTCGCAAATCTCGAAATTCGCAAATTTCCGTATGAAAAACTAACTTTTTTCCTAGACAAGCTATTGCAAAAAAGCTTTTTCACTACACTCTACTTATACAGGGAACACTCCATACCAAGTTTGGTTCAATTCGGACAACTTCTTGACCCAATCAAAAATAACTATATTTAATATTCGCAAATCTCGAAATTCGCAAATTTCCGTATGAAAAACTAACTTTTTTCCTAGGCAAGCTGTAGCAACAATTTTTTTTGTTTTAGAGTCTAAATAGTACTGCTAGTCTAGGATATCAATTTGGTTCACTTTGAACAACTCCTTGACCCGATAAAAAAGACCTCTTTTTAAAATTCGTTATTCGCGAAATTCGCAATTTTTGGTACGAAAAACTAATTTCTTTTTTTAGAAATTTAGGCGGACCATTCTTTTTGCATTACAATTTAAATAATACTGGTAGTCTGGGATATCAATTTGGTTCACTTTGAACAACTGCTTGACCCGATAATAAAGACCTCTTTTTAAAATTCGTTATTCGCGAAATTCGCAATTTTCCGTACGAAAAACTAATTTCTTTTCTAAGAAATTTAGGCGGACCATTCTTTTTGCATTACAATCTAAATAGTATTGGTAGTCTGGGATATCAATTTGATTCACTTTGAACAACTCCTTGAACCGATGAAAAAGACCTGTTTTAAAAATTCGTTATTCGCGAAATTCGCAAATTTCCGTACGTAAAACAAACTTTTTTCCTAGGTAAGCTGTAGCAAAAATTCTTTTTGTTTTTGAATCTAGGTACACAAGGGATACGCCATACCAATTTTGGTTTGAATTGAACAACTCCTTGACCCAATAAAATTTCTATTTTTTTGAAAATAGAATAAGCGAATAATAAGCGAATAAGTCGATATTTTCGATTGAAATACGAACTTTTTTTGTAGGAAATTAGGCGGACCATTCTTTTTGAATTACAACCTTAATAGTACTGGTAGTCTGGGATATCAATTTGGTTCACTTTGAACTACTCCTTGATCCGATAAAAAAGACATCTTTTTAAAATTCGTTATTCGCGAAATTCGCATTTTTCCGTACGAAAAACTAATTTCTTTTCTAAGAAATTTAGGCGGACCATTCTTTTTGCATTACAATCTAAATAGTATCGGTAGTCTGGGATATCAATTTGGTTCACTTTGAACAACTCCTTGACCCGATAAAAAAAACCTCTTTTTAAAATTCGTTATTCGCGAAATTCGCAATTTTCCGTACGAAAAACTAATTTCTTTTCTAAGAAATTTAGGCGGACCATTTTTTTGCATTACAATTTAAATAATACTTGTAGTCTGGGATATCAATTTGGTTCACTTTGAACAACTCCTTGACCCGATAAAAAAGACCTCTTTTTAAAATTCGTTATTCGCGAAATTCGCAATTTTCCGTACGAAAAACTAATTTCTTTTCTAAGAAATTTAGGCGGACCATTCTTTTTGCATTACAATCTAAATAGTATTGGTAGTCTGGGATATCAATTTGGTTTACTTTCAAAAACTCCTTGATCCGATACAAAAAACGTCTTTTTAAAATTCGTTATTCGCGAGATTCGCAAATTTCCGTACGAAAAACTAATTCTTTTCTAAGACATTTAGGCGGACCATTCTTTTTGCATTACAATTTAAATAATACTGGTAGTCTGGGATATCAATTTGGTTCACTTCGAACGACTCCTTGATCCGATAAAAAATACCTCTTTTTAAAATTCGTTAATCGCGAAATTAGCAAATTTCCGTACGAAAAACTAATTTCTTTTCTAAGAAATTTAGGCTGACCATTCTTTTTGAATTACAATCTAAATAGTATTGGTAGTCTGGGATATCAATTTGGTTCACTTTGAACAACTCCTTGACCCGATAAAAAAGACCTCTTTTTAAAATTCGTTATTCGCGAAATTCGCAATTTTCCGTACGAAAACTAATTTCTTTTCTAAAAAATTTAGGCGGACCATTCTTTTTGCATTACAATTTAAATAATACTGGTAGTCTGGGATATCAATTTGGTTCACTTTAAACGACTCCTTGATCCGATAAAAAAGACCTCTTTTTAAAATTCGTTAATCGCGAAATTAGCAAATTTCCGTACGAAAAACTAATTTCTTTTCTAAGAAATTTAGGCGGACCATTCTTTTTGCATTACAATCTAAATAGTATTGGTAGTCTGGGATATCAATTTGGTTCACTTTGAAAAACTCCTTGATCCGATACCAATAAAAAAGACCTCTTTTTAAAATTCGTTATTCGCGAAAATCGCAAATTTCCGTACGAAAAACTAATTTTTTTCTAGGACATTTAGGCGGACCGTTCTTTTTGCATTACAATTTAAATAATACTGGTAGTCTGGGATATTAATTTGGTTCACTTTGAACAACTCCTTGACCCGATAAAAAAGACCTCTTTTTAAAATTCGTGATTCGCGAATTTCGCAATTTTCCGTACGAAAAACTAATTTCTTTTCTAAGAAATTTAGGCGGACCATTCTTTTTGCATTACAATCTAAATAGTATTGGTAGTCTGGGATATCAATTTGGTTCACTTTGAAAAACTCCTTGATCCGATAAAAAAGACCTCTTTTCAAAATTCGTTATTCGCGAAATTCGCAAATTTCCGTACGAAAAACTAATTCTTTTCTAAGACATTTAGGCGGACCATTCTTTTTGCATTACAATTTAAATAATACTGGTAGTCTGGGATATCAATTTGGTTCACTTTGAACGACTCCTTGATCCGATAAAAAATACCTCTTTTTAAAATTCGTTATTCGCGAAATTCGCATTTTTCCGTACGAAAAACTAATTTCTTTTCTAAGAAATTTAGGCGGACCATTCTTTTTGCATTACAATCTAAATAATACTGGTAGTCTGGGATATCATTTTGGTTCACTTTGAACAACTCCTTGATCCGATAAAAAGACCTCTTTTTAAAATTCGTTATTCGCGAAATTCGCAAATTTCCGTACGAAAAACTAATTCTTTTCTAGGACATTTAGGCGGACCATTCTTTTGCATTACAATTTAAATAATACTGGTAGTCTGGGATATCAATTTGGTTCACTTTGAACAACTCCTTGATCCGATAAAAAACACTTCTTTTTAAAATTCGTTATTTGCGAAATTCGCAATTTTCCGTACGAAAAACTAATTTTTTTCTAAGACATTTAGGCGGACCATTTTTTTTGCATTACAATCTAAATAGTACTGGTAGTCTGGGATATCATTTTGGTTCACTTTGAACAACTCCTTGATCAGATAAAAAAGACCCATTTTTAAAATTCGTTATTCGCGAAATTCGCAATTTTCCGTACGAAAAACTAATTTCTCTTCTAGGAAATTTAGGCGGACCATTCTTTTTGCATTACAATCTAAATAGTATTGGTAGTCTGGGATATCAATTTGGTTCACTTTGAACAACTCCTTGATCCGATAAAAAAGACCTCTTTTTAAAATTCGTTATTCGCGAAATTCGCAAATTTCCGTACGAAAAACTATTTTTTTTTCTAGGACATTAGGCGGACCATTTTTTTTGCATTACAATCTAAATAATACTGGTAGTTTCGGATATCAATTTGGTTTACTTTGAACAACTCCTTGATCCGATAAAAAAGACCTCTTTTTAAAATTCATTATTCGCGAAATTCGCAAATTTCCCTACGAAAAACTAATTTTTTTCTAGGACCTTAGGCGGACCATTTTTTTGCATTACAATCTAAATAGTACTGGTAGACTGGGATATCAATTTGGTTCACTTTGAACAACTCCTTGATCCGATAAAAAAGACCTATTTTTAAAATTCGTTATTCGCGAAATTCGCAATTTTCCGTACGAAAAACTAATTTCTTTTCTAGGAAATTTAGGCGGACCATTCTTTTTGCATTACAATCTAAATAGCACTGGTAGTCTGGGATATCAGTTTGGTTCACTTTGAACAACTCCTTGATCCGATAAAAAGACCTCTTTTTAAAAATCGTTATTCGCGAAATTCGCAAAATTCCGTACGAGAAACTAACTTTTTTCTTAGGCAAGCTATACCAAAAAATCTTTTTTGTTTTACAATCTAGGTACCCATAGTATACTCCATACCCAGTTTGGTTCGATTTGGACAACTCTAAGACCTAATCAAAAAGACCTATTTTATTTTAAAATTATTTAAAATTACTTATTAGAAATAAACGCAAATTTCCGTATGAAAACCCAACTTTTTTCCTAGACAAGCTATAGTAAAAATTCTTTTTGCTGTACATTTTAGGTACTCATGGGATACTCCATACCGAATTTGGTTTGAACTAAACAACTCCTTGACCCAATAAAATTTCTATATTTTTGAAAATAGAATAAGCGAATAAGCCGATATTTCCGATTGAAATACGACCTTTTTTTCCAGGAATGTTAGGCGGTCCATTTTTTTTGCATTACAACCTAGATAGTACTATTAGTTTGGGATATCAATTTGGTTCACTTCGGACAACTTCTTGACCCGATGAAAAAGACCTATTTTTAAAATTCGTTATTCGCGAAATTCGCAAGTTTCCGTACGAAATACTAACTTTTTTCCTAGGCAAGCTATAGCAAAAATTCTTTTTGTTTCACAATCTAAGTACCCAAGGTATACTCCTTACCCAGTTTGATTCGATTTGAACAACTCCTTGACCCGATGAAAAATACTATATTTAAAAATTAATTATTGCGATAATTATTTTTAAATATAATATTTTTCATCGGGTCAAGGAGTTGTTCAAATCAAACTTAACTTGGTATTCAGTATCCCCTGTGTACCTTAATTCTAAAACAAAAAGAATTTTTGCTATAGCTTGCCTAGGAAAAAAGTTAGCTTTTCATACGGAAATTTCCAATTAATTCGAATAACTTGCAACTATTGAATTTCAAAAATTGGTCTTCTTCATCGGGTCAAGGAGTTGTTCAAATCGGACCAAACTGGGCATGGAGTATACCATGGGTACCTAGATTGTAAAACAAAAAGAATTTTTGCTATGGCTTGTCTAGGAAAAAAGTTGGCTTTTCATACGGAAATTTGCGGTTATTTCCGTGGAAATAATCGCAAATTTCCGTATGAAAAACTAACTTTTTTCCTGGGCAAGCTATACCAAAAATACTTTTTGTTTTACGCTCCAATTGCCCTGGTGATACTCCATACCGAGTTTTGTCTGATTTGAACAACTCCTGGACCAAATAAAATTTCTATATTTTTGAAAATAGAATAAGCGAATAAGTCGATATTTCCGATTGAAATACGAACTTTTTTTCTAGGAAAGTTAGGCGGATCATTCTTTTTGCATTACAATTTAAATAGTACTGGTAGTCTGGTATATCAATTTGGTTCACTTTTGACAACTCCTTGACCCGAAGATAAAGACCTATTTTTAAAATTCGTTATTCTCGAAATTCGCATATTTCCGTATGAAAACCCAACTTTTTTTTCTAGGAAAATTAGGCGGACCATTTTTTTGCATTACAACCTTAATAGTACTGGTAGTCTGGGATATCAATTTGATTCACTTTGAACAACTCCTTGACCCGATGAAAAAGACCTATTTTAAAAATTCGTTATTCGCGAAATTCGCAAATTTCCGTACGTAAAACAAACTTTTTTCCTAGGTAAGCTGTAGCAAAAATTCTTTTTGTTTTTGAATCTAGGTACACAAGGGATACGCCATTCCAATTTTGGTTTGAATTGAACAACTCCTTGACCCAATAAAATTTCTATTTTTTTGAAAATAGAATAAGCGAATAATAAGCGAATAAGTCGATATTTTCGATTGAAATACGAACTTTTTTTGTCGGAAATTAGGCGGACCATTCTTTTTGAATTACAACCTTAATAGTACTGGTAGTCTGGGATATCAATTTGGTTCACTTTGAACAACTCCTTGATCCGATAAAAAAGACCTCTTTTTAAAATTCGTTATTCGCGAAATTCGCAATTTTCCGTACGAAAAACTAATTTCTTTTCTAGGAAATATAGGCGGACCATTTTTTTGCATTACAACCTTAATAGTACTGGTAGTCTGGGATATCAATTTGATTCACTTTGAACAACTCCTTGACCCGATGAAAAAGACCTATTTTAAAAATTCGTTATTCGCGAAATTCGCAAATTTACGTACGTAAAACAAACTTTTTTCCTAGGTAAGCTGTAGCAAAAATTCTTTTTGTTTTTGAATCTAGGTACACAAGGGATACGCCATCCCAATTTTGGTTTGAATTGAACAACTTCTTGACCCATTAAAATTTCTATTTTTTTGAAAATAGAATAAGCGAATAATAAGCGAATAAGTCGATATTTTCGATTGAAATACGAACTTTTTTTGTAGGAAATTAGGCGGACCATTCTTTTTGAATTACAACCTTAATAGTACTGGTAGTCTGGGATATCAATTTGGTTCACTTTGAACAACTCCTTGATCCGATAAAAAAGACCTCTTTTTAAAATTCGTTATTCGCGAAATTCGCAATTTTCCGTACGAAAAACTAATTTCTTTTCTAGGAAATATAGGCGGACCATTTTTTTGCATTACAATTTAAATAGTACTGGTAGTCTGGGATATCAATTTGGTTCACTATGAACAAATCCTTGGTCCGATAAAAAAGACCTATTTTTAAAATTCGTTATTCGCGAAATTCGCAAATTTCCGTACGAAAAATTTCCGTACTAATTTTTTTCTAGGACATTTAGGCGGACCATTCTTTTCGCATTACAATCTAAATAGTACTGGTAGTTTGGGATATCAATTTGGTTCACTTTAGACAACTCCTTCACCCGATGAAGAAGACCTGTTTTTAAAATTCGTTATTCGCGAAAATTGCAAATTTCCGTATGAAAACCCGACTTTTTTTGGTAGGAAAGTTAGGCGGAGCGTTTATTTTGCACTACAACCTAGATAGTACTGATAGTTTGGGATATCAATTTGGTTCACTTTGGACATCTCCTTGAGCCGATGAAAAAGCAATATTTTTAAAATTCGTTATTCGCGAAAACCGCAAATTTCCGTATGAAAACCCAACTTTTTTCTTGGTAAGTTAAGCGGACCATTCTTTTTGCATTACAATCTAGATAGTATTGGTAGTTTGGGATATCAATTTGGTTCACTTTGGACAACTCCTTGACCCGATGAAAAAGACCTATTTTTAAAATTCGTTATTCGCGAAATTCGCAAATTTCCGTATGAAAATCTAACTTTTTTGATGGCAAGCTATAGCAAACTTTTTTTGCTTTAGACTCTAGGTACACAGGGGACACTCCATACCGAGTTTGGTTTGATTTGGACAACTCCTTGACCCCATGAAAAAGATCTATTTTTGAAAATTATTCAAAATTTATTATTCGAATTAATCGCAAACTTCCGTACGAAAACCTCACTTTTTTCCTTCGCAAGCTATAGCTAAAATGCTTTTTGTTTTACACTTCACATACACAGGGGATACTCTATTCCAAGTTTGGCTCAATTTGAACAACTTTTTGACCTCATGAAAAAATTTGTCCTTGACACTATGCCCTTTTTTCAATTGGTACCAAACGCTCGTTCGGTTATAATTTCCCGAAGAGCACATCAAAAACGTTCAACAAAGTCTTAAAAGTTTTATACGATAAAATTGTAACTCATATTAACCGGCTCTTAACATAAACACTCTTATTACAGAACAATTTAAGATCGAGAAGTGAGCATGTGGTCATTTTCGAAGGTTTGTGGTCGAAAATTGTTAATAACTTCTGAAATACTGTACCGATCAAAACGAGACATAGCTCATTAGATCGCGCTTTAAACGGGCTTTAAAATTATATATACCACGACTAGTTGCCTTTAAGTACTAAGGAAATCAAAGCCCATGAGCATTCAGCCACTATGCTCTTTTTCAATTGGTACTAAACACTCGTTCGGTTATAGTTTCCCGAAGGGTGCATCAAATCATTCGCCATAGTCTTAATAGTTTGATGCGATAATATCACAACTCATATTAACCGGTGATTAACATAAACACTCTGATTAAAGAAAAATTTAAGATCGAGCAGTGAGAATGTGGTCATTTTCGGAGGTTTGTGGTTGAAATTCGTTAATAACTTCTGAAATACTGTACCAATCAAAATGATACGGAGCTCATTAGATTGAACTTGAAACGGGCTTTAAAACTATATGTACCATGACTATTTTCCTTTAGGTACTTAGGAAATCAAAGCCCATGAGCATTCAGCCACTATGCTCTTTTTTCAACTTGTACCAAAATCTCGTTCGGTTATAGTTTCTCGAAGGGTGCATCTAAAGCATTCGCCATAGTCTTAAAAGTTTGATGCGATGATATCACAACTCATATTAACCGGTTATTAACATAAACACTCTGATTAAAGAAAAATTAAAGATCGAGCAGTGAGCAGGTGGTCGTTTTCTGAGGTTTGTGGTCGAAAATCG
>NC_134469.1:35607321-35615865 GCF_964194025.1 Convolutriloba macropyga
GTACTAGGACTCTCTTCGGTGATCCATATTTTTGACAGACAGAAGATGTCGTATTCAGAGTTAGAGAAGATGGTTGCAAAGTCCGTACGTCTTTTCAGTTTCATGATACTACGGACATTCGTTGCAGAGGATTATATATGACATAAGTGCGGCTTGGGGTTTGGTAAGCAAATTTTTTCCGATTATATTGTCTCTGAAGTTTTTGTTCTGAAGTTTTTGTTGTTAAGTTGTTCGTCAACGAAAATCTTGTTAACGGCAATTAAAACGTCTCCGTGTTTTGATGAGAAATGGGTTGTTTAACGATCTTTGCGATTTATTCCACTGAAGAACTTCTCTTGAGTGGAATTTGCCAATTCCACTGAAGAACTTCTCAACGCGGAGCACAATCAATTTGATAATTTAATTCATTTCCGTAAACAAACAAATGTGCAGAACATCAGGAGGTTAGGGAAGCAGAATCCAAATCGGACGCAGCCAAGAACCATGTTGGTAACTGTAAGCAGTCCATGGGAAGTGAGAAAGCTTCTCGCAAAAGGATTGAAGCTGGTCGATTATGATTTTCCTGCCTTTCTGTCAAGAGCTCTGAACCAAGAAGAAATTCAGGTCGAGAAATCAATGCTACTCAAAAGGCGTGCCCTAATAGCCCGTGGAGCTTCGAAACTAGACATCCGTATGAAAAACCAACAGCTATACTTTAAGGGTCAAAAAGTAAAAGACCTGGTTTTAACAAGCGAAGAAGAAAATCCTTTGAGACTGCCGCGTAATCAAAATTGTCTACAAAATTCTCTTAGCTGCTTAGTTTTCAATACAAGAAGGCTCCTAAATTTAGATCGTCGAAGAAGGTTTGCTGTCGTTGCTGAAACCTTTGCATATGACATCATCGCTTTAAATGAAATTTGGTTCACAGCTGACATCAGCGATAGTGAACTTTTTCTGCAAAATTATCAGCTTTACAGAAGCGAAAGAAATGCAAATCTGAAGAGCAAACATGGAGGTGTAATGATTGGCGTGCGGAACAACATTACTTCTTTCCCAATTGATGTTACGAATCTAAACGACAAACTAACGTCTGCGTTTGCAGGTTCGCTCATAACTGTTAATGATGAAAAGGTACTTATTTTGTGCTTGTATAACCCTCCCAGTATCTGATCACATCCCTAAATTATTAGATCTTGACTTCAGTCCTGCTAAGAACGAGAAAACCGAATTGCACAGAATTTTGAGCTTCTGTAAATGCGATTACGTTGGTCTGAAGGAAAATTTAATACTTAACCCTTTTAATCCTATTTGTTATAGCAACTGCGATCGGATGCTCAGCGAGTGGTATCATTGGTTATTCGAGGCGATCACAAAATTCACACCAAGACGGACTAAGCATAGATCTAACTTGCCCCTGGATCGCTTGCGACATCACATCTAATGAAAAAGCTTAACACGCTTCAGAGAAAACAAAATTCCCTAGCCAACAATGATTCGTTGAGATTCAAGATAGAAACGTCGAGAAACAGTCTAGCAGAAGCCGTAGACCTAGACCAGAAAAATTACGAATCCAAGCATTTCAACTCACGAATTCTCAAGCCATGTACAAGTATTTTAAAAGCTTACGAAAAGGACCGTCAGTCCCGCCTGAGCTTAAATGGAACAAAGATGTAGCAAACTGTGATACTGAAAAAGCCTCTCTTTTTAATAAATATTTTGGTTCAGTTTTCACCGTCTCATCGGTCTTCAAAAACAATTTGAATGAAAATAAAATTTTGAACAATTTTACTGTAACGGAAGAAGCAATAGTCGAAATTCTTGGGTCATTAGACGTATCAAAATCATGTGGGCCTGATAACTTGCCTGCAGTTGTCCTCAGGAACTGCGCAAAAGAACTAACGAAATCCATCTTTGAGTTAATCAGAAATTTTAGGCGCCTCGGAACCTAGCCTAGTGCATGAAAAATAGGAACAGTAGGCCGAATTTCTAAGAAAAGGATCAAAAGCAGATGTCTCCAAAGTTCTAGAAAAATTTTTGTATGGCTCAACTGTCAATTTTTTCAAAGGACTCATAACTGATTCACAGTACGGTTTTCGTAAAAGAAGATCAGTTATTCTTCAAATGATTACCTACTTAGATAAGATATACAAATTCTGTTCTGAGAACAATCGAGAAAATAGCTCATTTCTCTTTGACTTTTCCAAAGCTTTCGACCAAATGGATCATGGATTGCTCGTACGTAAGATCAATTGCAATGGAATAGGTGGCAAGGTGTTCAAAAATTTAAAAAGTTACATGAACGACAGACTGAAATACGTGAAAAGTGGAAATCCAAAATCGAAGCATTCACCGGTCACCTCGGGTGTACCTCAGGGCTCAATACCTGGGCCCTTCCTTTTTCTTATTTTCATTAATGACTTACCTGAAACTGTTTTCAACTCCAAAGTCTTTCTTTTTGCTGACGATCTCAAATTATCATATAATGAACCTCGTGGAAACGCACACGGAATCAAACAAGATCTAGATTCAATATTGCGTTGGAGTTACGAAAACAACATCAGCTTTAATCTATCAAAATGTCAGTACATATTTTTCAATATCAAGTCGAGATTTAGTCCGGTATTGGATCAATGGTCGCTGGAATAACCAAGAACTGTGGAGGACCTTGGAATCACTATGAACGACAGTCTCACTTGGAAGGAACATGTAGAATTGCGGACTCGTAAAGCCAATAAATTCTTCCACCAAATTGAAAGAAACACATCAAATCTCCTGACGGTTACTGCAAAACTAAATCTTTATAAGAATACGCTTATTCCAATCTTAATCTATGGATCTAACTGTTATATGCCTTCAAATTCTGACATGGGACTCCTTGAAAAATCTCCATGTTTCGAAATGGATCCTACCAAACCTTAATTATTGCGAACGACTAAGATCCCTGAACTTATTACCTCTCAACTATTACATTATGCTGTCAGATCTTCTCTTGCTATCGAAATTGGTCAACAATTATTATGCCTTCAGCATCAGCGTGCATATTAATATTGTGTAAAGACGGTCAAGTTTTCGGTTTATGTTGCCTGAAATCAAAAAAGAATTTCAGTGGTCAAATTTTTTCTATCGAACCACATATAGAGCAATTACCATTGATTCAAATGTTAAATTCTTTCAACCAGTCGGACTCAAATATCGAATCTTAAACTTGATGTGGAAGTACTTTAATATTTAGTTCAGCTTCGAAAATTCGTGTTCCATAACATTTATGTCTCTGCGAAAAATGTCGGTCCTCAAATGAAATAAACTTAACAAACTTAAACTAGTACGATTCATCTATTTTTATATATATATATATATAATTTTTGCGGGAGCTGTCCCTCACGTTTGTGGAAGCCATAATAATAATAATAATAATAATAATAATAATAATAATAATAATAATAATAATAATAATAATAATAATAATAATAATAATAGTAATAATAATAATAATAATAATAATAATAATAATAATAATAATAATAATAATAATAATATAATAATAATAATAATAATAATAATATAATAATAATAATAATAATTAATAATAATAATAATAATAATAATAATAATAATAATAATAATAATAATAATAATAATAATAATAATAATACTAATAATAATAATAATAATAATAATAATAATAATAATAATAATAATAATAATAATAATAATAATAATAATAATAATAATAATAATAATAATAATAATATAATAATAATAATAATAATAATAATAATAATAATAATAATAATAATAATAATAATAATAATAATAATAATAATAATAATAATAATAATAATAATAATAATAATAATAATAATAATAATAATAATAATAATAATAATAATAATAATTGGAGAAAATATGCTGAATGTATGGTCTAATATTAAGGTTTTTGAGTAAAATAGGTCAATCTGTCAATCAACTTGACTTCTAGCCTTAGATTTCTGAGACGTGCAACGTTCTGAAGAAGTTTTTGTCAATTAGCCTGCATATTTTAGCGAAGCAGCTCATTTTCCGTTTTCATATCTTCTGGAGGTACCTCATGGCTGATGAAAAATACCTACCTATAATCTTTGAGACAGAATGCAGATTTCAGAGCAAGTTCCTTGCTCAGGGAGTTTTCTTCGTTGGTTATTATGGTACGTTGGTTAGTTTTATCCGGATCAAATCTAAGTACTATTCGGGTTTTACTAATTCGATTGTCCTCAATTTTTTGAACATCCAGAAGTTTTTGTGGCTACTATTTTAGCAAGCGTTCATTCGACCGATTATCCGGAGAAAGTCTGATTAAACGCCTCTAATTCGAATGCCGACGTTGACGTTTGCTTATTGGAATGACTGCGTTGACGTTTTTCACAGGGTTCGTAGAACCAACTACTTCAGCGAAGGTATTGTTCTTGGATTTTTATCGGCTGAGTTGATGTGCGAGGTTTTCAATTGCGCTGATATCAATTTCTCACGTAAAAGTTCAATTTCTTTTTTCATTTCATTTAACTGATTGTCAAACGTTTAGCTTTCATTGTTTCTTGCAGTAAATGATTGTCCTTTTTTGCTTACACATTTGATTGCTCCTATGGAGCAATTTTTTGATCTGGCTTGATGATGATATCAATACTCTCCCTGATCAAACTGGACGCATTCTGGTCTCAAATGGCAGGTTTTGTTGCAGAAGACACATGTGAATTTTTTTTAATTAGATGTTTACAAGTACTGCACTTGGATTACTCATGGTGGTTCTCAATTAATTAGTTAAAGAGCTGGACAGTTTTTATACAGATAGATAGGTTACCTGTTTGGGAAGAGAAAGGGTGTTGTCTGTGAGTGTTATCTGTGTTATAGGTTAGGTGTAGTACATGTAAGAGGTGAGAGGTGCCTTCGGTATTAGGCTAGTTTTTAGAGGCTAGACTTTTGGTATATTCCCTATTTGCACACGTAGTTCGCAAGGTGGGCTTTACGATTGCAGCTGTTTTTATAGTGCTTGCACAATATCTTAATCTCTTTAACATCGACTTTTCGTCCTGATAAGCATTCTTCAGTTAGGTGTATTTCGGCCTTTGTGAGATGATAGGAGCTCGAGACCCGATCACTGATACGTCTTTACTTCCAAAGCTTGCCTTCCTGCTGTTTTAATTGGATTTTTCTTGTTGGCACTCGATAACAAACGGTTGCTATTGCTGTGAAATGTTAATAACGATAACTGAAGTGCAAAGGAGGGAGAGTTGGTCCACTAAAGACGAAAATTCAGAGGCGACCTCAGACGGAGAACCATTGTACCGGCTCGATGGCGCTGAACAGTTGTATAAATCGCTTCTGACAAAAAAGAGCACCACTATATCAAATTGATTTTTCTGAGGGGTAGATTGTTGTACACTAGCAATATGACCGCCTGGTATTGAAAGTATGTTGAAGTAGGGAAAAAAAATAATTTCCTTGCTTGCTAGTCTGAATTTAATATGCGACTTGAAGTTTTTTAGCTGGTAAACAAAGGGGTATGATCCACCCACTAAACGGATCTGTGAGCCCCATATATAAAACATCACCGCATCGTATTTAGTTTACCGCAAAAACAAATTCCAATTAAACTTGCATCCGAAGTTTTTAATAAGACTAAACAGATTAGGAGTCTAGCCTTCCTTTCCGAGCAACAATAACATAAGTTTTTTTTATCCAACTCAATTACACGTTTAGTGCCACATTAGTCTCTGAAACAGATAATTGCGCTGCGTATTGCTGCCAAAATTGTTTTCCTTCGAATGCATGTTATTGCGTCAGAGTGTGCGTCCTCTTTTGTGTTAGAGTTTTTTTTGCCAGTTTTTTTATGTTGCTCAACATTGACATGATAGCTTTCGCCATGCTTTATGTTAACATTTTTTCCAATTGCGTTCTGCCGCTGCTTTCAATAGTTAGTGAAAACTTTTCTCCGCAAGGAGAGTAAGTAGTTGTATTTTTTCTTTGCTTCAAGAATTTACCGTGGTCGTTTTTTGACTTTGTCTACAAAAACTGTTGCGTTTCAAAGGCAAGGCTCTCAGCTGGTTCGGGTCTCCATTTTCTAATACCAAGCTAACAATCTGAAGTTTTTGATCAGGTAACTTGCAAAAAAGATTTTTTTGCGAGCTTTCATTTTCTTAAGTGGAGCGTTCCGTTCATTTGGCGAAATTCTGTCCTTTATGATATTAATATTTGTTAGATTTTTATTTCCAGGATGCTGGACAGCCGCTAGGAATGCAGCGTAGTCAGTATCGTAGTTTCCTTTGGCTCTCTAATATGGAGTCCACCCTCTCGGGTCGGTAGTGAATACAACTCGCGTGCGTTGTTGGCAACGGATCAGTCAAAGAATGATGGCAAGAAGATTTATTCGAATCTTTTTTTTGCGCCCAAGAAAGCGGTCACAGTGTTAGGGGTTAATCCGGCAATGAAAACAAGTTTTTGCTGAACACCTCTTGTGAAATATGAATAGGCGTTTTTGACTGATGGTTTCAAAGTTCTACCAATTTTCGCAATTAGACCGGAACATTTTTGCAAATTAATTGCTGGGGAGGAATCTCGCGAATCTTAATTGCCAAGGGCTAGCGCGAGAGCCGTCCAAAAAATCAACATCAGTTCCTCTGAAAAAGTTGCCAGCGTCGGATTTCTTGTGCTCCTTTGTAATTAATTGGAATTTTGGAGCATATGCTATGCATTACCAAAAACTTACAATGGAGAGAAACTTACCACGATTGCATTAGTCCAATGAGGACATCAACCGGTATTCCAAGCTTCCTACCGCACTCTGCGTTCCGCATACCATTTTTAATATATGCTCAAGTTTCGCATGAGGTCAATCATTGCGATTATTGCTATGCCCTACATTGCCATGGCAATGAAATCTCCATCTGTATTGCCTTCAGGGGACTTCAAGCGAGTTCCGGTTACAATTAGGTTGGATGTGGTTGTCTATGAATTGTGATCAAAACAGCTAAAAGTCGGATAGATTCTGTTTATTTTTTCAAGAGCTATTTGTTGATTGAGGCAGTCGAATGCATTTTGACGTCCATTAGGATTACTGCATTAAAATAGGGAACAACATAAGCAGAGCGCTTTGAATTTATGTTATATTCAATGCCACACGTTTGGCACAGTCAAAGCGAGCTGTTGTTTGCAAAAAAAACGCAAGGTCGTTTTCTAAGTTCTTTTTGATACATTTCGCAATCAAACGGCGAAGACTTCGCTAAAGCGGTTGGTCTGACGCCAGAGTTTTTTTCTAGTGGTGTTGCACTATCCAGAAAATGTTTACCAGGAATTCAACCTGATGAAAATTTTGGATAGCTGGAAAACAATGAGTTCACTTTCAGGCAAGCCATAGTTCGTCTTTATTCGTTTTCCTTTCAATCTTGCGCACCATGGCTGCCATTGGATTTCTCGGCCACTTTTTAATTGTCGTTGCGTTGATGTTTTCAATTGTAGAGGAAGTGGAATTGAATGCTTGGAGCCAACAAAATAGTTTAAACAATTGATTACACTTAATTATTTTCCTTTTATCATGGCTTCAAGAAAAATTCGTCGAGTTGATATTTATACAACTGCTGAAGCCACTCAGTTTTGGTCACAGACAATTAGAGTTTCCACGAATGGGAGAATTAAGAGCGCCAAAACTGATGCGACCTTAAATATAAAGCTTGTCATTTTGGTCTTTTCTGCAGAGGATTTCATAATTTTGTCTCGACAATTGACAAGTTTGCAACCGCTTTGTTTTTGTTGAGCACAATGAAGTTTGCTCTTCAATAGAAAATTCATTATCAATTATCCCAATCTGTTCTTTGGTGTTGGGGACGAAATCCCAAACATAATTGAAAAGGGTCCTTTTCTCGGAGAGGCGTTTTGTGGGACCCTGTTGTTTGCAGTGTCGGGTTCTTCAATACAATTCAGATCCGCTTTGTTCATGAGCGAACAAACTAATGTATGGGGCTGTTCTGCTTGAGTGTCATTTGAGTGATGTTGAGGTCGACAGTGTGGACAACTAAATCCAGAAGGGTGGTCAACCCCACCCTTCATGCTGCTACAGCGTACCTGAAAATATGCATGGCATAACGCCGCTACGAAGCTGCTTCTGGAAAGCATTACATTCTGTTTGTTCGATGAATTTTCATACGCAGAATCAAACTCATCTCTTACGGACATTGTGGAAGGTAAAGCTGGGGGTTTTAACAGGAGTAAACGAATAGATTGAGAAATTTAACATTCTTCTGAAAGACTGATTACCATGATGTGGGAAATGAACATCATCTTCAGAAAAGAATTTTTATGTCACAAAAATGGCAAAAACCGATACAAGATATAGAGGGGAAGAACATAAACATATTAAATTTTTAATCAGAATTAAGAGTTTTTAACACCTGGTCTATTTGAAGTTGATTACAAGACAAAATATTGTTTGGAAGAATAAAGTTTGACGGTTCAATTTGATATATATTAAAGCCAACAAACACTGCCACTCATTTAGGCACCCAATGGGGAACTTCTATGATATTTAAAACCTACGAT
>NC_134469.1:35616065-35755662 GCF_964194025.1 Convolutriloba macropyga
AGCATTTCATAAAATAACCAAAATTCTTTAAGTCTCCATTCCAAAGTTGTGACTAGGTTTCCAGAAAAATAATAGACGAAACTTTTCTTCAGGCTGCAAGATATTTAAGGCTTCATTGAACTTTTCTAGACTCATTCTTGTTGGATATGTTGTTCAAGCTGATGCCTCAGCCCAGCCTTTTGTTGTTTTTTTAGATGCATAGTTTGCCCCGTTTTCTCGTAAAATTTAAGGCCAAAATTTAGTGTCCAAATTTTCTTTTGTGCAAGATACGTTGTATTCTCTTACGGTAATCTAAAACTATTAGTCTTGC
This sequence comes from Convolutriloba macropyga, assembly GCF_964194025.1. Taxonomy (NCBI): domain Eukaryota; kingdom Metazoa; phylum Xenacoelomorpha; order Acoela; family Convolutidae; genus Convolutriloba; species Convolutriloba macropyga. The sequence continues at coordinate 35,616,376 of NC_134469.1, forward strand.
TTTGTTATACAAAATCGAATATCTAAAAATCTTTTACCCAAACCAGTCAGATTTTTTTTTCGAAAGTTTGTCTAATGTTTGCCATATTTTGTATATTGCTTGTAATTTACATGTTGAAAACCGCAAAAGGTTATTTTTATGAAATTATGAAAGATTATTGGATCTGTGCCCAATAAGCAAATGCTCAATGAAGAGCCGCAACAACTCAAGCAGAATTCGGCTTAATGCTCGAATTGGGATCCAATTGGTTTCAATCGATTGATCATTGTAATTTATAATACGTTTATATATTATATGATTGATAAATGATGAGTCATAGAACCCCATCGATGCATCATATCGAAATCATAAAACTCAAATCCCTTGGGTGATTCATGATAATCTAATAGAAGATTAAAATTCCGCCAATTGAATGGCGTAACTTCACAGTATCTAAGCATTTGTACTGTTGTCAAGGACAAGTTGACTTTTGATCGATTTCGAGGAAAAAGCCGGCAAAAGAAAACACAATTATTTTCAAAACCTGACGGAAGTAGTCGACTTCTCAAAACCTTTTATAGCAACAAAACAAGCGAAACAAAAACGAATCAAATTTAGTTTTACTTGAATAATACACAATCAAAATTGTCCTAAGCATCCCCCCATCCCAACATAATTCATTAATAACTGTGAATGTTAACTTGAATTCATAACATTGAAATGTTTGCTAAGCGTGACGATTAACCCAATACCATAATCTGCTTGTCGCTGACAATAAATCTGTTCCCCAAATTATGCAGACCGATAACAGAAAACAAAACATGGAAAGCCATTTTCGGTGGAGCATGCATGAGCGAGAAAACAAAAATTCTGAACTTCAATATAGGTACTGTCATTATAAAAGTAAATGATAGAACATTAATAATAAAATCCAAAGAAGCTGATAATAAAACCAAACTTTTTCTATGCCAATCATAAATGACAATGGAGCATTGTATGACCATCTATAGGTTTCTATTAAATCCTCATGTTTCCATTGATAGGATTATACCCCAGTAGAGCTGATTTTTTTTTCGTTTATGATCTAACTGATTTCTGGAAGAGTTTTTTTCCATACTTTTTAGATTGCATTGGCTGAGTAAGACAAGATATTTTTCATACATCATCTAAATTTTCCTCAGATAATGCACGCTAAATATTCAAGGTTGTCATGTCACGGGCGATAAAAACTTCGCCTCATTATTTTTCAAAAAGTTTTTTTGCACCAGATCTGATAAGATTTTTTAAGCAGCTATGGGCTCCGTCAAGATGTTATAATTGAAAGCAAGAAGCTAGTTCTGCTAATAATACGCGATCAAAGATTTAAGTAGTGGCCTAACCGATGTTAGTTTCCAGGGCTCAAAAGCACACTGCACATACATCGATCGAAATAGATAGAATTTTTTGACTTCAAGAATTACCTTAAGATCCAGTAAAGCGTCAAAGATCTTCAGGCTGAATTGTGTTATCCTTTAGGAGCTGATAAGATCTTACCCAATGAATTTTTTATAAGACAACTTATAAGATCTTTTCCGATAAAACGTCTGGAATCATTGATCTCAAGGATTTAGACCCCATTAAGCTAGGTACTGGTTAATGGTTTTGTCAATTTTCCATCGGAGAATGTCCGATTCGCCTCTAAATGTTAATGTCTTCTGTATGCAACTATTGGGCAAGACGGTGTTCAATTTAATTTGACTCAAAAACGCCAGGGTAGATTGTGATGCTATATTGTGTTGAGGTACTTTGCCACCTGAAGGAATCCACATTCATGTGCACACTAAATCGCGTTCTTTCCTGTCCATGTGCCAGTTCTGAGTGTAGAGAATATGAGTTCTCTTGCCTTCTCTACTTGAAGCAGTGGATATCGAAAATTGCTATCACGTTTTCTTCGGTGCATCTCATCACATTTGTTTCGGTTGCAGTCTCATTTTGCATTCCTGATAGAAACAAAAGTGATAAATACTTATTTTTTTTGAGAACAAGTTAGATTAGCACTTCGTGTTAACTAAAGTTTGGAGTTGGTTCGAAATTTATATCGCATTCATTTGAACTAAATTTGCAGATTTGTGTAATTAATTTTGTGAGAAATGCCGTTAAAGAATCGTCTCTTCCCAGGATGAAGTCTGCAACCCAAGAGAGGTATTGGCCAGACCGACTTCGGTCTTGGACAAGGGGGCTCCAGACCGACCATACCCAGACTTGCTGGCATGACGGAACGGACTTTGGCCAACCTTGGCCAGACTGAACAGACTTTGTCAAGAAAATTTGTCAGACCGAACAGACCCTTGTCCAGACCATTGTGCAGACCATTGGCCAGACGGAACAGGCCTTAGGCCAGAACGCTGTCCATGTGGTTGGCCGGAACAGGCCAGTCCTCGGCTAGACCCATTTCAACGTGCAAAAGCATCCAATAAAATTCGTAATTGATTCGTTTCCTTTTTTTCAAGCAGATTTTTAAAAAAAAATAATTTAGTGGAAAAAAACGTCGTATATGGTTTAAGTGAAACCGAGCAGACCAAAATGTGGTATTGGCCAGACTGAACAGACCGAAATATGGGTATTGATCAGACCGAACAGACCGAAATATGGGTATTGGTCAGACCGAACAAACTGAAATATGGGTATTGGTCAGACCGAACAGTACAAAAAATGGGCATTTGTCAGACCGAAGAGACTGAAATATGGGTCTTTGCCAGACTGAACAGACCGAAATATGGGTATTGGCCAGAATGAACAGACAGGAATATGGGCATTGGCCAGACCGAATAGACCGAAACATGGGTATTGGCCAGACTGAACAGACCTGAATATGGTTAATTGCCAGACTGAAAAAACCGAAATATGTGTATTGGCCAGATTGAACAGACCGATATATGCCTATTGGTTAGACCAAGCAGACCGAAATATGGGTATTGGTCAGACCCAACAGTCCAAAAAAGGGTTATTGGTCAGACTGAACAGACTGAAATGTGGGTCTTGGCCAGACTGAACAAACCGAAATATGTGTATTGGCCAGACTGAACAGACCAAAAAATGGGTATTGGCCAGACTGAACACACCGAAATATGGGTATTTGCCAGACTGAACATACCGAAATATGGGTATCAGCCAGACTGAATAAAACCGAAATATGGTTTTTGGCCAGACTGAACAGACTGGAATATGGTTATTGGCCAGACTGAAAAAACTGAAAAATGTGTATTGGCCAGACTGAACAGACCGAAATATGGGTATTGGCCAGACTGAATAAACCGGAGTATGGGTAATGGACAGACCAAACAGACCAAAATAAGGTTATCAGTCAGACTGATTAGACCTGAATATGGGTAATGGCCAGACTGAACAAACCGAAATATGGGTATTGGCCAGACTGAACAGACCGAAGCATTGGCATTGGCCAGACTGAACAAACCGAAATATTGTTATCGGCCATACTGAACAGATCGAAATATGGGTATTAGTCAGACTGATAAGAGCTGAATATGGGTATTTGCCAGACTGAAATGAACCGAAATATGTGTTTTGGCCAGACTGAACAAACCGAAATATGGGTATTGGCCGGACTGAACAAACCGAAATATGGGTATTGGCCAGACTGAACAGACCAAAGTATTGGCATTGGCCAGACTGAACAAACCGAAATATTGGTATCGGCCATACTGAACTGACCGAAGTTTTGGTATTGGCCAGACTGTACAGACCGAAAAATGGGTATTGGCCATACTCAACGGACCGAAAAATGGGTATTGGCCAGACTGTACAGACCAAATTATGGGTATTGGTCTGACCCAACAGACTGCAATATGGGTCTTGGCCAGACTGAACAGACCGAAATATGGATGTTGGCCAGACTGAACAGAACGAAATACGGGTATTGTCAGACCCAACAGACTGAAATATGCGTCTTGGCCAGTCTGAACAGACCGACATATGGGTATTAGCCAGACTGAACAGGCCGAAATATGGATGTTGGCCAGACTGAACAGAACGAAATACGGGTATTGTCAGACCCAACAGACTGAAATATGCGTCTTGGCCAGTCTGAACAGACCGACATATGGGTATTAGCCAGACTGAACAGGCCGAAATATGGGTGTTTGCCAGACTGAACAGACCTGAATATGGGTATTGGCCAGACTGAACAAACCGAAATATTGGTATCGGCCATACTGAACTGACCGAAGTTTTGGTATTGGCCAGACTGTACAGACCGAAAAATGGGTATTGGCCATACTCAACGGACCGAAAAATGGGTTTTGTCCAGACTGTACAGACCAAAATATGGGTATTGGTCTGACCCAACAGACTGCAATATGGGTCTTGGCCAGACTGAACAGACCAAAATATGGATGTTGGCCAGACTGAACAGAACGAAATACGGATATTGGTCAGAACCAACAGACTGAAATATGCGTCTTGGCCAGTCTGAACAGACCGAAATATGGTTATTAGCCAGACTGAACAGGCCGAAATATGGGTGTTGGCAAGACTGAACAGACCAAAGTATTGGCATTGGCCAGACTGAACAAACCGAAATAATGGTAGCGGCCATACTGAACTGACCGAAGTATTGGTATTGGCCAGACTGTACAGACCGAAAAATGGGTATTGGCCATACTCAACGGACCGAAAAATGGGTATTGGCCAGACTGTACAGACCAAAATATGGGTATTGGTCTGACCCAACAGACTGCAATATGGGTCTTGGCCAGATTGAACAGACCAAAATATGGATGTTGGCCAGACTGAACAGAACGAAATACGGGTATTGGTCAGACCCAACAGACTGAAATATGCGTCTTGGCCAGTCTGAACAGACCGACATATGGGTATTAGCCAGACTGAACAGGCCGAAATATGGGTGTTGGCCAGACTGAACAGACCTGAATATGGGTATTGGCCAGACTGAACAAACCGAAATATTGGTATCGGCCATACTGAACTGACCGAAGTATTGGTATTGGCCAGACTGTACAGACCAAAAAATGGGTATTGGCCATACTCAACGGACCGAAAAATGGGTATTGGCCAGACTGTACAGACCAAAATATGGGTATTGGTCTGACCCAACAGACTGCAATATGGGTCTTGGCCAGATTGAACAGACCAAAATATGGATGTTGGCCAGACTGAACAGAACGAAATACGGGTATTGGTCAGATCCAACAGACTGAAATATGCGTCTTGGCCAGTCTGAACAGACCGACATATGGGTATTAGCCAGACTGAACAGGCCGAAATATGGGTGTTGGCCAGACTGAACAGACCTGAATATGGGTATTGGCCAGACTGAACAAACCGAAATATTGGTATCGGCCATACTGAACTGACCGAAGTATTGGTATTGGCCAGACTGTACAGACCAAAAAATGGGTATTGGCCATACTCAACGGACCGAAAAATGGGTATTGGCCAGACTGTACAGACCAAAATATGGGTATTGGTCTGACCCAACAGACTGCAATATGGGTCTTGGCCAGACTGAACAGACCGAAATATGGATGTTGGCCAGACTGAACAGAACGAAATACGGGTATTGGTCAGAACCAACAGACTGAAATATGCGTCTTGGCCAGTCTGAACAGACCGACATATGGGTATTAGCCAGACTGAACAGGCCGAAATATGGGTGTTGGCCAGACTGAACAGACCTGAATATGGGTATTGGCCAGACTGAACAAACCGAAATATTGGTATCGGCCATACTGAACTGACCGAAGTATTGGTATTGGCCAGACTGTACAGACCGAAAAATGGGTATTGGCCATACTCAACGGACCGAAAAATGGGTATTGGCCAGACTGTACAGACCAAAATATGGGTATTGGTCTGACCCAAAATACTGCAATATGGGTCTTGGCCAGACTGAACAGACCGAAATATGGATGTTGGCCAGACTGAACAGAACGAAATACGGGTATTGGTCAGACCCAACAGACTGAAATATGCGTCTTGGCCAGTCTGAACAGACCGACATATGGGTATTAGCCAGACTGAACAGGCCGAAATATGGGTGTTGGCCAGACTGAACAGACCTGAATATGGGTATTGACCAGACTGAACAAACCGAAATATGTGTATTGGCCAGACTGAACAGACCGAAGTATGGGTATTGGCCAGACTGAACAGACTGAAATATGGGTATTGGCATGACTGAAAAGACCCAGATATGGTTATTGGCCGGACTGAACAGACCAAAATATGGGTATTGGCCATACTGAACAAACCGAAATATAGATATTGGCCAGACCCAACTGACTGAAATATGGGTAATGGCCAATCTGAACAGACCGACATATGGGTATTAGCCAGACTGAACAGACCTGAATATGGGTAATGGACAGACTGAACAAACACAAATATGGTATTGGCCAGACTGAAAAAACCAAAAAATGTGTATAGGCCAGACTGAACAGACCGAAAAATGGGTATTGGCCAGACTGAGCAGACTGACATATGGGTATAAGGCAGACTGAACAGATCAAAAAATGGGTATTGACCCGACTGAACAGACGGAAATAATGGCAATGGCCAGACTGAACTGACCAAAAAATGGGTATTGACCAGACTGAACAGAGCAAAATGTGGGCATTGACCGGACCCAAATGTTGGTATTGGCCGAAGATACCGAAATCTGGGTATTGGCCAGACTGAACAAACCGAAATAAGGGTATTGGCCAGACTGAACGAACCCTAATATGTGTATTGGCCAGACTGAACAGACCGAAATAAGGGTATTGGCCAGACTGAACAAACCGAAATCTGGGTATTGGCCAGACTAAACAGACTGACATATGGGTATTGGCCAGACAGAACAAACCGAAATATGTGTATAGGCCAGATTGAACAGACCGAAATATGGGTATTGACCCGACTCAACAGACGAAAATGATGGTATTGGCCAGAGTGAACAGACCAAAAATTTGGTGTTGACTAGACTGAACAGAGCAAAATGTGGGCATTGACCAGACCAAAATGTCGGTATTGGCCGAACAGACCGAAATATGGGTATTGAACAGACTAAACAGACCTGAATATGGATATTGGCCAGACTGAACGAACCGAAAAATGTGTACTGGCCAGACTGAAAAGACCAAAATACGGGTATTGACCAGACTGAACAAACCGAAATCTGGGTACTGGCTAGACTGAACAGACCGAAAAATGGGTATCGGCCAGACTGAGCAGACTGACATATGGGTATAAGGCAGACTAAACAGACCAAAAAATGGGTATTGACCCGACTGAACAGACGGAAATAATGGTATTGGCCAGACTGAACTGACCGAAAAATGGGTATTGACCAGACTGAACAGAGCAAAATGAGGGCATTGACCGGACCCAAATGTTGGTATTGGCCGAACAGACCGAAATCTGGGTATTGGCCAGACTGAACAAACTGAAATAAGGGTATTGGCCAGACTGAACGAACCCAAATATGTGTATTGGCCAGACTGAACAGACCGAAATAAGGGTATTGGCCAGACTGAACAAACCGAAATCTGGGTATTGGCCAGACTAAACAGACTGACATATGGGTATTGGCCAGACAGAACAAACCGAAATATGTGTATAGGCCAGATTGAACAGACCGAAATATGGGTATTGATCCGACTCAACAGACGGAAATAATGGTATTGGCCAGACTGAACAGACCAAAAATTTGGTGTTGACTAGACTGAACAGAGCAAAATGTGGGCATTGACCAGACCAAAATGTCGGTATTGGCCGAACAGACCGAAATATGGGTATTGACCAGACTAAACAGACCTGAATATGGATATTGGCCAGACTGAACGAACCAAAATATGTTTACTGGCCAGACTGAAAAGACCAAAATACGGGTATTGACCAGACTGAACAAACTGAAATCTGGGTATTGGCTAGACTGAACAGACCGAAAAATGAGTATTAGCTAGTCTGAACAGACCGAAATATGGGTATTGGCCAGATTGAGCAGGCCGAAATATGGTTATTGGCTAGACTGAACAGACCGAAACATGTGTATTGGCCAGACTGAACAGACCGAAAGAAAGGGTATTGGCCAGACTGAACAAACCAAAATCTGGGGGTTGGCCAGACTGAACAGACTAACATATGGGTATTAGCCAGATTGAACACACCGAAATATGGGTATCGGCCAGACTGAACAAACCGAAATATGTGTATAGGCCAGACTGAACAGACCGAAATATGGGTATTGACCCGACTGAACAGACGGAAATAATGGTATTGGACAGACTGAACAGACCGAAAAGTTGGTGTTGACCGAACTGAACAGAGCAAAATGTGGGCATTGACCAGACCAAAATGTCGGTATTGGCCGAACAGACCGAAATATGGATATTGGTCAGACTGAACGGACCTGAATATGGATATTGGCCAGACTGAACGAACCGAATTATGTGTACTGGCCAGACTAAAAATACCGAAATATTGGTATTGGCCAGACTGAACAAACCGAAATCTGGGTATTGGCCAGACTGAACAGACCGAAAAATGATTATTGGCTAGTCTGAACAGACCGAAATATGGGTTTTGGCCAGACTGAACAGACCAAAATATGGGTATTGGTCAGAATGAACAAACCGAAATATGAGTATTAGCCAGACTGAACAGACCGAAATGTGGTTATTGGCCAGACTGAACAGACCCAAATATGGCCAGATTGAACAGACCGAAATATGGTTAATTGCCCCAATGAACAGACCGAACTATGGTTATTGGCTAGACTGAACAGACCAAAATATGGGTATTGGCCAGACCCAACAGATTGAAATATGGGTCTTGGCCAGACTGAACAGATCGAAATATGGGTACTGGCCAGACTGAACACACCGAAATATAGGTATTGGCCAGACTGAACAGACCAAAATATGGGTATTGGCCAGAATGAACAGACCGAAATATGAGTATTGGCCAGACTGAACAGACCGAAATGTGATTATTGGCCAGACTGAACAGACCCAAATATGGCCAGATTGAACAGACCGAAATATGGTTAATTGCCAGAATGAACAGACCGAACTATGGTTATTGGCTAGACTGAACAGACCGAAATATGGGTATTGGCCAGACCCAACAGATTGAAATATGGGTCTTGGCCAGACTGAACGGACTGACATATGCGTATTAGCCAGACTGAACAGACCGAAATATGGGTATTGGCCCGACCCAACAGATTGAAATATGGGTCTTGGCCAGACTGAACAGACTGACATATGTTTAATAGCCAGACTAAAAAGACAGAAAAATGGGTATTAAACCGACTGAACAGACGGAAATAAGGGTATTGGCCAGACTGAACAGACCGAAAAATGATTATTGGCTAGTCTGAACAGACCGAAATATGGGTATTGGCCAGAATGAACAGACCGAAATATGAGTATTGGCCAGACTGAACAGACCGAAATGTGGTTATTGGCCAGACTGAACAGACCCAAATATGGCCAGATTGAACAGACCGAAATATGGTTAATTGCCAGAATGAACAGACCGAACTATGGTTATTGGCTAGACTGAACAGACCGAAATATGGGTATTGGCCAGACCCAACAGATTGAAATATGGGTCTTGGCCAGACTGAACGGACTGACATATGCGTATTAGCCAGACTGAACAGACCGAAATATGGGTATTTGCCCGACCCAACAGATTGAAATATGGGTCTTGGCCAGACTGAACAGACTGACATATGGTTAATAGCCAGACTAAAAAGACAGAAAAATGGGTATTAAACCGACTGAACAGACGGAAATAAGGGTATTAGCCAGACTGAACTGACCGATAAATGGGTATTTACCCGACCGAACAGACGGAAATAAGGGTATTGGCCAGACTGAACAGACCGAACTATGGGTATTGGCCAGAATGAACAGACTGAAATATGGTTTTTGGCCAGAATGAGCAGACCCAATTATGGCCAGACTGAACAGACCGAAATGTGGGTATTGGCCCGACTGAACAGACCGAAATATGGTTATTGGCTAGACTGAACAGACCGAAATATGGGTATTGGCCAGACTGAACAGACCGAAAAACGATTATTGGCTAGACTGAACAGACCGAAATTTGGGTATTGGCCAGACTGAACAGTCCCAAATATGCCCATTTTGAACAGACCGAAATATGAGTACTGGCCAGACTGAACAGATCGAAATATGGGTATTGGCCAGACTGAACAGACCGAAATATGGAAATTGGCAAGAATGAACAGACCGAAATATGAGTATTGGCCAGACTGAACAGACCGAAATGTGGTTATTGGCCAGACTGAACAGACCTAAATATGGCCAGACTGAACAGACCGAAATATGGATATTGACCAGACTGAACAGTCTGAAAAATGGGTATTGGCCAGACTGAACAGACCGAAATATGGGTATTGGCCAGAATGAACAGACCGAAATATGAGAATTGGCCAGACTGAACAGACCGAAATGTGTTTATTGGCCAGACTGAACAGACCCAAATATGGCCAGACTGAACAGAACGAAATATGGGCATTGGCCAGACTGAACAGACCGAAATATGGTTATTGGCTAGACTGAACAGACCGAAATATGGGTATTGGCCAGACTGAACAGACCGAAAAATGATTATTGGCTAGACTGAACAGACCGAAATATGGGTATTGGCCAGACTGAACAGACCCAAATATGGCCAGACTGAACAGACCGAAATATGGGTACTGGCCAGACTGAACAGACCGAAATATGGGTATTGGCCAGACTGAACAGACTGAAATATGGGTATTGGCCAGAATGAACAGACCAAAATATGAGTATTGGCCAGACTGAACAGACCTAAATATGGCCAGACTGAACAGACCGAAATATGGATATTGACCAGACTGAACAGTCTGAAAAATGGGTATTGGCCAGACTGAACAGACCGAAATATGGGTATTGGCCAGAATGAACAGACCGAAATATGAGAATTGGCCAGACTGAACAGACCGAAATGTGTTTATTGGCCAGACTGAACAGACCCAAATATGGCCAGACTGAACAGAACGAAATATGGGTATTGGCCAGACTGAACAGACCGAAATATGGTTATTGGCTAGACTGAACAGACCGAAATATGGGTATTGGCCAGACTGAACAGACCGAAAAATGATTATTGGCTAGACTGAACAGACCGAAATATGGGTATTGGCCAGACTGAACAGACCCAAATATGGCCAGACTGAACAGACCGAAATATGGGTACTGGCCAGACTGAACAGACCGAAATATGGGTATTGGCCAGACTGAACAGACTGAAATATGGGTATTGGCCAGAATGAACAGACCAAAATATGAGTATTGGCCAGACTGAACAGACCGAAATGTGGTTATTGGCCAGACTGAACAGTCCCAAATATGGCCAGACTGAACAGACCGAAATATTGTTATTGGCTAGACTGAACAGACGGAAATATGGTTAGTGGCCAGACGCAACAGACCGAATTGTGGGCATTGACCAGACCAAAATGTCGGTATTGGCCAAACAGACCGAACAGACCCAAATTGCCATCGGACAGACGGAAGGCGCGACCCACATTTTTTCCTAACCACTGAGTTGTGTCGCACTGGAGCCACCTGTGCGAGACACAAGTCTGGTCAATACATGTCTTGAGTTGCGGAGTTCATCCGCATGCACACGTGCAAGTTTTATGATGCCATAAAGAAAGCAGTGTCAGAAGTTCAAACGCAAGAAAGTCCTCTCTAGACATAGCCAGAAGTTGACTTCAATGAACTTCCGGCATAGCGACCTTTCGGCATGTCACGTAACCGAGATTTTTCACGTTTTTGCTACCATTTATCAAAGCAAAAAGATCAAACCAGTCGATTGATGTACTGTTTGCTGACCAAAACGTTGCGTTTCATACTTCAGTTGGTTTTTTACATTTTACCGCAAAAAATTTGATTAAATGTGGTGGTTTTTTTATTTATGCAAACTTGATTGACAGCAAAAATTTGCTTTAACCTTTAGACGCCTGCTCAAGTGTTGCTGTGAACACAGTATGTTCCATTACAGCATTAACCATTGTCAACTCATAATGTGACGCAGTTTGTGAAGGGTTTGACGGGTTTTTGTATCTGGAGAAAAAATTGATTGCCCAACGTACATTGCTGACCTTTAACGTCCTACATGCTCTGAACAGAATTGGCTCAGAATAATAAATCCTTTCTTTCATATGAGGATTTTGGTGCCTTTTCAAGAGCTGATCGCTGTTCACACGCCAGAATCCATAAACATAAGAGCAAAATAAATCCGCGACAATTTCGTTATCGAATAGTTGAGGTAAGAAGTCAAATATGCCGACAGTTACAATCATGTATATATCCGACATCAACTCGCCAAGATACGTTTCGTCTAATTTAGCCAAATCAGGCCTGCTCAGAAGAATTTTAGAAAACTTTTCCAAAAGGATTTTTTTATGAATGTCACTGCTGTGGATAAATGTCATGAGTAGTGATCTCTCTCTGTACAGCTTAGTAAATTCCATGAACAACAACCCGTGGTTTTCAAGTAGCTCGAACAGCCTATGAAGCAGTTTTTGATTTTGCAGCGGGCTATCAGCTTCTCTTTTTCCATAAACTATTGCGGAACGGCTCGCCAAATAGCAAAGATCAAGAATAGAAAGTGATTCATTTTCTTCCTTTAGTTCCTCTCCTACCATGTCTCCGAGTATGACGATCCAACTCAGGTCATCCACAGCGCCTATAATAGAAAAGGATGTATTCTCCAAGATCTACCACCCCCTCCCCCCCCCCCCCCCCCAAGCTTAGTTAGTTAATCGACAGAACCTACACAAAAAAGAAAGAAAAAAACTTATTTCTCATTTGAAATGTGTGAACAGTACACGGAGAACAACTCAGTAAAAAGCTTACAAGAAAACGATATAAGAGTATTGAATCAACTGGTGAAAGGGGTCAATTGATGTACAACTAGGAGAATATTGCGGTAAAGAAAGACTATATTTCACTTCATCCGCGAAAAGACACCAACAAGGATTTAAACGTAATTTGATGAGCTAAAAAAGATGTAAGAATAAGGGGTGCACTTCTGACCGTCTCCACCTTTACATTCTGACCGTCTCCGCGCTCATCTTTTTTTTAAAAGAGAATAGCTTTAAATATAAGTTTATTTAAAACTGCAGGCGCCTTGCCTTGGTTTTCTGATTCCAATGAAGATCAATTCTTGGTTGGTTCTTGACACGCCATCTGATAACCACGCCGCGACCTTTGAGTTTGAGGTAAAACCGCATCGTTGAGTTCCTGTCATTAACATATCCAGACCAGTATGCGTAACTTTCCTCTGCTGGAAGCACACTTAGCTTTTTTGAATAAACCATTTCGAACATTTTAGAAATCTGTGGATAGCATAACATTTGATTTCCACAAAGCAGCGTTGCTATATGGGTGAATTATTGTGGCTGAAGAGAATGTTAACTGTAAATACGATATCTAGCCTCGTCTGCTTTGCCTGAAATAGAAGTCATTTTATTAGGTTTCTATAGATTCTCTGATTCACGTCCTTTGACTTCTTTTTGAGGTGCTTAAACGTTTTCGTTCATATCGACTGAAACTCTTGAGGTTTTGCGATCTTTCATTTGAAAAATTTTTTGCATCGTACCTATGTAGCGTTCTATGTTGACCGTGACTTTGCACTACTCCTCATCTGATTCTGAGGCCCTCAAACCTGTGACAACTTCCCCCTTCTTCCATGTGCAAAGTAGCTTCCTGTACAATTTTGAAGTCAGAGATCACTTTTGTAATACTGGGTGACGCATCAATGATCTCGTTGACGCTAGCCAGAGAATGGTTAAATTCCCTTGCTGCTCTCGCAAAAAAAAACAATAAATGTTAATGTTTCTCAGGATTCAACGTCTCAGTACATGAAATTTGTCAATTCATCTTACAAGATCTTAGCAGCTTGCTTTGGAACTTGAATTGATCTATTAAAATGACATACTTTTTATCCCGCTTCTTGTCTTTAGCTCATTAACTGGATAAAATGCTCCAGGTACACTGCTTTTTGAAAAGTTTAGTGAACGAACACCGTCTTGGTGTCAAATTGGTCAAACATGCTAGCTGGCGGCGCAAAATCAGGACGTAGAACAGTTTTTCGTGTTGAAACAGAAGTTTGAGAGTAGTCCTGACTTTCCACAGGTCCTTCAATGCGACTCTTTGTATACAGTTTTACTTTCTAGACGCATTTGCCTCGAAAGAAGTCCCTGTCTTTAGAGTCCAAGTGTGCTTTTAAATTGGAAACCTCGATCTTGTTCTTCTCTTTTCGGCGCCAATGGTGCCAACATTCGTTCATCACGAATAAGGGCATCGTGAACCAATCCCGTTTTCTCATAGTCGACCTAAACGAAATGAAGATGATTTATTATACTTCTGCAAAACTGCAGAACAATTGCTGACGTGTCTTTTGTCTGTAGTCAGCCTCGTCGGCTAGCTCGTGTGCATCTGCCCTGAAAGCAGGTGTCTCTGTGCGTGAGATGATATCTATGTTATCGTCTACAAACGATGACTTGTTCCAAAAACCCCCACTGATTTCAGTAAACCCCTTGCGTAGTGCGGGTCTGGTTCAAACACCGAGTACTCATTTTTTGTTGAGAAATTTTCATACTTTACGCGTCACGCAATTCCTTCAGGATTACAGATATTAACCGTCACTTCCGTTGTCGTCTTTTCAATAACCAGCATCTAGTTGCTAGATTATGCTAGATTTCCCTATATGCATTTTTTTGACTGCCTATTTGCCAGCAGACGGAGTTTGTTTGAACTTGAACACTGAATGGTAGTTAAAGAAAACGACTCTATTTTTTTATAACTGAGTTATCGGTTGAAGCTTCGTGCAGCTGTGTCCTCTCTCAAAAGTAAACCAAATAAGCCGCTCTTCTGTGCAACTTGAGACTGAGGGAGTGTCTGAAGAATATCCGATCAACCAGAGCTTTATTCGGATAACCATTGTATACCACCTCTGCGGGAAGAAATGTTGATCCACTTGCAGCCCTTTCCCAGTGCACTGGAGATTTCCGCGGTTGGGTTTCTTTATTCTGCTTGAATGAGCACAACATCAACGAATGCATCAGTGCTTGTGGTCATGTGCTCTGAGCTGCCAGTGTCCCCAACTTGGGTGCTGTCTTCCTACGGTCTTCCTACCCTAGCAGTTGACTAGTGTCCCTTTTTGAGTTCAAGATTCACTGCTGCTGTCACTGAATGGGACTGGCCATTAAATCCTATTTGTCTTCTCATGATAATTCCCCAATTTTCAGTTCTATGATGTTTTTTCTGTGTCGAAACTGTCCTTCATCAAGAAGATATCATTGTTGATTGGCAAAACACGGACAACAAAAAGCAAACAAGAGGTGACTTAAGACTTCTTAGTCTGTTTCTGTAGTTTTTTCGTTGATCTCGTTGTATAAAGAAACATTTGTCAAAAATCTTAAGACTCTCCAAGTTTCAGCAGAGCTCGCTGTGCAACCGAAGTCATTATTGATGGACTCTCTACTCTGAGAAATCTCTTTCGCGAAAACATCCAAGCTCTTGATTCTACTCCATTGCCGATATCTTCATCAAAGTTATCTCTTAATAACCAGAGGGTTGTTCAACTTAAACTTTAAATCGGGTCATGTGCCTGATTTCAGTAACTGCCTTCTCATGTGCACTTCTTCACTTTTTGAGCGTTTTCTATTTTTGTTGTTTGTCCGAAGGGCAACGATTTAGGCTCGTCCGGTCAATATTCTGTCCCCAAAACAGATTTTTAGAGTCCTTTGTATGAATCTCCGTTACTCACAACCTCGTGCCTAGACGGAATGGTCTTGGGTTTCTCATGTTTTCGCCAACATTTAACTGGTCTGTTTGTCGACTTGGGTATGAATGTTGAAAACAATTTTGGAGAAAAAAGTAGCTAAGCGGAAAAGGATTACGACTGTAAAAGACTAAATGATCTACTTTACAAAATATTTTTGTCCGTGAAGAAGTTTATGAGCGCAAAACCAGTTTCGCTAAATAGCAGTGATAAGAATAAAGCTGTCAATTAACACAGAAGAGTGCTGCAACTGTCCAGTAATTCTGCCTCATATTGGACAGTGAAAGTGGAGAGCAATAGTGGGTAATTTTAGATATTCAAAATGACCTTTACTTCATATTGGACTGTTTTGTTTTATTACAGCAGTTTAAAAAAATAGAAAGTCTAATGTAAAAGTTTATTTGACTTAGAATGAATATAAAAGTTGTTACGTTTGCAATCTTGATTCGTCTGTGGCGACATCAACCATTTGCTCTAAACTTAATCGTTTCTTTATTATCACAATCTGTTTTATTTGAACATAATGAGGATTAAAAAATCATGTGCAGCTTGTGCACTGCAAAACCAAATTGTTATTTAAAACAATTGCGTCTCAAGTCAAAGCTAGTCCTCAGATACTTACTTTAAGTACTGGATCATCGTTTAATTCTTACTATTCAACTATTCACAACTGATAAACGCTCTGGTATTTGAACTAAGTTATCGCCATAATAAAAACACAAATAGCAGTGTCAAAAACAGTGGTCTAATGTACTTAGTAATTTAGAGGATTGTTTTTTTTATGTGTTACAAATAGAAGAACAAAGCTGTCAGTTAAAACTGAAGATTGCTCCAACTTTCCAGTAAATCTACCCAATATTGGACAGTGAAATGGTGAGCAATAGTTGCAACAGTTGATGGATTTTCTATGATCCAGTGAAAATCTGAGCTTTCCCAACAATGAACTTTCTATGATCAGAGAAGAAGTGGTAATGAACCACCGATGAATCATGGATGGAGTTTTTATGAAATTTATATGATCCATCGATGGGATTCACTAGGAGCCCAACCCGGGTGCCAATATTATAAACTCAAAGCGACCTTCCGTTTTTATTGGACAGTTCTGTTTTCGTAACTGCAGTACAAAGGAATACAGAATGCTTAAAAATTCCTGCTTAAAAATTTATTGACAGAATAAAATTCTGCTTACGTTTGTGACATTCATTCGAACCACTCGAGAGCCGTTTCTGCAGCAAAAATTCGACAGCGTCAGGTAGATTACAAACCAGTGCAAGCTAATAGACGACCCTGGATGGCTGATTTTCGTAGATTGACAATCGTTTTTCAGGGCTTAGATTGTTTCGGAAACGCGTGCTAAGCCAAGATGTTTCCTCGTTCTTGAAATTACTGGCTGATAGCCAGTCAATTGGAAGCTCTTCGCCCATTTTAAGAGCTCGATATTGCCTTGAAGGGTAAACAGCACCCTCTTGCAAATACATGGTCAACGGTTCGTTATTTTCCAAACCCATGTGAATCAACAAGCCGACCTCATATTGGGCTCTCGAAACCGCCTGGTTCAAAAATTCTGTCAGCCTATGATGCCAATTTTGTCGAAGAATTACTATCAAAACTGAGGCCGCTTCGCTTCCCGTAAAGTTGAGGCCATCTCTGTGGTCTCGTCTCACTATCGAAACATATCGAAACTTCCAAGAATTGGTTATGTTTGAAATCCAGGATTCATCCTTCTTGTATGAAGCATCGCAAAAGCAAATAAACATCCTGTCATTGGCAAACCTCTTTTCAAGGAACTCTATATTTGTCAGCTTTGAATCGTGTATACTGTCAAAATACTCCCACTTCAGAGCAGCTTGGGACGATATGAAACATCCGGGAACACGTACTTCAGTGGCCTTGTTTACTGTACGTTTTTCAATGAAATCTCTGGTTCGTTCTTTATCAGGCATCTGATCGGATCAATTTTTTTCACTTTCTTGGACAAAAAGAAATTAAATTACGAAAGTCAGGACCCCGTTTGGTTCACTTTCCCTCTTGAACTCCACAAAACGAATGTTAATATGAAATATACTAGTATGAAATATACTAGTACTAGTATTTCATACTATAATGTTAGTATCAAATATACTATTGAAAGGAAGGCATTTGTCTCTCGACTTTTCTTTTTCCGCTCGATTCCGAGAAATTTTAACTTAAGTAATTCTACAAAATAGCTCATTGTGGAATCGAGCAACAGTCTTTATTTCTCAATTTCCACGGCGAAACAGAGAACGTTTTTGCAACAAAATGACTCCGGTTATGCTTTTTGATTTTTTTAATTAGAAACGCAAAAAAAACTCATCTGTAAATAAAATTATCTAAAAGCTACCTAAATGATGGGCCTATTTTTGATCCACAATATTCTGCAAGAAAAAACGACGAGCTTGCCTTTCTCTAACTGTGATTCACATACTTCAATGATCAGATGCCTGCAATGTGATGCGAGCTGCGAAAAGACACATGCAGCGTTTCAAGGGCAAAAGGTCGAATTGAAGACTCGAGTTTTCCTTCTTTGACGGAGACATCTGTTTGCCCAGCATCAATGACCGCCACCCAACAGCACACAATAGACTTGTTGTTGACAATATCTTTGCTTGGATTTGCAGTTGCTCCATCCAGATAGAATTCGTCCATGAACAGTGCTACCAATGAATCTGATGGAATTGATGCAGACAAATCTCGATACCTACAAGAACTTACTTGTAATACGATCACTAATCCAGGATTTCTTGTAAGATGGAATTTAACCCATAGCCAAGGAGTGCCAATTTTCTTTCAAAAATTTACACTTCGATGACAATTGATTTCTGATTATCAGTATTCATCAGCTCTCAATTTCAAAATATAGACAGAATCTTGTGTAACTATATAGTAAGGCAATAGGACCTGTCATCAGAGAAACTTCTGCAGCTGTCATTAGATAGAATAAGTCATAAGACTATAAAATAAAAACAAGATAAAGGCAGGATTATAAAATTCACAAATATTTAACGCAAGCACAGTGGTGAAGGTCAATACAGTCATTAAAAACATGAGCAATTAATTGAAAATATTATAGTTAAACCAACATTTATTAATGTTTGTCCCCCAAGACAGTGAATGGGAGCCGTCGTTAATGAGACTAAGTAAGAAATTGATTTAAAAAAAGAGAACAAAAACGGCACATTCAA
This sequence comes from Convolutriloba macropyga, assembly GCF_964194025.1. Lineage (NCBI taxonomy): Eukaryota > Metazoa > Xenacoelomorpha > Acoela > Convolutidae > Convolutriloba > Convolutriloba macropyga. The sequence continues at coordinate 35,635,413 of NC_134469.1, forward strand.
ATTACATTAACATTTTCGAGAACCATTTCAAATTCAATAAAATTTTAGCTTTTAATTGAAAGCATTAAATAGGCCCAGATAAACTTAAAGTATTCAAGAATCAAATGCAACCTGGCAAATTTCAAAATATTTTAAGTGACTACATAAGAAACATCAAAAATGGAGAGAGTCTAGAAGTCAAAAGAAATTGTTAGAAGAGTGTCCAAGCTATGAAAACCGTTAGCTATTGGCTGTAACATTAAAACAAACTGCTCACTCAATTTTGCTTTCATCCCCAATGTGAGCCATCAATATTGGGATCATCTGGCAGCATACCGAAAATAACCACAAATATATGCAAACATCCCAAAACTTCAAAAATCCACATATCTCTTCAAATCAGAAAAATTTTATGAAACTTGTGATATCAAAGTCATAAAACCATTACTTAAAGGGTAAAACCACTAAACAGGATAAACATTTTGCAAACATTTTTTTTGAACAATTAACTCAAAAGTGACAAGAGCTTTTAAGCCATGGGTAATCAAATGAAAGATTTGGATAGTCTCACTGAGACTTCTTTAGATAGCTAAAGCGGATATTGAGACTAAGTCATATACTATAAAAGAACGACGATTACTAACACAACTCTGGAACTCACTAAAACTCAGAAAATTTTTTGTCGCAAACATTAAAACTATGAGCTTTTCTCGGACAAATTGTTTGTTCAAGAGGTCTCAATCGAACTTTAACGGGATCTCTCATTATATGTACCTCAACATCAAAGATTGTTTCAGCAATTTGAGGATCTGTATATTCGACAAACTTTGACCAAAATGGACTGAAAAAGCACGTTTGGTGCCATTTTTATCAAAAATCTGAATTGTTAAATATTTGTCCAAATTATTGTTATAAAATTTGGCCAAAAAACTCAGATCAGACAACTTAGATTTAGCAATCCCTTATCATCTCTAAATATAAAGCCAATCACAGTTCTGTTGAAAAATTTAACATAATTTGGCAGAACTGATGAAAATTCGAGCAAAAATTATGGAAAATTAAACCAAAGCAATGAAACTCAGCTCAATGTTCACAGAACGTTAAGCCTCGATAACTTCTCGAAAAGGAAACGAAAATCAAAAATATGAAATTATACTTTTAATTTCAAATTCAACGGTTTGACGGGCTCTCTAATGATACAACTCACAATTCACAACTGTCTAGGATGAATTTATCGACCGGCTACAATTGACGGAAAAATAAAACCGTATAAGGTGGGTTTGGAACAATAAATAGAATCGTCAATGCGCACTCGCGCTTAATGCTCCAATTCGTTAAATGACAAAATTATATCAAAATTGAATCATTAAAATGTATCATCGATGCTTATACTCTGTGAAACCAAGTAAACACAGAATGAAATTTTCCAGAATTCTGGAACTCACTAAAATTCAGAAAATTTTTTGTCGCAAACATTAAAACTATGAGCTTTTCTCGGACAAATTGTTTGTTCAAGAGGTCGCAATCGAACTTTAACGGGATCTCTCATTATATGTACCTCAACATCAAAGACTGTTTCAGCAATTTGAGGATCTGTATATTCGACAAACTTTGACCAAATGGACTGAAAAAGCACGTTTGGTGCCATTTTTATCAAAAATCTGAATTGTTAAATATTTGTCCAAATTTTTGTTATAAAATTTGGCCAAAAAACTCAGATCAGACAACTTAGATTTAGCAATCCCTTATCATCTCTAAATATAAAGCCAATCACAGTTCTGTTGAAAAATTTAACATAATTTGGCAGAACTGATGAAAATTCGAGCAAAAATTATGGAAAATTAAACCAAAGCAATGAAACTCAGCTCAATGTTCACAGAACGCTAAACCTCGATAACTTCTCGAAAAGGAAACGAAAATCAAAAATATGAAATTATACTTTTAATTTGAAATTCAACGGTTTGACGGGCTCTCTAATGATACAACTCACAATTCACAACTCTCTAGGATGAATTCATTGACCGGCTACAATTGACGGAAAAATAAAACCCTATAAGGTGGGTTTGGAACAATAAATAGAATCGTCAATGCGCACTCGCGCTTAATGCTCTAATTCGTTAAATGACAAAATTATATCAAAATTGAATCATTAAAATGTATCATCGATGCTTATTCTCAGTGAAACCAAGTAAACACAGAATGAAATTTTCCAGAACTCTGGAACTCACTAAAATTCAGAAAATTTTTTGTCGCAAACATTAAAACTATGAGCATTTCTCGGACAAGTTGTTTGTTCAAGAGGTCTCAATCGAACTTTAACGTGATCTCTCATTATATGTACCTCAACATCAAAGACTGTTTCAGCAATTTGAGGATCTGTATATTCGACAAACTTTGACCAAAATGGACTGAAAAAGCACGTTTGGTGCCATTTTTATCAAAAATCTGAATTGTTAAATATTTGTCCAAATTATTGTTATAAAATTTGGCCAAAAAACTCAGATCAGACAACTTAGATTTAGCAATCCCTTATCATCTCTAAATATAAAGCCAATCACAGTTCTGTTGAAAAATTTAACATAATTTGGCAGAACTGATGAAAATTCGAGCAAAAATTATGGAAAATTAAACCAAAGCAATGAAACTCAGCTCAATGTTCACAGAACGTTAAGCCTCGATAACTTCTCGAAAAGGAAACGAAAATCAAAAATATGAAATTATACTTTTAATTTCAAATTCAACGGTTTGACGGGCTCTCTAATGATACAACTCACAATTCACAACTGTCTAGGATGAATTTATCGACCGGCTACAATTGACGGAAAAATAAAACCGTATAAGGTGGGTTTGGAACAATAAATAGAATCGTCAATGCGCACTCGCGCTTAATGCTCCAATTCGTTAAATGACAAAATTATATCAAAATTGAATCATTAAAATGTATCATCGATGCTTATACTCAGTGAAACCAAGTAAACACAGAATAAAATTTTCCAGAACTCTTTACTTTTTTTCGAGGGTAGTTAGTTAACTCCGTGTATATCTTCTCTCAGTTAAGAGAGTATATTCAATTTTGTTTTTTCAAAGGAACAAGATTGTCAATCGTTCCGACACACTTTAGTGGGGGAGGAATTATATACTCAACTTGGTTTATTTTGTTCAGTCAATTTAGCCAATTGATATATTCAACTTAGAGTTGTATGTGACAGCATTAAAAAACGCGTAAAGCGTAAAAAATAGAATAAAAGATTTTTTTTAATTTTGCTCTTTCGAGGCAGTAATCGATGTTTAAACTTTTTGTGAACATTCGAATGATATTCGTTGTTTTATTCAAGTCTTCCGGATTTTGTATAATTTTTTCGTAAATTGTTCCAGAACTTGTTAAATTTGTAAAATATAGTTTATTTTTTTTTCCTATAAAAACAACGCTTTGATGATGTTTGCGATACAAAATTGCTTTTTGCAAAAACTTTTAAAATTTATTTTCTTTTTTATCAAAAAAGGAACCAAGTTAGCTTAGCTCAGTAAGTTCAGGTTTACCGCAAGTATAGACCAGAAAACTGCTGTCTCATTTTTTATTAAACTGAAAATTTCTTCACTTATGCTTCCTATAAAGGTGCTTAGGAAAAAAAGCTGCCCGCTTTTCGCTAACATAAAACAATACATAATACATAATTTATTTTTTATATAATCAAATGTATGTGAGCAAATAACGTATTTTGGTTAAATTCGAAAGTAATACTTGTTTTTATTGATTGTACAGCAAAACCCAGGCTAGTTTCCTTCTCAGTGGGGTTTCTGATAATCAAAAATTGATATGAATCTATGGGGAGGAGGTCTTTTTTAAATACTTTTTAAAAATTTCTTTTTAATTCTTTTCTTTCTCAACTACTAAAAGGAAAGGTATCCTATCAAAGTCCGTATATTAACAGCACACGCGTTAGGAGGTGGTCGAATGAATATTATATATATATATATATATATATATATATATATATATATATATATATATATATAAAGGTTTCAGAGAATTTTTTGGTTTTACGGCTTCCACAAATTTTTTGTCAATTTTAATTGAATTCCTATGTTCTCACCTCGTTTGTTGTTATTTTTGCAGTTTTATGGCAGATTAGCACAAATGAATGATCCAATTGGTTTAACGTGGTATAACCGAAGCCACTTAAAGCCCTTAGTTGAGAACTAATGTTTCCTATGTCTTCAGTTAAGACAGTAGGAGATAAAAAATTCAACTTTCATAATTGTTCTAGTGTTTAATTTAATGTTTTTATGGCTTCGATAACGTGAGTTTTAATTAAAAATTTATTGGGCTTTTGTCTTTTGGCAATTTTTGAAGTTTTTGTTGCCTTGTCAGATTAAAACATAAACAACAGCTTCCGTTCGTTTTAAAAAATGCAATTGAACATAGAGAAATTTGTGAATCGTGTATGGTCATAATGGGTCCGCAAACCTTCTCTTGCAAAATATTATTGGGTTCTTTTGTCTAAAAGTGTCGTTTTTTGTGGTATTAAAACTTACTCTGGATGATGACTGGTCACATGTTGTTCTTTGAAGATATAAATGAAGGTTTACAGTGATTTCAGAGAACCTGAAATTAAATGTTTTGAAAATTATTATCATTGTTTTGAATTATGGAATTTTTTCTTTTGGACAACTTGTAAAATACTCTCACTAATTACATGTCCCATCCAAATTTCGGCAAAACAAATGTTTTGCTCCAATGTTTTTAGTTGCAGCTGATTGTTTTATGGCTTTGGCTGAAAATGTGATCTCAGCGGTTTTCTGAATTTTTGCCCCTTGTCCATGCTTGTGGTTCTCTTTTTTGTTAAAAATTTGAGGTTGTTTTCACTTTCAAAACATTTACTTCGTAAAATCAGTGAAATTTTGAACTTTTCGTTATTTTAGATCATTTTTTGTCAATTTTTAGCATAGTCTCAATACAAACAGGTTGCAACCCCATTTCTTTGAAAAATAAAGATCTTTAAAATATTTGTTTTTTTAGTTCGTTGTTCTGTAGCTATGATATTTAGATTTTTCATAAAATTTTGTGATTTCTTGATATTTGGATATTATTAAGGTCTTTTTTCTTTTCCTGTCACAGATCAACGTCATTGACGTTTCTTGTTAGATTTTAAGAAAAATATAACATATTCAATTTGCTTAAATCTGTAGCTTATGGTCTTAGCTGCTTCGACACCGCTTTCTCGCAAAGTTTAATTGATGTTTTTAATTTTGGATTTATTTTTTGCTTTTTTGTAAACGTTTGATTATGCTCTGGATAATGGCAGTTCTTAATGACTACCCATCGAGTTGTAAAAGATCCTACTTCAAAAATTCTGTGGATAGTTAATGTTTTCTTCGATATCCAAGTTTTAATTGTTTTCAAAAATATAAACCTATTTTCAATCTTTGTTCTGTCCCTCTGTTCTTTTTTTCTTTTTTGTTTAATTGCTACCCAGTCCAATTAAGAACCTGTCCCCTGTCCCATATAATTTCATGAGAGTTATAAATCTTTTTGAATCATTAATATTTATATCTGTCGCTTTACCGGATGCTATTTAATGTTTTTTCAGGTTTTTTTAATTCCATTTCAATTTTGTTGTTAATCGTTTCTATAGCCAGATTTTGAATTTTGGTTCTAATTAACGTTTGTTTTCGTTGACGGATTTGTTCTTAACTTCGTCTCCTAGTTTCATTAATGGCAAGTCTCGTCGGCTCTCAATGGTGGCATTATTTAATTCATTGTCGCACTAATGACCGGTCCCGATGGAAGAAGAACAACCTTCGAAGAAGTAACAAAAATTTCCATCTAGTATTTTAATTAAAAAACCATTCTTGTTGTGCCTAACCGCTATTTATTGATGTATCTTGTTGAAGTTTAGTTCAAGTTTTTTTGATGTCCGTTTGACATAGTTGGTATTTTTCATTTAGATTTTGAGTTTGACAGTAATTAATTTTTTTGTTGATTTATTGTGTTTTTCGTCTCATCTTGTAGTCTTATTAGTGGTAGGTTTCTTCCAATCCTGTATTATTTATTTCATTCAGTAATTTAAAACAATTTTTTAAACTCATTTAGCAATTAATTTTGGGCAATATTTTTGATTTTTTTACTCTCCATCTCGTTTGGCAGACAATAAAACCAAAAACGTGGATGATCTTGACCGGAAAATAGCAGATCAAGTTAGCCTAAACAAGATTTTAATTCAACAGAACTTTACTCTTTTAGAATTTATTCCAATTAAAAGGCTCTGTAATATGCATTTGCGCATAATGCTCCGACCCCGCTCATCCACAATATTGGCTGAATTGCCTACCAAATGAGGAAGAGATAGAAATTTTTATAAAAACCTAACATACTGACGAAAAATAATTGGTCTTTGAGTGAAAAAATTGCTTCAAACTCAAATAAGTCCGCTAAAGAATGTCACGTTAATGGGAAGATGAAACTTGCCATTATAAAGACAACGAGAGAAGACAAACAAATTAAGTTAAATAGCATCAGCAAACGTGTGCATCCAAAACTCAACGTCTATTTTTAGAAGAAAAAAAAACAACATAACAGAAAGTCAAAATAGCGTCAAATAAACTCTAAACTGAGCTATTTAGTTTGTTAATTTGTACCTAAAAAGTAAACGCATAGGGCTGCCCCATGATGAGACTCAGTAACAAGACGACAAAAACTGTCGAAAACGGCAAAAATACAAAATATACGTTTGAAATTTGCTGAGAACAAATAATTTCATTCAATGAAAACCATTAGATACGAATGGGAAATTTATTTAGTTTCATACTCATTCATACGTCAATAAGAAGACATTAAGACTATTCTTTATCCAGAATATGCAGTCTGCAAAAACAAACGGCAAATCAAGACGAGAAACACAAAGATTCCATTAAGTTTTGTGAGAAACCGTTGTCGAAGCTGCTAGAACCATAATCTATTCCATAAAAACTAAGATATAATCAATTGCGCGTTCTTTAAACATCAATAGTTGGAATTCTGACGTCTGAAGAATGAGATTTTGTAACATGTATAAAAAAGATAAACTTCTATTTTTCAAATACAATATTTTCAAACACATAAAAGAGTAGCTATCTGGTGAGATTATTTAGAGGGTGCTTTTAGTTTACCAAAGTCATTGAGATGCAGAATATGTCAAACATCTGCAAAATGAACGATAAAATGACAAAATCAAAAACTATATTTTCGCAAAATACAGGCTTTGAAGTCGTTTGAAAAACAAGAAATGCTCTAAAATCCCTAAGTATATTCAATTGTGCCTTTCTTCAAAACTACAAAATTAATATTTGACCTGTAATTAATGAGACTAGGTAACAAGTACACCAGTAAGAACAGCAAACTGCAAATTTGAAAAAAGAAGTCTACTTAAAACCATTTGATTGCAAAATCATGAAATCTGTAAATACGTTCCTTTTGTCAACCAAGGAAGCCGTTATGACCTGCAGTGCAATTATCCAGAACTTTTCACAAAACAACAAGAAAAATGACAAATAAAAACAAAAGTGAAAACATTAAAACTATTTTAGAAAAATGGGATCAGACCCGTTAAAGCAATAAGCAAAGAAATAAAAAGTCTGATATGTTCAGCTGTGCTTTTTGTGAACACTTACAATTTTTTTTGTGACCTTAAACTACAGAACCTATGTAGAAAGTAGCCCAAAAAATACAGTAAAGTGCGAATTTAAAAATACGTCTAAATATATTTATAAAACATTTGATTTCAAAATTATGATAGGTTACTTTGTTCGGCCATAGGAAGCTGTTAAGACCTTCAAATATTCTAAATTGATCTTACCTCTACAAGTAGCACGCCAAATAAAGAAAAACACAAATTCCATTAAATTCTGCTAGAAGACATTGTCGAAGCAGGTAAAAGCATAATCTATTAACTGAAAGACTGATGCGTTCGTTTATGCCCCTTTTAAACGCCCATAATGTAATATCTGACCTGTCAATGACGTTATAAGATCAGAAAACGAATCTCAAAGACCAGAAAGCTCGAAAAAATAATAACAAATGTGAAAATTGTAGTATCCAAAAAGAAAAAAGCATTATTTAAAGCGTAAAACTGCAAAAAAGCTTTACTTAAAACGTAAAGATCCATATGAAAGACTATGCGACCTGTTTTTTTGGCAATATGCTAAAAGTTGACCAAAAAGATTGAAAAAGTCGCAAAGCTCATTAATCCACTTTTTAAGAAAAAATATGTACAAGAAAAATTAAGTATAAAAAAAATTATTCTAAAAAAACATCGATTGATTACATTCCAAATTTTTTTTTGGAATTTGAAGATGGAACAATTACGGCAAAAACTAGCCTGGTTATTGCCATTCGTTTGGAACTATTAATTTTTCCAAATATTATGTTTATGTTTAATTTGACTTTATAAGGTCAATATATGAAAAAAAAATTGCATTTTGCTTAATTATCGAGTTAAATTAGTAAAAAGCCGGCCAATTTTCTATTTAGAAAAGTTCTCAAAGCATGCAGAAGAAGAGGTTGCCTTTTTGGAGGTAACAAATATTTAAAGTGTGTTCATCTGGCAAACACAGTTTTAAGGTGTGTTCATCTGGCAAATTGAAAAAAAAAGTGGACTAGAGTTTACTTCGCGCCATTTTTGAATAAAAGAAAACTAAATTTTGAAATTTTAGCCAAATAATGGATCAAACAGTTTGGCAACACTCTTCTGCTTTTAGATACAAATTCATTGATAATATTCGTACAGCTTTTTACATATTTTGCAGCAAAATTGGCAAAAACATTGCGTAAAAATACGGAAAATGTGAACAGTAACAACGAAAGTCGGTCAATTATATATATTATATTATATATATATATTATATATATTATATATATATATTATATATATATATATATATATATATATATATATATATATATATATATATCCGTACCGAACTCCAAATGTAAATGAGTACTGGGAAATTGTAAATGCAAGTCTCCCATGTAATTTATTTTGATCGTTTTCCTGCTTTAAATTTGCTTCTTTGAAGCGATTATTAACGGCGCAAAAAGATTGAATAGGTCATGGTTCGAGCCCCATAGAGAACTTTATTTTTTCACTTGGCCCAAGTCTGACCATTGTAGAATCAGACTGAACGCAAGTCTGACAAGTCGAAAAAGTGACATGAGCCAGTCTTTGATTCAGTAATGATGGGGAATTGTATTTATACTGGCCCAGTACTGAAACACACTTGGAATTAGGTTCGTGTAGTACCTTCCCCCACTGAAGTGGGTCGCAACAATTAAAGCCGTTGAGGATAAAATAAAAATTTGATTTCTATAAAGCAGTGCTAGTTTTATCTCCATTTCAATTAGATACTGCTCACTTAAAAAGTCTGTTTTAATTTCTGTCACAGTATTGACACAAAAAATAAAAAGTGCCTTAAAAATTTCAGAATTTGTATACAATAAGTTGTATTTAATTGTCCAACAATTAATTAAAAGATATGAAAACAGCATTGATTTTTGTCACTTTTTAACATTGATTTATCCACATTCGGAAACTAGTGGATCTGTACTGTTTAATGAAAATTCAAAATAGCATTTGATGATATCATTTGATATTTATCTCTTTGCTATTTCAAAAATTCTGCAGATTTTATTACCCTCCACAAGATATGTAGACGGGCTAAAAATGATTTCACGTTTGAAATTCAGGCTTGTATAAAAATGTATGACCAACTCATATAATTATACAGAAAAATTATCCGATGCTGCGATAACGAAATTATTCAATGCCGTTGTAAAGGCGTTTCAATCGGAAAATAGAAGCTGAGAGTTTTTTATGTTACTTCAGTGATTACACTTCAATACTTTCTGTCGGTAGACCTCAATTTAAACAGCCACAAAAAAGATACTTACCATTGTGCATTTCTAGTGTTTTCTGGTGTTCGGATTATCAGTTCTTCCTTCATTTTCTCAGTTCCATAGTTTTTTGGAGGTAACGAAGATTGCGCCACCAGTTTTTAGGTGTGTTCATCTGGCAAATTGAAACAAAGTGGACTAAAGTTTACTTCGCGCCATTTTTGAATAAAAAAAACTAAATTTTGTAATTTTAGCCAAATAATGGATCAAAAAGTTTAACAACACTCTTCTGCTTTTAGATACAGATTCATCGGTAATATTCGTACAGCTTAATATTCGCACAGCGGTAATTTTCGTAGACCTCAATTTAAACAGCCATAAAAAAGATACTTACCATTCTGCATTTCTAGTGTTTTCTGGTGTTCGGATTATCAGTTTTTCCTTCATTTTCTCAGTTCCATGGTTTTCAAAGAGTGCCACCAACCACTGTTTGAATAAATGCTTGCTTGCATTAAACACATAATAGATCTCCTTTATGTCATCCCTCTCAGCTAATTGTTGACACCTTGCTAGCATCAGGGAAGTCTTACCCATTCCGGGTTGCCCGTAAATCATCATATGTGTTTTCTTCTCATCAGCTAAAATTCGATGCTGTTCGGGGCTCAGAATAAAGTTTAGCCCAAAGTTGGCTATTTTTGAATTGTCCTTCTGTTTGCTCCAAGCTGGAAAAATTAGTTTATATCTTTCGTCAACTTCAAATGGCTTTTCTTCTCTTTCAAAAGTTTGTTTCTGTTCGCGATCTTCATTTTGTTCATCCCGCGTGATGAACTTTTGTTTCTCTCTGGAAACTGCAGTTAAACTTGAAAGTGCAATAAGTGACAAAACGTACAAAAATTGTTCGCTTTCTTTTTGACTTTCGTCCGCTGTGAACAAATATTCAACTGACCAATTTTGTGCAACAATATTAAACTTTTCGTCAATCGCAAACTTTTTCATTTCCGAGAAAAAATTGGTGTCATTTGTCAGCATAACTGATATAAAATTGAGCCAATAAGAGTTTTTCTGCAGAAGTGAAGGAAAAGTTTTAGTTCCAGTTTTTGATTTTGATCTTTCTAGAAAATCTTTAAATTGGGCTTCTGTAGTATTAGGTAAAAATATAAGAACGCGAAAATACTGCTCAAGAAATCCTGCTAAAGACAAAACTGGCTTTTTATCTGCTAATTGATCAAAATTTTGTAAAACGCAGTGTAATAAATGACACATTTGCGGTATGAGTAGTATAAAAAGCTGACAGGGGTCTCAACGGGGGGGGACACTATGTATTAAGATAGGGAATGCATAAAGTGTCCCCCCTAGGGGGGACATTTTTGGGACATTTTTTGCAACGCAAATTTTTCTGTAAAATTACAACGGGATGGGACACTTCCTTTTCGAACACAATGCGAAAAGTGTCTTTCCTGTTTTTGACCAAAAATGGAAGTTTTTTTTGCACACACATCTATATATGTGTGTATGTATGTATGTATGTATTTATGTATATATGTATGTATTTATGTATGTATATATGTATGTATGTATGTATGTATTTATATATGTATATATGTATGTATGTATGTATGTATGTATGCATGTATGTATGTATGTATGTATGTATGTATGCATGTATGTATGTATGCATGTATGTATGTATGCATGTATGTATGTATGTATTGTATATATGTATGTATTGCGTATATGTATGTATTGTATATATGTATACCATGTATGCATGTATTGTATGTATTTATGTATGTATATATGTATGTATGTATGTATGTATTTATGTATGTATGTATGTATGTATGTATGTATGTATGTATGTATGTATGTATGTATGTATGTATGTATGTATGTATGTATGTATGTGTGTATGTATGTATGTATGTATGTATGTATTGTATATATGTATGTATTGTATATATGTATGTATTGTAAATTTGTATACCATGTATGCATGTATTGTATGTATGTATATATTTCTGTATGTATATATGTATGTATGCTTGTATGTATTTAAGTATGTATGTATGTATGTATATATACATACATACATACATTTATACATACATACATACACACATACATACATACATACATACATACATACATACATACATACATACATACATACATACATACATACATAAATACATACATACATACATACATATATACATGCTTACATACATACATACATACATACATACATACATACATACATACATACATACATACATACATACTTACATACATACATACATAAATACATACATACATACATACATATATACATGCTTACATACATACATACATACATACATACATACATACATACATACATACATACATACATACATAAATACATACATAAATAAATACATACATACAAACACATTGATAAAAACTCCAGAGTTGTACAAGGAAACATGTTCTCACGTAAGTATGTACACAATTATGGTCATAATGACTTATGTCCATAAATGTATACATAAATTGGTGAAAACAACAGTAAAACAGCTAATCTGTTAGAAGATGTATAAAATGATTAATGATATATTAAATAGAGAGTTATTGGATCATGCACAAACATGTTCAGGGTCACAAAATTTTCCGAATTGATTTGACCAATCGCAGTGCTGGATTTATCATTCAAGTCGGCGACCAATCAGAATTGAAAGATTTATAAACAAAAACTCTAAACTCTCACGTTCAGTAGACAGTAAATAATGAACACAATAGGAACAAAAGACATCAAGCTCATTCACGAAAAAGTTTTATCACTGAGAGGTAACATAAATTATACGCACATATCTTATCGACAGTTATATTTCGTAGCTGCTTGTTCTTTGTTAGATCCAGAAGTTGACGGAGAAATAGCACTAAAATTCAGACCCTATGGATTGGAATTGATAATTCAAGACTAGATCCTTTACTGAAACGAAGCAGTGCTACGACTTCATGCTGCATTGCATGACGCCGCTGGATTTATAAAGGATTGCAGAAATAAAGGTCCTGGATATGTTTACGCTTTCCGTTACTCACCAGTAAACAATTGTCGTTTTGGCCACTTGACAGGAATATTATTCATTCTATCAGTGAAAATTTTTCATTCACATTTGTTTCGTGAATTGGAATGCTAGAGAATTTTGGCAGCAAAACCACAAATATAATTGTCCTCGATCTCGAAGGTTTCAAACTCAAGTCACTTGGATTCATTATAAAAGAACTCAGTTTGTGTTCCAGTTACAACGATACAATATTTTTCAAACCCCCACTTAAATTCACCGAATTACCCGCACACGATAGACAAACTGTTATTTGGTTGACCAACAACCTACACGGTCTTGATTGGGACGAAGGTGATATACCTTACTGTGATTTGAAAACAATCTGTCTGAGTTTCAGTTTCCGATTCACCCGGAAAAATTTTTTTGCCAAAGGCATTGAAAAGTGTGCGCTCCTCAGTAAGCTTTTACAAAAAACTGTTTATAATCTGGAGGATCTAAATTGTCCCCGAATCTCAGAGATAATATCAGAAGAACAAATTCCCTCCTGTTATCTTCATTCAAATTTTCGTTCAACAAAGGATCAATTCTCAAATCACTGCGCGGAACGTAAAGCACGAATATTCTCACAGTGGACACAAAGTGATGCACAGAGAAGACACGGCAACTTTAACAACTTATCTGTCAGACAACTTGAAGATATTTACTTGCTTGACTCCACTTGACGATCAACCTATTGTAATATTCAACAGAGTTCAGGATCCCTCTCCACCAATACAGAATAATTTTTCAAGTGATCAACAGAACAGAGCGAACTATCTCAACAATAAGCCAAACACTGCACAACAACCTCGTTACACTTCGCTTTATAGCACAGCAGCAAAACGTTATTTTGCAACTATTACTCTTTCCCCCGACGAGCTAGACAGCTTCAGAGCTTTCCTTCCCGTGATAGATAATTTCTATCACTTCCAATTGTACGTAAAAAATAAGCAGAGAGCTCGAGAACATCGGAATCAGTTCAATTGTGGCTATGATCAAAGCAAACCAGAAGTCTATGCAGTCCCCCAAAGAGCAGCGAATCGCACTTTGGAAGCAATGGGCGGACAAAAAAGTTCCTCAATTTAGATTGAAGAAAACACCACCAGAACGTGAGCTATCACTAAAAGAGATGCCGAATGAGCTGCGGTTATATGTCTTGGAACACCCCGAAGTTGAAAAAGTCTTCAGTCAACCATCGTTCAAAGAAAATGACTCATCAACTGTTTGTTACAAACTAGAAATAAAAAGTCATATTAAAGGTTTCAATTTGTTTGAGTTCTGGTACATGAAACAGTTGCCCAGTGGATAATTCAAAAATTTAACATTCTATATCATTTTTGATTCAATTCACTTTTCAATTAATTATTTTTCTCCAATGAGTCAAAGAGACGAGGCTGACGCCGGTATCAGCAACTTAGTCTTTGATGTAAACAACAAGGAGAGGCCCCCATGGCGTTGTTGTTCAAATTCAACAGTGCCAAGGTCCGAAGTAATATTTTTTGTTCAAGTGAGTATCATTGTCTTAATGATCATTCTTTGCTTCTCTATGCTCTTTCTATTATCAGAAAGCTGTGAAGAGAAATCAATTTGGATTGCTCTCTTATCAAGTCTAGTTGGTTACATATTACCTAATCCCAAACTATGAACAAAGTTATTCTTACACATGACAGGGTATTCATGTCAATTGTAGGACCAAGTGGTTGTGGTAAAACAGAACTCTTGTTTCGAATGCTAAAAGGTTCGACCTTTTATCCCCGTTTTGAGAAAATTTATTATTTCTACAAAGAGTTCCAACCTCTTTTCAAAGATATGCAACGAGTTATACCAGGGATTGAGTTTCTAAAATACTCAGGCTTTGATATAACAAAAAATCTATCGCATTGTCTGCTTATCTATGACGATTCATGTGAAGAAATTTTCAACGATAAAGAATTTGTGAAAATAGCTACCTCAGGACGTCATCGCAAATTACATGTTATATACGTCAAGCATAATTTGTTCCATCAAAGCAAATGGTCCAGAACCATTGATCTGAATACAACACACATAATATTATTCAAGTCGCTTCGTGACATTCAACAAATTGAATATCTTGGAAAACAGTTGAATTGTCTCCAACTGATAAAAGAAGCATACAAACTAGCAACTGCGGAGCCCTTTGGACATTTGATGATTGATCTCGACCCAAAAACCAGTCAGGGTTTACGTTTTTCATCGCAACTAATTGGACCGGATCCTTCTATTTTTTACATTTCGTCCCCTGAAGCAGTCATTACAACAATCACAAATGAAAAAGAAACATTTGCTTATGCTCAAGCAATGGGCAAATAAGAGGAATGAGAACACAGCTCAAATAGAAATATTACATCAGGGCGATTTCATTTGGTTCTTGAGTGACTGTGTGATGAACGTACTCTCTGGAGTTGTACCAATCAAAAAACTTGAATTAAAAAAATTCGAGAAACCCCTACGTAAACTTGCAGACAGGCGAGTTGAAAAAAGAGAGAGAATCAAAATTTTTCGATCAGATTCTGGAATCCGTCTAATTAAACTGATTGCGTTACCTTGTATTGCTTTTCTGGAGCAAAATGCACACTGAAGAGTTTGTGCTAATTCCTCGTCAAATGTATGCTAATGAACAACCTCAAATTGCTCAACTTCTCAACAATAAAAATGTCCGAGAGAAAGCAAAACAAATATCACTGTTGCAAAGAAGCAAGTCTCCACCAGCACCTTCTACCACGCAACAAGACACGCAACAGCAGACCGATAATATTTTGGAAAATGTCAAAGATGAGTTGAATGAGACTAGAGATGACAAAATTGATACTAAAATTTCAACTGAAATCAGGGAGCGAGTTTTGAGAGATATTAAACACCTTGACAGAAAAAAGTTTGAAAAAGCGAGCATAATATTGGAAAAAATAGAAGAGTCAGAATCTCTATCGCTGGATCAGACATCAAGACTAATGGTTAATAAGTCAAGCACGGGAATTCTTGTCGCAGATTTTCTTTACGATCTACAACAAACAACATCTAAGCTTTCAGTTGAACATTACAAAGTCCTGACCTTCTAGATATCAGTTCACAATTAACTTGTAATACATACGCAAAAAAATTTCTTGCCTTATCACTAAACGAAAAGTTACAGTTGTTTGAGGATGAACCAGAAAACGAAGAATCAGGAGTCTCGAGAACAGAAGAATCAAAAACTTCTGGCGACGATGAAGGAAGCTTTGAAGATGCAAAAGACGAAATCCAACCGTCTAGCTCGTGGACAAATTACTTCCTCTCACGTTAAACAATTGAACAAATTATACACAAAAGGTAGTGCAGCTTTTGGTAGCATTGCTAATTTGAAGAAAGCCAGTGGTTTACCAAGATCCAAAGTGGTTCAATACCTTCAGTCGAAAGCCCCATACACAAAATACAGACAATTCAGAAAAACTTTTCCGAGACTAAAAGCTGTTGCATACGGAATAAACGAAATCTGGTCTGTCGATGTGGCGTATATGGATAAAATTGCCCAACACAACAAAGGAGTTAAATATTTACTGGTGGCTGTTGATGTTTTATCGCGATACCTTAGAGTGCAACCAATGAAGGCTTTATATGCAAAAGACGCTGTTGAAGCCTTCAAAAAAATGATCAAACAGAAAAAACCAGAAAGGGTTTGGACAGACAAGGGTTCCGAGTTTAAAGGTGAATTCAAAAAATTTTGTGAAAACAAGGAGATTCATTTATATACAACCGAAAACGAAACCAAGTCGGCTTTTGCTGAGAGGAATATTCGATCGCTCAAAAACATTATTCACAAATACCTGGAGGAAAATTGGACTTGGACTTATATTGAGCAATTGCCCCAGTTTGTAAATACTATAAACAGTCGTGTTAATCGTGTTACCCAACTTGCACCTAATAAAACTTCCAAAAAACATGAACCGTTTCTAATATCCCTAGCAATTAGCACAAAAAAGTACAAGCCAAAATACGAAGAAGGAGACCTGGTTCGGATTGCAAAGCCAGACGAAATATTTAGGAAAGGTTATAAACAAAATTACACAGACGAAGTCTTCACAGTATTCAAGGTTGCTACCCTTAGTCCACCAACATACAACCTTATAGACGCAAACAACGTAATAATTGAAGGTAAATTTTATGAACCAGAATTAGTCCAAGTGAACGTTCTTCCTGTCGAAGACTAAACATGAGTATTCATAGAGAATTTACTATTGATTTGATATCAAATGCATCAATGGGAATTTTTACCAATAATACTATGGCCAAGTTTCGAAATCAACTTGCCCAACCATTACAGTTAGATGGAGATTGGCAAGTTGCCCTTGCTTCAATATCATTTCCATCAAACATCAATAATGTAAACTCAGCCGAAATAGTTGCGTATGTCAGTTCTGGCGCTGAACTTGATGCTTCACATAACCGCACCGGACAACTTCGAAGAATTCGCAAAGGTATATACAACAGTTCAGAAGAGCTTCTGGGAGGAATTTTTCGAATCGCTCAATTGAAACAGTTTGACTATGATTTTGACACTGTAACGCAAAAGTTAGTTTTGAAATTTGGACCTAACGAAGGTTTGTCATTCGAAGATGAAGAAGTACCCAGTATTCTTGGTTTTAAAGGAATAAAAGATATTTCGAATCATGGTTTTATTCACATTGGTTACAAGTCAGAAAATGCAGGCAACTCTTTGAACCGACATGTTGGAGATTTTCCAGTTGATATCACCTGTGGATCACAGTTAATATTTGTATACATTGATATAATTGAACATCAGAACGTTGGTGATGTGAGAGCTCCGGTAATAAAAATCATTGAGTCTGAAAGACGTTTGAGAAACGGTAGCATAAACACAGTGACACCTATACACCACAAGTCCTACACAAATTTGGATTACAAGCCAATATTATCAAACAACATTCAGAACATCCAGGTAGAGTTGAGAAACGAAGCTGGAAAACTAATTCCTTTTACTGGAACCGGAAAAGTTATAGTCAGTTTAAAATTTCAAAAAATTTTTTAATATGGAGGCATACTACAGTAATCAAGCATCTCAATCAATGCCGCATTTTTCCGGACACTACAGACAAAGAGGCAGTGGTTTCGGAGCCCTTGCTGCAGGTATTGGAAGAGTTGCTCTGCCATTAGCACGCAAATTTCTCTGGCCCGCAGCAAAAAAGATTGGGCGTGACTTATTGGTTCAGGGAGCACCAGAGTTAGTAGAAGTTGCAACCAAAAGAAAGTCAGCAAAACAAGCACTGAAAAGTACAGTAGCCAAAACAGCTCGCAAACAAATAGGTGGATCTCTTCAATCACGTATTGCATCAGGTCGTAATATAATTAGACGAAAAAGACGACAATACACGAGACCTCGCTCAAACCAAAAACGAAAAATCTCAACCAGAAGAATCATTTCTCGAAAACCCCGTCCAAAAAGGAGTCGTCTAGATTTTTTCTCGCGAGTGAAAAATGCGAACTAATATTGTAATACCATCTGAAGCCACTCACAGTTCTTTAGACTTATTTGAAAAACCACCTTTGCTGGTAACATTTGATCAATCATTCGAGCAAAAAACAGGACCGCTTTATTCGCCCTCAGGATCATCATTGGAATTTGAAGTTGTTGGTGATCGCAACAATTTTATTGACTTGCAAAAAATTTACCTGGAGATCAAGTGTCGAATACTTCAAACAGATGGAACGGATTTGCGCTACACACATGGTGACGCTAATGCCAGTGATCTTCCATATTTTGCTAATAATATCCTTCATTCACTTTTCGCCGACTGTACTGTTTCTGCAAATGGTATCAAAATTTCAACAGCTAATGGACACTATGCACACAAAAGTTTCATAGAAACTGAATTCTCTCACGGTACAGACGCAAAGAAAACCTGGCTAAAATGTCAGGGTTACGAGTATGAGGAAAACCCGGGCACTATTCCAGCAGCAATATCAGATATAAGAAAAAGAACAGTGCGACAATCCGCACGTATAACGTTATATGGAAAGTTGGCGGTTGATTTCTTTTCATGTGAGAAACATTTGGTTAGTGGAGTTACGTTACGCATTTCAATGAGAAGATCTCAAGATGACTTTGCCGTCATCAGCGAAGACGCAGCGAAACACTACAAAGTTTAAATAGATGAGGCTAATTTATTTATCAGGAAGATGACAGTGTCAGATAATGTTGTTGGTGCAATCGAAAAGACATTATTGAAAACTCCGGCAATTTACCGATACAATGAAGTCATTACCAAAACATTCCTGGCTACGACAGGTCAACAAAGCTGGAAACATGAGGATATTTTCACTAAAGAGCCAATCAGAAGAGTCATTGTTGCATTATGCGTTGGTACGGCATTCATCGGTACCAACACCGCTAATCCATTCCATTATCAAAAATTTGGTTTAAGAGAGATAACCATTTATCGAAATGGTTTTGCCACGGCTGGAACTCCAATGTCAACAACTGACAACAAGAGGTTGTACTACAATTCAATGAGTGCATTAGCTTATGTAGAAAATGGCCACGGAATACCTCTGAGTGAGTTCGCAAACCATTATATAATGGTATTTGATCTGACCAGCACTCAAGAGGCAACTCATGATTTTATTCATCCAGAGCTCACAAATTCATCATTGTCTGTCGAACTCAAGTTTGATGCAGCGTTAGCTCATAACATTGAAATATTTTTTCTTGGGGAAAAAGCATCTACGATATACATTGACTCTGCAAGAAACGCATCTAAAAACGCTCTTCCCATGATCACATACTAATGGACGAAGACCAAATTCATCTTCAAGTGAAAAAGTGTAAACACCTCAAATTCAAATTCAGAGGGGTTTATGCCGCTGACAATTATCCTCTGAACTTGCAGACCAACACATTTATTATTGTTAATGCATCACGATCCAACTCTATTGGAACCCACTGGGTAGTGCTAGCTAAACGGTATGCATACCCAATAATATATTTTGCAGATCCATTGGCTCTACCATTGACTACCTACAAGGATATTTTCAACCGTTTACAGCAGTGTACAGACTTGGAGATAATGATGGATATCATGGAACATAGAAGAGACATTCAGTCTCCACTGCAATCCTCAGACTCCCAGCTTTGTGGTTTATTTTGCATATATATTGTTCATTATTTTTACAGTGAGAAGTTTCCATTTATACCTGATGTAAATGAATTAGAGTTGTTAGCTTTTGTAAAACATATGAAGTAAAAGTTAATTTAATTTTCAAACAACAACATTTTTATCAATTTTTACAAAATTGAAAGGTTATGAAAGAGTTTGAGGTTTCTCGCACAAAACTTCCGTGGCCACTAAGCAGAATATCCATTATCTGATAAAGAGTTGAGGAGTGTTCACCTAGCATAAGCTGGCAAAATCGTTTCAAAGTTACATCAGGGACTGTAGAAGAACGTTTGTTTGCCGTAAAAGTACTAATAGATTTCACTGTTGTCTCACTCAAGGGTGCTGGAAGTTGTTTCTGGTTCTTGGTAACTGCAGAAGAAGTTGATTTTGAAAGGTATTCAACAGCAACATGTAGTCGCGAAATTATTGCACCACGTTTCACAAAGTCTTTTTGCGTAGGTTGAATAAGTAATTTGAAACAGTTAACGAGACACGGTATCACTGCAGGTACATAAAGAGAATCAAATATATTTTCATCTTGCGAACCAAATTCATACATAACATGATAATGATTGGAGCCAAATGTACAACCTTCGATAACTGTTCCAGATGAATGATAACCATATGCATAATTTTCAATTGTTGTGTTTTCAAATTTTGGTTCCGTCTCACAAATATTGTACTTGAAACGTTTTTGAAATTTCTTGAAATATTCAGGACTGTTCTCATACATCGCCTCAACCATAACGAACAAAAAAGCTAAAGAACTAACTATGAAAGCATAAACAATGACAGGAAGCAAAAGGTATAATAGAAATTATTCCGATTCCTCATTGACTGTTACAGATGTTTTTGGTATCTTCTTTTGGCGCTGAGTTAGTGCTTTGCTGGCCCGTTTTGCTGGACGCTTCGAGCCATCAGTTGAATCCGGTTTTAGAAGTGAGCCGATCAAGCCAACCGGTTGATCAATCATTTGTTCTAGTTTTTCAATGTTCTGACATATCAACCGAAACTCTGGCGCCGAAAGTGTAATTTTTTGATTGAAATACCAATCGACTTGTTCACTATCACGTTTGAACAATTTCAAGGATAAATAGGTGCCAGTGGTATGATAAGTTTTAACAGCAGCTCTAACAAGCCGTTTTTCATTGAGCGAGAGATCCAAATGAAAGTCGCTGTACTCAGCATCCTTAGACAAAACATTACTCATAATGCTGCATATATTGAGACAAACTGTATCAAAGTAATCTGAAATGATGAATGACTAATATATTACTGTTTATTGGAATGTAAACAAATTAAAAACCCACGCCAACATGTCTAGACAAGATATCAGCTGAACAAACAAATCCACCCACCCTGCGCGTGTAAACAAATTTATACTACTCTATATCAGCTCTGACGTTTATACGAAATATGAAATTCAAAAGATCGGAGAAAATATACCCTGCTGAATCAAGACCCATTCAATGTCACAATTGTCCAAAGCAATTTAAAAATTTTCATTCACTAATGCAACATCGCCGGGCCAAGCATTATAAAAGCCATAGCAGAAAACAGTTTTACAAGTCCCGACCTTTAAATCTCAAAACTGACAAATTTTCATTAGCAATGGATAAACTAGCTCGCCTCCTGGAGTCTATTTATATTTCCCGAGAGCACCCCCGTTCAGCTTAAGTCAATATGACGTAATTCTATTTATAGACATGACGGAATAATGATGAAATGGCTAAGTCAAATAAATAAATCGATCAGAAACATTTTTTCACTCTTTCCGCCATTGCTCTTTATCATTGTTCAATATCAGATTTGTGAAAGTTCTTTAGTTCTTTGACACATTATTACATTACTGCAAGTCTTTTGTTACTTAACTTTCTTCTTGAATTTGCTTTCATCCTGCTTTTCCTTTCCATTCCATAACATAAAAGCAAGTTTTCATTTCTTTTGTTACTAGAATTGGTTCTAGACCCGGTGCTGTTAAGTCTTTATAAAATTTTCCTTACAAAGAAAACTGTTTGCTTTGTTACCGCTCAATTCCGTAAAATCAGAACAAAAAACATCTCAATTGTTTATCCATCACCTGCAATATGGCTGCTGAATATTTAGAAATTGCAAAGACAAGTGAGCGAGGCACTCGAACCCTTGTGCGAATGTGTCACAACTTCAAAAATATTGTGCTTGTAAAGGAAAGCTTTGATGATAAGACAGAATTATGGCACACAAAAAACAGCTTTATCCTTCCAGTTAATTACATTGAACCAATACTTGAATACACAAAACAAAACGATTTATTTCATCTTACAAAAACGCCAGAAAAATCACCAAGACACGAAGAGTCTCCATATGCTCATCGATATTATGGATGTATTACTCCCATTCAAACAAAGAAGCAGGATGTGAAAAAATTGGCAAAGCGAACACGAAAACTTTTTGCAGACTACGATCATGACTGCATTGAAATTTGGGAGAATCAATTGGGGCAGCTGGAAGAAGTTGAGCAAATATCTGGTTTTTGGAATTTTGAACAGTTGCCAAGTGAAGAAACAAAAACCCCGGAAAAAAGCTTCCCGTTGCTCTCCAACAATTTTTCTGATGACGTCAGCATTGATGAAACACCACCATTGGATCAATGTTATGCCCCCGTCAAGAAGGCGATCAAGTTATCTCGACTCTAAAACACGAAAAAAAACATTCTTCAAACTTATTGTAGAAACCGAAGTTTGTATTTGTTGTTGTTTTCTTTTTTTTGTTACATGAAAACTTTGTGTTCGTATCTTGAAACCAGTTAATAATTTAAATTTATCTCATGATTCATCTAAAAACAAGATTTAACATAAAAATTTGTAGGAATTAGCTGTTGTTAAAAATCTCAGACGTTGAGCAAACAACTATGTGAAGCATTGCTATAAACAAATATGCAAAAGTAGACCGGGCTAATAATAAAACCAGTTAAGCTTGGTTTCTTTGATATCAAGACATACAATCAATAAACAATTCTCACAAGTTGCTAGTATGCGGTATCAAAAATGAGAAAAACTTGGGTAGACAAACAAGTAGTAAAACTGATCGCCTACACTGAATCAACAAAAACTAGACAAACAGGTAAACAAATGAACTTCTGTTATTGACACACAACAGTCTGGGAGACTGGCTGCTCTCAACCAATGTTTGTGGAGCAGTAGCTTTCAGTTCTAAAAGTAAACAAAAAAGACGCGAACTCTGATTGGATGAGAGAGACGTAAAAATGTGGACCAACCAACCCAAGATTTTTCTCATTTGCTTTTTGCCTTTACTTTCAAATCAATTCATCTAAACTTTTCTTCATATTTCTTCTCCAAAACACTCACAAAACTTGACCAAAATATATTTTCTCCAGCATTCGCTATCTTACTGTCCTACATTTCTTGCTTTTCCAAACGCTGCAATGAATTCTGAAAAGTGCACTGTTTGTCAGAAAAAGCTCTCGGATAAACGCAGCCTTCGTCGGCACATGCAAGCAGTACATAAACAATATGTACAAACAAACTTATTCACGTGCGATGAGTGCGCATTTGCTCATGAAAAAGTCGTGGAGCTCGAGGCACATATGGAACAACAACACAATTCAAACCGCCCCCGATATTGTCTATACTGCAACAAGTTCTTTGCCGAGAACCTCAAATACATGGAGCATATGAACAATAATCATGGACTACCAGTATGGAACGCTGACGTAGAAAACAATCAAAATTGTGGCATTCTTCACACCGAACAAGCATTCAATGGAGTGCTGAGAACCTACGACATACCGGTGGGTCAACATGAAATAGATTTGCTAAGTTTTATGAGGAGCAAACGCGATGAGATTGAAAATATTGTTCAACTCAACACCCAAACTCATGCACAAAAACTACAATTCAGTGCAAAGATAGAACTGATTAAGCCCTCAGGCGATGAAAGCGAAAACAGTCAACCAGACCGGATAAAAATTTTTGCCAACTCAAAAATGCAACGCGTTGATTTCACAGGATTGAGCAAACCGTGTTTCTCTGGAATGGTTGAACAAATGCTTCTCGCATTGAACAACTTCGCTTCGTATGGAAGCGGGTGGACAGTAGATGGAATTGACAATGTAGAAATACGGTTCGTTCGAACAAAACCGATCGCTGCATCATCCTTTTTAGCACTTCCAGGTGACCTGGCTAGATGTAGGTATCTGCTTAACATTCGCAATCGACAGGATGAGAAATGCTTCCTCTACTGCTACACCGCTCAATACCATAACACCATTGGACCCAAACTATTTTCTGACAATGCATCCTGGCGACAGAAAACAAACCCCATAATGTATGGACCGGAAAACCCCAGAGCAAAACAACCCGTTGGAACATTTATGATGCCAATGGCTTTCCATCAAATGGAAAAATTTGAGCAGCTGAACAATGTTCGTGTCAATGTTTTCAGACACTCGAACAACAAGTTGATACCGTTTCGCATTTCAAAAAATCAAAATTTCAGCTTCGACCTTGATCTACTCTTGCTAAGTGATGGAACAATGCATCACTATGTCCTTATCACCAACATCAAAGGACTAATTCACAAGTACAAGCAGATAATTCAACGCGCAGACAATCATTTATGCCGCAATTGTTTCCACCTCAGTACTTCACTAGGTAGACATCAAAAACATGAACAAATTTGTCATCAGAACACTCAGGCAATAATAAGGATGCCAAAAACTGAGCAGCGAAACTTTGAATTCAAAAATGTTCAAGCCCGGTGGTTTGCCCCAATTGTTGGTTTTTTTGATTTCGAGTCAATTATAGAACCGGTTGCTGGCAGTAGTCAGGAAAACTCAGTAACGAAAGCGCTGGAAGAGCACAAACCATGTAGCTATGCTCTACTTTTTGTTGCCCTGGATCAAAAAAAACCTTTCTTCTTTGAAATAAAAAGCGGACCGAATGTGATGAAAGATTTTGTCAAGACACTTGAAAGAATTGCTAAGGATATTTATGATGTGAAGCAACAACACAAAAACTTTTCCGGTGAAGTAACAACACCCAAGCACGACGCTACCTTGTGTTGGATATGTGACACTGAATTGAACAAAAGCGCTCAAGATCCAACCGTACTAGACCATTGTCATTTCACTGGCAAATTTCTAGGATGGGCTCACGCACAGTGTAACTTGAAACGCAGAACTCTCAACTACACTCCCCTCTTTGCCCACAACTTAGCAAATTATGATCTTCACCATGTAGTACTGGCACTACAGAACATAAATGAGAGGAACACAATTTCGATTGTACCCAGCACAAGCGAAAAATTCATCTCGTTGCAAATAGGAGTTCACATCAAGACAACTCAAAACAAAAAAGGTGTGTGGACCAGTCAATATGAATACATCAGACTTCTGGACTCATTTAAATTCATGAACACTTCACTTGACAGATTGGTGCAGAACCTGCCAGCAGACCAATTCAACATGCTTGAACAACATTTCGAAAAATGGCCCGAGTCATCAGTCAAACTGTTGAAACAAAAGGGTTCGTTCCCTTATTGCTATATAAACAATTTCGAAAAACTGCAGGAGCCTCAGCTTCCTCCACGCAATTTGTGGTCAAATAGCTTGCAGCAGTATGAGGTCACAGTAACTGAAAATGAATACGCAAGGGCAGTTGAAGTATTCAATTTATTCAAGTGTCAGAACATTGGGGAGTACTACAACTTGTACTTGAAAACAGATGTTTTTCTTCTCGCTGCTGTAGTTTTATGCTTCCGGAAGGTATGCTATGAGACATATGGACTGGATTGTTGTCAATACTACACGGCATCTAACTTGTCAGGTGATGCCATGCTGAAAATCTGCAACCCCGAACTCCATCTTCTTACAGAGAGAGAACATCTCGATATGGTGGAGAGCTTGATAAGAGGAGGTGTGAGCTCAGTATACAGCAAGCGACTTTGTAGGGCAAACAATAAGTTTCTGCCGAACTACAAGCCGAAGAATATTTCTTCGTTCATTGTAATGATTGATGCAAATAACCTCTACGGTGGAATCATGGAAAAGTTCCCGCTTCCTCTTCGTGAGTTTGAATTATTTGACAAGAGCGAATGGACCGACGCAAATGCACAAGAAATATTGAATCGAATCTTGAAAACACCGGACGATGATGAAATAGGATATATTGTTGAAGTAGATTTCAGTTATCCAGATAGCTTGCATGATCTTCACTCAGATTTTCCATTGGCACCCACAAAAGAAGCAATAAATGAATGCTGGCTGAGTGAATATCAAAGCGATTTATTAGAAGAGATGCAAATCAAAAAACCTCCTCAGGTTAAAAAGCTCATTCAGACGCTTTTTGATAAACAGAACTATACACTGCACTATCAAACGCTGAAACTTTATGTTGAATTGGGATTGGTAGTAACTAAGCTTCATCGAGTGCTATCATTCAGACAAGAAAAGTGGCTGGCCCCCTACGTGAAACTGAATACGGAAAAACGGAAGCAGGCAAAGAATAAATTTGAAGAGGATTTTTTCAAGTTGATGGTCAACTCATCGTTTGGAAAAACCTGTGAGGGTAAACGCAACCGTTCAAAAGTCAAGTTGACCCGCACTGAAGAAGAAACTTTGAAGTGGACAGAAAAGCCTGAGTATCAGTCGTCGCAGATCATTAGTGAAGATCTTGTTACCGTATGTCTTCAGCAATCGGAAATACTTTGGGACAAGCCAACAATAGTAGGTGCCTGTATATTGGATTTGGCGAAGAAGTTCATGTTCGAGTTCCACTACAAAGTCATGAAGAAAAACTTTGATTGTAATTTGCTTTATTCAGACACAGACTCTTTTGTGTATGAAGTGCGCTCCAGAGACTTTTTTGCGGAACTACAGCGGAAAAAGTCGGTCGCCGAACAGTTTGATTTTTCAAACTTCCCATCTCAACACCCATTGTACAGCAGGGAGAATGCCCGTGTCACGTTGAAATTCAAAGATGAGATGGGAAGCAAGCCAATTGCAGAGTTCTGTGGACTGAAGCCTAAGCTGTATTCTATCAAGCTCGCCGAAGGCAAGTATAAGTCTCTTTCACTACCACTACTGCACCATACATACAAAGACATTCAACAAAAGCAAGCAAATGCTAGACGTTAACATACAAATAAATTTTTTACTGCAGGCAGGAAAGCCAGAATGAATTGACAACAAAACAAGTTTTTTTCAGGTCCCGCTAAGCAGTCAGCAAAAGGAGTCACGAAAGATGCACGCCGCAATATGACCCACGACCTGTACAAAAGAACTCTCTTGGGGGGTGGGGTGGTGCGTTTGCTCAACACCCGAATAGCATCCAGCAACCACAGGCTTCACACGATTGTTGTCAACAAGAAGTCGCTGTCAGGCTACGATGACAAACGTTTCATCTTGAGTGACCAAGTTTCAACGCTGCCCTATGGTCACAGTGCAATAAGAGAAGACATGTTTTTCCGGGAAATAGTGAATCAACCTGATTGGGGCCTGGATGATTTTAGCGAAAGCGAGCAAGAAAGCGCGCAGCAGGCCCAGGATAGCTCGCTGCAGGCCCAGGATAGCTCGCAGCAGGCCCAGGATAGCTCGCTGCAGGCCCAGGATAGCTCGCTGCAGGCCCAGGATAGCTCGCAGCAGGCCCAGGATAGCTCGCAGCAGGCCCAGGATAGCTCGCTGCAGGCCCAGGATAGCTCGCAGCAGGCCCAGGATAGCTCGCAGCAGGCCCAGGATAGCTCGCAGCAGGCCCAGGATAGCTCGCAGCAGGCCCAGGATAGGTCGCAGCAGGCCCAGGATAGCTTGCAGTAGGCCCAGGATAGCACGCAGCAGGCCCAGGATAGCTCGCAACCGGTAAAAAACAAAAACCAGCAGAAAAACAAGCACCAAACACAACAGTCAGCAAACATTCCACAAACTAATAACATTCTAAACACAAGTTTCAACTCAATTCCCGACCCAGGTTTTCACCAGCGAAATTATAGCGAGGATGAATTGAATGAAAATTTGGTAGATTTTGACAATTTGTCAGAGTTTTCGGACAGTGGTTCCTCTACGGACGCAGCTTGCGATGGATTTATTCTAAGTCAAGCGATGGAAGATTCAGATAGCAGCCCCCAACCTCCAATCACAATTGACGAACAACCGCCAGCCAACCTCCCAATAACAATTGAACAACAAAATCTGCAAGATCAACCACCTACCAAAAAGAGAAGACGAGCAAGAATCATAGAAAGTAATAGCGAAGAGGACTGAAGAACCAAAACAAAACTAAAAGTCTTGTCTCATCCTGTATTTGTACTTATATTGTCCAAAAAACACTGGCAGTCGGGCTTATGTGGCCCAATTGGCTTTTTTAAAAAGTGAAATTTGTACCGTACCCCCTTTTTGGGCTAGAAATTTCTTGTGTAGAGTGAGAGTTTGTGATGGTGCACGCGTGAAGTGTGAGAAATAGTGAAAGGTGTGGTCCAACGTACCAGGAGGGGTTGAACTGCCACAGCGTGTGACAGAGCACAGTTCTTCCTGCACATATCAGACTGTATCAAAATTCGTTTTTGCAACAAAATTTGTGTCGCAGAGAACCTACTAAGTCAGCTTTTCCGCTGCCATACATGCAGGGTTTCTCTTATTATTGTTTTACACCCAATAAAAGTCAGTAGAACCGGATTATTTGAAAAAATAGTTCCTACCCATATATCCGGTCTACTAAAAAAGATTTTTCTTACTCAATTGTTGCGCAGGGTGATGTGTAGTTGTCCGTTGACACCCTCTTGGACAACGCGATCTTGAATATCAAAAATTTGTGGATTCCTACACTTTCCACAATGGCAGATATTCAAATCAATAATTGTTCTTCTGTTGATGCAAAATTTGATTTGGCCAACTCTTCTGATCGTACCTAAATTTTTCCTATTTCAAAAACAATTGCCAAACAATGTGATTGTACCAAAGATTTCAGCTTGTTCTATGTGGATTGCTAACATTTTTTTTTAATCCGTCAAACTCTTTTCTGAACTCATAGGATTCTCACAAACAGCTCAGAGAACAATCCTCATACGCGGTGCCTGTAAATGCCGGTAAAAATACACCCAGACTAGTCATTTTGATCAGAATGGTATAGGACGAAACAATATATGAAAAGACTTTTCGACGCTTTTTGAAAAAAGTATACTTTTTTACTCGAGAAACAAGGAAACTAACTTGACTGGCTCGCTGGTTGCACCATTAGAAGTCGTTCTCAATTTTCTTTGTCTTACTACTAAAACAGGCAAACTTTTGTGGGAAGAATTGAAAAAGAAAACGAGCTAGGTATCCTAATTTGTTTGCTGTAGGCATTCGTTTGATCTTATACACCTTATGTATTTATTAGCCTACGAGGTGCATGATACTAACTAAAGATCAACTGACACTCAAAAGTATTTTACAAATTTTAGAAAGTAGTTTCAATTTATAACTGATCCTTTTCTCAATTTCTGATCCCTTTTTTTTTATTCACTCCTTGCAGAGTTCTTTGAGATGCTCAAGCAAGTTGGACTTTTATTCAAATATACAATAATTTTTTTAAAAAAAAATAGCTATTAAATAACTTTTAAAGCAATACTAATTCTCTAAATAAACCCAAAAGGAACTCCCGATCAGTATCAGATCATTAACGCTATCAGTATAATTACTCTTTCAAGAGATTTAAAAATTTTGGATAATGCAGTAAAATCAAAGATTTATATACTTTCCTTACCTCTAACTGTTGCCGTATGTTCCGTTTTGTTTTGAAGCTTAAATTATTCTCAGCCAACTGGCAATTCAAATTGGCAAACTTCAGTATATTTCTGGTAAAATGAAAAAATTAGTACATCTTAGTACAGTGAAACGATGTTAGAACAATTTACTATTTCACTATGAATTCACTCTATATTTCCATCCTCAAAACATGAACTGTTTCAGTTGATTTAAGACACCCTTTTTTAATACCAGCAACACCTTGCAATCTCTTTTAATTGCTTACTTTTACCCCCCCCCCCATTCCAATTTCAAATTTCGCACTGCTCATGTCATTAGATTTTTTCAATATAGTTTACTTGTAATGGAAGTTTGCCAATTTATTCCTGACCAATGTCCAAGCTCGTACTTAGCACCTGGCTCACCTCGTAGCAACAGAAAATGATAATAACTTAGAAGTCAAACTTGAAACAAAACAAAATATGAAACGATGCAAGATTCAATGACAAATAATGAATATAACCAGCTTCTGAAATGAAGAATTTTTAAAACAGTGACAGTTGAACAACTCAACAGAAGGAGGCTTCTTCGTAGAATGACAAATTCTGAACCCTGGTAAAAATCAATATAGAGTTGTTTTCTTAAGTCTGGTAAAAGCTGGTTTTGCTAACAAAATAAAGTAACCTTTAATCCTATTGTCAGTGTGAATTGTCGGTAAAGATGTCTATAGTCTCAAGATACCACCTTTTTGTTTCAACCAAAACGCCGTAAAATTATCTCAGCTTTGATCCCCCTACCCCCTCTTTCATCTGCCGCAAATTAAAGTTTTTTGAAGTAGGGGGGGGTTTCCAGAAAAATCGAGATAAATCCAGTGAAATTGTAGTGTTTTATTGAGTAAAAGTTAGGTTAGGGGGAGCTTTAATATACGTATGCTTTTATAGCTCAGCCAGTATAGCGTGTTAATTGCCATAGTTCTTTTGTTTAGCACCGAGAAAGCAAAGAGTAATGGCGTCACTTTGTCTAGCTCGACTGAGTAATATGGCGGGAAAGTTAGCAAAAGTTGCAAAGAGTTTGAACTAGTTAATAGCACCGATGAATGAATTAGCCGAATAAAGCACCAAAATTTTGAATAAAATCGAAAATTAGGGGGGATGCCGGGGGGCGTTGTAAACTTACAAAAAAATTTGCGTTGCAAAAAATGTCCCAAAAGTGTCCCCCCTAGGGGGGACACTTTATGCATTCCCTATCTTAATACATAGTGTCCCCCCCCGTTGAGACCCCTGTCAGCTTTTTATACTACTGTCACCCCCACCGGCACCTCCTCCCTCGCCCCAAAACCCCCGTCCACTTTCCTCCAACCCGGCGATTTGGATCACCCTCTCGTCCAGCTCTCCCACAACTCTACCCCTCATCGCTTAACGCCGCCCCAACTCCTCTCGCCCTGATGATAGCATCCCTACGCCCAATCTGGATACTACCGAATCCCACCGCTCGGCAGTCATTTGAGAGTAATTCGCCCGACGTTCGTCGGTTATGTTTGTTTATTGGATGACTGCGTTTTGATTGTAGATAATTTACCCGTTGATGTATATAATAATAAATCTTTAGTTTGGTTGCTTTTGAGATAAATTCTACCCTCGGAATTTTTTTGCGGAATCCTGACTGTTGCATGATCTGAATTGTTTCTTAGTTTTCACAGCTTAACAATATTGGGCACAAAAATCGTTATTACTGTCAACTCAACGTCAAATACGCAAATTTGCGTATTTCACCTGAAGGGGAGAATGAAATAGCCATTTGGAGTTATTTTTGAATAATGTCTTTGATCATACCGAACGGAAAGAGTAAATCTGAGGCAATTCTAAGTTGCATTAATTGTTTTCTTGATGATGATTATTTGATCCCATACGGATTTCTGAATTCTATTAATAGCAGCCGTCCGCCTCTCAAAGGCTATTATTTAGAAGCTCTTCATTTTACAATTCAAATTCTTTGGATTGTAAAAAAGAAGAGCTTCTAAATAATAGCCTGGCGGTTCTTAGTTAAAAAGACAGCGCACCCATACAATTCAAATTCATTGAATTGTATGGGTGCGCTGTCTTTTTACGACTCCAAAAGAAGTATTGGTGGAGCGTCTTTTTGATCGGTAATTTTTTTCGGAGTGTGTTTGATACAGGAAGTGAAATGAGTGAAAAGAAAGTGTTTAGGGCAAATTACTGAAGAAACCTAAAGAGCAGAGAGAAGAGAGTGGCTCTCTTTTCATGTCCCTTAAGGAGAGCTTTTTGAGTATGTGCGAAGAAATCTTCGCTAAGCAAGCTGAATTTTTATATCACGTGTGGCTCTTCCTGTTTTAACTCCAACTTTTAAAATCAAAGGTGTTCCCTCAATTATCTAAACTAATAATGGTACTTTTGGAAGCGTTTTTGCCTATCTGAGGCAGATACTGCACTTTTTTATTCAATTTTTGCACCTATTTTTTGCACCTATTTTTAATTAGAATTATTTTTGTGTTTGGATCTGTTTCTGCCGTCTGTTTGGTTAGTTTTTTAACCGAATTAAGTTGGTTTGTCAAAGTCAAGAAAGGACTTTTGTTGGACATAATTACTCTTTATGACCATTTGGTGAGCTATATGTTTTGGTACTGCAAACATAAAACGCAAATGATACTATTTCTTCAGTTTTTTTAGTTCTTTGATCTTTTGTAATTTGTTTTTCTAGCCCTGGGGCCAATAAACCTCCTCTGGGCTTTTTTACTGCATAGTTTCTATTCGCAAAAATACGATTTTCAACAAAGACATCACGAATTTCATCAATTTTACTGCATAGTTTCTTGTTCTTATGAAATGGTTTTTTTTACATTTTTTGCATTTCTTTTGATAAAATTTGATATTTTTAACTCATTTTCCAAATAAATGAAACTTTGTGGGCCAATAAAGCTTTTTCAGACTTGAAAATAGGTTACAGATTCTGGAGACAATGAAATGGTTCTCAAGATTTTAATATCACGAATTTTAGCAACATTTCAATAAAATTTGCCATTGTTTTCAAATTTTTCGAAAAACAATTTTCGATCATTGAGGGAGTGTGAAATATTTTTCAGCTCTTGCAGATGGTTTACTGGGCACAATCGAGAGAAAAAAATATGCTCTGAACCTGGTTAAAGGATCACGTTAATTGGATCAAATTTGGTTTTTAGGATGAAAACTTCAAGAGTTTTAGCAATGGGTATATTTTTAATTTGTTTGACTATTTAAGTTTATCTAAATTTTTGAGACCTTCTTTTGTCTCTCTGGCTTACATCATTGATCTGGTGGTCAGATACAGTAGCTATAAGTTTCACTTCAATTCTTTGGATTGTATATCTGTACTTGAAATAATTAGTAAGAGGTTATCCCTGTTCAAGAGGTTTTCTCAAAATTTTAATTGACTTTGATATCACCTCATTTAGTTGCAAACAAATCAGAATCATATATTGAAGCCTTGTCTGAAAATCAACAAAAAATCACCAAAGCCGCGATGGAGCCAGCAGCAGTTTTTCGAAATCAAACCCAAAAAGAGATACCAAACAATCACTAAACTAAACCGACTAAACGAGACATGTAGAGGACAGTCAGAAGGAATTTTCTTTCCAGAGTTAAAGGGTTGGATCAGCTTTTTCAAAAGGGCTTACACGAAACGCTGACAGACCCAGAGCAAGCTAAATTTAAGCAAAGTGTGGTCTTATTTGAAGACAAACCCATCTTTTATAAAGTATTGCTGGATTTGTTCAAAATTTACCAGAATGAAAGTTTTTGTAAAAAAAACAAATGAAACTTGGTCCGTCGATTTGGCTTATGCGGACAAACTAGCAAAACACAACGAATATTAAATATCAATAGATTCCATAAAATCAAACTACTCAAGGGCAAGAGCCTCGGTCTGTAGAAAATCTTTTGTGTGCCTTCAAAACCTTTTTTGACAAACGAAACAGCACTTTCAGCGAAAAAAATATGCACTTTCAGCGAAAAAATTTCTTCTACAGGTAAGCTCCATCAACTCTGTGACGAAGTTTAACATAATTTGGAGATGTGATTTGAGAGTTGCGTTAAGTGAAATCGTATCCACATTAAAAATTGAAATTATTATTTGCGGAAACTTATATAATCTCAATGGCTATAAATCTCAAAAGATGTCATCTGGAGCCAATGTTATTTTTTTAAGTTATAACGGACAAAAAATGTTTTTATGCTGAGAAAATTTCATACGGTAGCACAACCTTTGGCTATATTTGTGATAAGAAATGTAATTTGTGTTTCCAGATGAATTGTACATACCAAAATTGACATTTTAGTTTACAAAAACCTTTCTTAATATATGTCAATCAAAACTAGCTTTTACTAGCTAGGCAAGGAATGTGACTTTTGTGGTTCCTGATAAATCGTACATATAGAAATTGTTTTTTTAAATAAAAAAATGTATTTAGAAATTGGTTAATAAGGTTTTGAGATAAATCGTACATATAAAATGACTTTGTTATATAAAAACGTTTTACTTTTTATCAAAACAAGTTTTTCTAAATACATGTGGAATGTAATTTGTGGTACTAGACATTTCATACTTGACTAAAAATTGACCTTTTCTTAAATAAAACCCTATTTTCAACATGCCTATCAAAACAAACGTTTTTTATGAATAGGTAAGAAATGTGATTTTTGTGGTTCCACATCAATCGTTCTGGTAAAAATGACGTTTTATTTGAAAATTTTACTGGGTTCATCAAGTTTTTTTCTAACCAGTTAAGGAATATGACTTACGGGGTTTTCAGATTGATTGTATATAAAATTTCTGTTATATAAAAACAGATTTTTACGCTCTCGAAACAAAAGTTTTTTCTAATTATATAAAGTTTTTTTTTGTGGTTGCAGATAAATCATACATATAAAATTTGATTATTGTTCATATTAAACCCTTTTCTACTACGTGCATCAAAACAAACGTTTACTATAACTAGTTAAGGAATGCGGTTTTTGTGGTTCCAGAGAAATGGTTGATATAAAATTACATTTTTGTTTTATAAAAAAGTTTTTGCTGTGTCCAATAGAACTAACTTATGCAAACTAAATAATTAATGTTAGTTTTGTAGTTCCAGATAAATCGTTCTTATAACAAATGAATTTTTTGTATTTAAAAAGCTTTTTCTTACTGTATTTTTTATCAAAATAAGCTTTTTCCAACTAGTTATGGAATGTCATTTTTGAGGTATAACTTTTTTTCTATGTCTGTCAAAACAAAACATTTTTCGAACTATATAAAGAAGTTGATTTTCATTGTTCTAGATAAGTCATACATAAAGTTTGGGTTACTATTTATATAAAATTTTTGTTACTAATTGTCCATCAAACAAGCTTTTTCTAAGTAGTTTAAGAATTTGTTTTTGTGTTTTGAAATGAAACGTACATCAAAAATATGATTTTTTTAACTATATTTTCACCAAAACAAGGTTTTTCTAACTGGTTGTGAAATGTAATTTTTGGGGTTCCAGATGTCTTGTTATTGTAAAATTTGACATTTTAATGTAAAAACTTTTTCTATATGTCCATAAAAAGTGTTTTATATTACTTTTTTCTACGACGTCTATGCAAGCGAAACCTTTTTGTAACTAGCGAGTTAGAGAATTTGAATTTTGTGGTTCCAAATTAATCGTACATAGAGATTGACATTTTTTTACAGTATGTCTATCAAAACAAGTTTTTTCTAACTAGTTAAGGAATGTGAATTTTCTGTTTTCAGATGAATTGTACATATAAAAATTGTCTTTTTCGTTTATATAGACCTTTCTTAATATACGTGAATCAAGACAAGCTTTTTCTAGCTAGTTAAGGAATGTGTTCTATGGAGTTTCAGATTAATCGTAGACATAAAAATTGCAATTTTGTTATAAGAACGGATTTTTAGTCTGGAAACGAAAGTTTTTTTCTAACTATATAAGGCATGTTTTTTTGTGTTTCCAGATAAATCATACCTTTAAGCATTGATTTTGTTTATATAAAACCATTCTTTACTACTTGTTTATCAAAATAAACGTTTTCTATAACTAGTTAGGTATTGAGGTTTTTCTGGTTCCAGATAAATTGTTCATATAAAAATTGACATTTTGTTATA
Source organism: Convolutriloba macropyga (assembly GCF_964194025.1). Taxonomy (NCBI): domain Eukaryota; kingdom Metazoa; phylum Xenacoelomorpha; order Acoela; family Convolutidae; genus Convolutriloba; species Convolutriloba macropyga. Next base: position 35,671,371 of record NC_134469.1, read on the forward strand.
TAAGTTTTTTATTTTTATGTTAATCGAAACAAGATTTTTCTAACTGGTTATGGAATGTCATTTTTGGGTTTCCAGATAAGTTTTACATATAAAAACCGACTTTTTATTATATACAAACCTACTTTTCTATGTCTGTCAAAAAAGAATTTTTTTTTCAACTACATAAGGAATCTGATTTTCGTGGTTCCAGATAATTCATACATAAATCTTATAAATGACTCTTTACTTATTTAAAACCTTTGTTACTACTTCTCCATCAAAACAAGTTTTTTCTAAGTAGTTAAGGAATGGAATTTATGGGGGTTTTGCTATTGAAATGTATATAGAAAATTAACGTTTTGTTATATATCAACTTTTTTACTGTCTATTGAAAACGTTTTTTGCGCTTTATAAGGAATGTATTTTGTGGTTCCAGATAAGTCATACTTATAAAAATTAGTTTTATTAATATAAAATCTTTTTGACTACATGTCTATCAAAACAAGCGTTTTTTAAAACTAATAAAATTTGGCGTTTCGTTATGTAAAAGCGTTTTTACTATATGTTCATTAAAACAAGGTTTTTCTAACTAGTTAAGGAATCTGATTATTGGTGTTTTGACATTTTGTTTTATAAAAAAGTTTTTGCTGTGTCCAATAGAACAAACTTATGCAAACTAAATAAATAATGTAAATTTTGTAGTTCCAGATAAATCGTTCTTACAACAATTGAAATTTTTGTATTTAAAAAGTTTTTTCTTACTGTATTTTCATAAAAATGAGCTTTTTCTAACTAGTTATGGAATGTCATTTTTGAGGTATAACTTTTTTCTATGTCTGTCAAAACAAAACATTTTTCGAACTATATAAAGAAGTTGATTTTCATTGTTCTAGATAAGTCATACATAAAGTTTGGGTGACTATTTGTATAGAATTCTTGTTACTAATTGTCCATCAAAACAAGCTTTTTCTAAGTAGTTTGAGAATATGCTTTTTGGTGTTTTGAGATAACGTACATAAAAAATATGACATTTTTTATATAAATGTTTTTTTTCACCAAAACAAGGTTTTTCTGACTGGTTGTGAAATATCATTTTTGGGGTTCCAGATAACTTGTTAACCTAAAAATTGACATTTTAACATGAAAGCTTTTTCTATATGTCCATAAAAAAGTGTTTTATATTAAAGTTTCTCTCGATCCAGTATCTAGCGAGTTAGAGAATTTGAGTTTTGTGGTTCCAAATTAATTGTACATATAGAGATTGACATTTTTTTATGTAAACGCTTTTTTACAGTGTGTCCATCAAAACAAGTTTTTTCTAACTAGTTAAGGAATGTGAATTTTCTGTTTTCAGATAAATTGTTCATATAAAAATTGTCATTGTAGTTTGCAAAGACCTTTCTTAATATACGTGAATCAAGACAAGCTTTTTCTAGCTAGTTAAGGAATGTGTTCTATGGAGTTTCAGATTAATCGTAGACATAAAAATTGCAATTTTGTTTTAAGAACGGATTTTTAGTCTGGAAACGAAAGTTTTTTTCTAACTATATAAGGCATGTTTTTTTTGTGTTTCCAGATAAATCATACCTTTAAGCATTGATTTTGTTTATATAAAACCATTCTTTACTACTTGTTTATCAAAATAAACGTTTTCTATAACTAGTTAGGTATTGAGGTTTTTCTGGTTCCAGATAAATTGTTCATATAAAAATTGACATTTTGTTATATAAGTTTTTTATTTTTATGTTAATCGAAACAAGATTTTTCTAACTGGTTATGGAATGTCATTTTTGGGTTTCCAGATAAGTTTTACATATAAAAACCGACTTTTTATTATATACAAACCTACTTTTCTATGTCTGTCAAAAAAGAATTTTTTTTTCAACTACATAAGGAATCTGATTTTCGTGGTTCCAGATAATTCATACATAAATCTTATAAATGACTCTTTACTTATTTAAAACCTTTGTTACTACTTCTCCATCAAAACAAGTTTTTTCTAAGTAGTTAAGGATCGGGATTTATGGGGGTTTTGCTATTAAAATGTACATAGAAAATTGACTTTTTGTTAGATATAAACTTTTTCACTGTCTATTGAAAACGTTTTTTGCGCTATAAGGAATGTATTTTGTGGTTCCAGATAAGTCATACTTATAAAAATTAGTTTTATTAATATAAAATCTTTTTGACTACATGTCTATCAAAACAAGCGTTTTTTAAAACTAATGAAATTTGGCGTTTCGTTATGTAAAAGCGTTTTTACTATATGTTCATTTAAACAAGGTTTTTCTAACTAGTTAAGGAATCTGATTTTTGGTGTTTTGACATTTTGTTTTATAAAAAAGTTTTTGCTGTGTCCAATAGAACAAACTTATGCAAACTAAATAAATAATGTAAATTTTGTAGTTCCAGATAAATCGTTCTTACAACAATTGAAATTTTTGTATTTAAAAAGTTTTTTCTTACTGTATTTTCATAAAAATGAGCTTTTTCTAACTAGTTATGGAATGTCATTTTTGAGGTATAACTTTTTTCTATGTCTGTCAAAACAAAACATTTTTCGAACTATATAAAGAAGTTGATTTTCATTGTTCTAGATAAGTCATACATAAAGTTTGGGTGACTATTTGTATAGAATTCTTGTTACTAATTGTCCATCAAAACAAGCTTTTTCTAAGTAGTTTGAGAATATGCTTTTTGGTGTTTTGAGATAACGTACATAAAAAATATGACATTTTTTATATAAATGTTTTTTTTACTATTTTCCCACCAAAACAAGGTTTTTCTGACTGGTTGTGAAATATCATTTTTGGGGTTCCAGATAACTTGTTAACCTAAAAATTGACATTTTAACATGAAAGCTTTTTCTATATGTCCATAAAAAAGTGTTTTATATTAAAGTTTCTCTCGATCCAGTATCTAGCGAGTTAGAGAATTTGAGTTTTGTGGTTCCAAATTAATTGTACATATAGAGATTGACATTTTTTTATGTAAACGCTTTTTTACAGTGTGTCCATCAAAACAAGTTTTTTCTAACTAGTTAAGGAATGTGAATTTTCTGTTTTCAGATAAATTGTTCATATAAAAATTGTCATTGTAGTTTACAAAGACCTTTCTTAATATACGTGAATCAAGACAAGCTTTTTCTAGCTAGTTAAGGAATGTGTTCTATGGAGTTTCAGATTAATCGTAGACATAAAAATTGCAATTTTGTTTTAAGAACGGATTTTTAGTCTGGAAACGAAAGTTTTTTTCTAACTATATAAGGCATGTTTTTTTTGTGTTTCCAGATAAATCATACCTTTAAACATTGATTTTGTTGATATAAAACCCTTCTTTTCTACTTGTTTGTCAAAATAAACGTTTTCTATAACTAGTTAGGTAATGAGGTTTTTTTGGTTACAGAAAAATCGTTCATATAAAAATTGACATTATGTTATATAAGTTTTTTTTTAATTTCTTTTCATCGAAACAAGATTTTTCTAACTTGTTATGCAATGTCATTTTCGGGTTTCCTGATAAGTTATACATATAAAATCTGACTTTTTATTACATACAAACCTTCTTTTCTATGTCTATCAAAAAATTTTCCAACTACATAAGGAAACTGATTTTCGTGGTTCCAGATAAGTCTTACATAAAATTTATATAAGACTTTTTACTTATTTAAAACCTTTGATACTACTTCTCCATCAAACCAGTTTTTCTAAGTAGTTAAGGAATGGAATTTATGGGGGTTTTGCTATTGAAATGTATATAGAAAATTAACGTTTTGTTATATATCAACTTTTTTACTGTCTATTGAAAACGTTTTTTGCGCTTTATAAGGAATGTATTTTGTGGTTCCAGATAAGTCATACTTATAAAAATTAGTTTTATTAATATAAAATCTTTTTGACTACATGTCTATCAAAACAAGCGTTTTTTAAAACTAATAAAATTTGGCGTTTCGTTATGTAAAAGCGTTTTTACTATATGTTCATTAAAACAAGGTTTTTCTAACTAGTTAAGGAATCTGATTATTGGTGTTTTGACATTTTGTTTTATAAAAAAGTTTTTGCTGTGTCCAATAGAACAAACTTATGCAAACTAAATAAATAATGTAAATTTTGTAGTTCCAGATAAATCGTTCTTACAACAATTGAAATTTTTGTATTTAAAAAGTTTTTTCTTACTGTATTTTCATCAAAATGAGCTTTTTCTAACTAGTTATGGAATGCCATTTTTGAGGTATAACTTTTTTCTATGTCTGTCAAAACAAAACATTTTTCGAACTATATAAAGAAGTTGATTTTCATTGTTCTAGATAAGTCATACATAAAGTTTGGGTGACTTTGTATAGAATTCTTATTACTAATTGTCCATCAAAACAAGCTTTTTCTAAGTAGTTTGAGAATATGCTTTTTGGTGTTTTGAGATAACGTACATAAAAAATATGACATTTTTTATATAAATGTTTTTTTTTACTATTTTCCCACCAAAACAAGGTTTTTCTGACTGGTTGTGAAATATCATTTTTGGGGTTCCAGATAACTTGTTAATCTAAAAATTGACATTTAACATGAAAGCTTTTTCTATATGTCCATAAAAAAGTGTTTTATATTAAAGTTTCTCTCGATCCAAGCAAAAGTTTTTGTATCTAGCGAGTTAGAGAATTTGAGTTTTGTGGTTCCAAATTAATTGTACATATAGAGATTGACATTTTTTTTATGTAAAAGCTTTTTTACAGTGTGTCCATCAAAACAAGTTTTTTCTAACTAGTTAAGGAATGTGAATTTTCTGTTTTCATATAAATTGTTCATATAAAAATTGTCATTGTAGTTTACAAAGACCTTTCTTAATATACGTGAATCAAGACAAGCTTTTTGCAGCTAGTTAAGGAATGTGTTCTATGGAGTTTCAGATTGATCGTAGACATAAAAATTGCAATTTTGTTATAAGAACGGATTTTTAGTCTGGAAACGAAAGTTTTTTTCTAACTATATAAGGCATGTTTTTTTGTGTTTCCAGATAAATCATACCTTTAAACATTGATTTTGTTGATATAAAACCCTTCTTTTCTACTTGTTTGTCAAAATAAACGTTTTCTATAACTAGTTAGGTAATGAGGTTTTTTGGTTACAGAAAAATCGTTCATATAAAAATTGACATTATGTTATATAAGTTTTTTTTTAATTTCTTTTCATCGAAACAAGATTTTTCTAACTTGTTATGCAATGTCATTTTCGGGTTTCCTGATAAGTTATACATATAAAATCTGACTTTTTATTACATACAAACCTTCTTTTCTATGTCTATCAAAAAATTTTCCAACTACATAAGGAAACTGATTTTCGTGGTTCCAGATAAGTCTTACATAAAATTTATATAACTTTTTACTTATTTAAAACCTTTGATACTACTTCTCCATCAAAACCAGTTTTTCTAAGTAGTTAAGGAGTGGAATTTATGGGGGTTTTGCTATTGAAATGTATATAGAAAATTAACTTTTTGTTATATATCAACTTTTTTACTGTCTATTGAAAACGTTTTTTGCGCTTTATAAGGAATGTATTTTGTGGTTCCAGATAAGTCATAATTATAAAAATTAGTTTTATTAATATAAAATCTTTTTGACTACATGTCTATCAAAACAAGCGTTTTTTAAAACTAATAAAATTTGGCGTTTCGTTATGTAAAAGCGTTTTTACTATATGTTCATTAAAACAAGGTTTTTCTAACTAGTTAAGGAATCTGATTATTGGTGTTTTGACATTTTGTTTTATAAAAAAGTTTTCGCTGTGTCCAATAGAACAAACTTATGCAAACTAAATAAATAATGTAAATTTTGTAGTTCCAGATAAATCGTTCTTACAACAATTGAAATTTTTGTATTTAAAAAGTTTTTTCTTACTGTATTTTCATCAAAACGAGCTTTTTCTAACTAGTTATGGAATGTCATTTTTGAGGTATAACTTTTTTCTATGTCTGTCAAAACAAAACATTTTTCGAACTATATCAAGAAGTTGATTTTCATTGTTCTAGATAAGTCATACATAAAGTTTGGGTGACTATTTGTATAGAATTCTTGTTACTAATTGTCCATCAAAACAAGCTTTTTCTAAGTAGTTTGAGAATATGCTTTTTGGTGTTTTGAGATAACGTACATAAAAAATATGACATTTTTTATATAATTGTTTTTTTACTATTTTCCCACCAAAACAAGGTTTTTCTGACTGGTTGTGAAATATCATTTTTGGGGTTCCAGATAACTTGTTAACCTAAAAATTGACATTTTAACATGAAAGCTTTTTCTATATGTCCATAAAAAAGTGTTTTATATTAAAGTTTCTCTCGATCCAAGCAAAAGTTTTTGTATCTAGCGAGTTAGAGAATTTGAGTTTTGTGGTTCCAAATTAATTGTACATATAGAGATTGACATTTTTTTTATGTAAAAGCTTTTTACAGTGTGTCCATCAAAACAAGTTTTTTCTAACTAGTTAAGGAATGTGAGTTTTCTGTTTTCAGATAAATTGTTCATATAAAAATTGTCATTGTAGTTTACAAAGACCTTTCTTAATATACGTGAATCAAGACAAGCTTTTTCTAACTAGTTAAGGAATGTGTTCTATGGAGTTTCAGATTGATCGTAGACATAAAAATTGCAATTTTGTTATAAGAACGGATTTTTAGTCTGGAAACGAAAGGTTTTTTTCTAACTATATAAGGCATGTTTTTTGTGTTTCCAGATAAATCATACCTTTAAACATTGATTTTGTTGATATAAAACCCTTCTTTTCTACTTGTTTGTCAAAATAAACGTTTTCTATAACTAGTTAGGTAATGAGGTTTTTTTGGTTACAGAAAAATCGTTCATACAAAAATTGACATTATGTTATATAAGTTTTTTTTTAATTTTTTTTCATCGAAACAAGATTTTTCTAACTAGTTATGCAATGTCATTTTCGGGTTTCCTGATAAGTTGTACATATAAAATCTGATTTTTTATTACATACAAACCTTCTTTTCTATGTCTATCAAAAAAATTTTCCAACTACATAAGGAAACTGATTTTCGTGGTTCCAGATAAGTCTTACATAAAATTCATTTAAGACTTTTTACTTATTTAAAACCTTTGATACTACTTCTCCATCAAAACCAGTTTTTCTAAGTAGTTAAGGAATGGAATTTATGGGGTTTTGCTATTGAAATGTATATAGAAAATTAACTTTTTGTTATATATAAACTTTTTTACTGTCTATTGAAAACGTTTTTTGAGCTTTATGAGGAATGTATTTTGTGGTTCCAGATAAGTCACACTTATAAAAATTAGTTTTATATAAAATCTTTTTGACTACATGTCTATCAAAACAAGCGTTTTTTATAACTAATAAAAATTGGCGTTTCGTTATGTAAAAGCGTTTTTGCTATATGTTCATTAAAACAAGGTTTTTCTAACTAGTTAAGGAATCTGATTATTTGTGTTTTTATTAATCAAAACCTTTTTTCTACATGTCTATCAAAGTGAAAAAGTTTTTTAATAACTATCTATCAGACAAACGTTTTTCAACTATTTATGGTATGTTATTTTTGTGATTCCACATAAAGCGGACATACAACAATATTTTTCTATTATATAGCGGCCTTTTGCTGTATGTTTGAAAGCCGAAGCTTTTTACAAATTGAAATGGAAGGTATTTTTTGTTGTGCAAAGTAATTTGTACGTATAAAAATCGACTTATATACAACTTTTTAACTGTATGCGTGTGAAAAAACCAAAAGAAATAAAATTCAAAATTAATTAAATGATCTCGAAGATAAGCAATTTTTGTAAACGAGTGTTTTTAGGCAAAATTTTCGCTTCGAGATTTTGACGGCTTGAGTGGCTGTGAACACGCTTAATTGTTTTTTTCCAAAATTTTCAGCAACTGAACTAAGTCGGCAGCAATTTCATACCAAAAGTCATTTGAAAGGCGTGCTGAACCGTCCCCGCTCTAAGTGTGAATTTCCCCGAAGCTGTTGAGGAAACAGAGTTTCAGGGTGTTAAGAGTAATTTTGCGTTTTGGTATAACTGGATCCCACAAATTTTCGAAAACGACCTCGCGCTTACTTTTCTAACACCTTCCCCTGACTTCCCTAACCCCCTCCTGCTTTTACTCAGTGCTGCTAGCCACTTTCAGCTCAATTTATCTACAGCCAAAGCTAACCCTCTCCTTTCTCTAACATTTTCTTTTTACCGTTTTTGTAACTTCTTAGTCACTTTAATGCCCTTGACTTTTTGCTTTTTGAGTGATCTAAAGTTCTCTCTCATTAACAATTTCAAGCAGCTAAGACGGCAATTTAACATTTAAAGTCAAATGATATAAATGCGCCAAAATGTTGCCAATGTTTCATTTAAAGCATAATAGTGGTATATTAACCTTTAGTGACGTTATTTGAGGCCCCCTAGTGCATTTGCTAATCCCATTCAGGCTACCCCCCGACTGAAGCAGGATCAATTTATACGAGCCCATGCCAGTTGTCCGAGAGCAATTATTCCGACGCTAGGCGGTTATGTTTTTACTATTTGTCCGTCAAAGTTTTTTCTAACTAGATAAGGAATTGATTTTTTGTTGTTCCAGATGATATGTACATAAAAAATGATTTTATTTTTTTCAGGAACCTTTTTTGAATATGTCCATCAAAACCAGTATTTTCTAACTAAAATTTTCAAAAATATAGTTTTTTATTATAACGAATTTTTTCTACTGTATGTGTATGAAAGCAAAAGTTTTTTCTATTTTGAATTGGAATGTAGTTTTTGTGTTTCCAGATAAATTGTAAATATAAAAATTGACTTATTATTATATAACTTTGTTAACTGTATGTGTATGATAACAAGAGCATTTTCTATTATTAAAAGGAAAATAATTTTTTTGTGCCAGGTAAGTTGTACAAATAACAATTGAAGTTTTATTTAGTCTTTTTGTACTATATGTACATCAAAGCAGGCTTTTTCTAACTAGTTAAGGATTGTTTTTTATGATGTTTCAGATTAATCGTATATATAATTTTTTAAATATAAAAACTGTTTCTTAATCTCTCGAAACAAATTTTTTCTTACTGAAGGTGTTTTTTATGTGGTTCTAGATAAATCATATATTTAAAAACTAACTTTTTATAATATAGAACAATTTTTTACTACGTCTATCAAACGAAAAGTTTGTTAGAACTATTTCATTGTAATTGACTGTAATGTTTGTGCATCCACATGATTCGTACATATAAAAACTGAAATATTATATAGAAAACTTTTTTGCTAAATTGCAATGTTAATTATTGCTAATGTTAATTACAACAGGTTTTTTCTAAGTAGTTTTGGATTGTGATTTTTGTGTTTCTAGATAATTTGTACATAGAAAATCTGACATTTTAATTTGAAAATTTTTTCTATATGTCCATCAAAAACACTTCGACTCTTCATATTAAACTTTTCTCTACGACATCTATCCAAGCGAAAGTTTTTTGTAACTAGCTATTTAGAGAATTTGATGGTTCCAAATTTATCGTTTATATTAAAATTGAACTATTTTATTTAATACAATTTTTTTACAATGCGTCTATCAAAACAAGTTCTTTTCTAACTAGTTAATGAATGTGATTTTTGGTGTCTCAGGTGAATTCTACAGATAAAAATTGACTTTATTTTATATAAAAATCTTTACTATTTTTATCAAAAGAAAAGTTTTAAGCATATAAGGAATGTGTTTTAATGGTTCCAGATAAATCATACATATTGAATGTTTAAACTTTTTTACATTTCCATCAAAACAAGCTTTTTGCAACTCATTGAGGAATATGATTTTTTTGTATGCAATTTAGTGTTGCTTGCATAATGGACTTTTTTTATCATAAAGACATTTTTTTTAAAGTCTGTGTACGAAAGTAACCGCTTTTTCTTACTTGAAAATCGAAGTAATTTATGTAGTACCAGGTAAATCGTACATATAAAATTGAAATTTTGCTATCTAAAGCCTGTGTTTATTATAAAGCATTTACTCTGTTCACTCGCTTCCAGCTTTCGAAGACGAGTTGCAGCTTTTACAATTAACCTCGCAGTCTGCCTGTACTTGTAAGCGTTTGTCACTGAAGCTGAAAACAATGATGAAAATATGTTGGACTTGCAGAACTCCATGCCATCCAAAAGAGCTCATTTAGAAGAGCGTATTGAGCACAAATTGAGCATAGGACCTCCGGAAGTCTTTTTCTTTCTGCCGGGCGAGATCGCTCCAAACCACAACTGAAGAAGTTGATGCTAATTTAGTTGAGTTTGTCAATTCACTGAGGACCTCAGTAATTGTTCGAGGTATTTCAAACGAAAACTTTTCCTTGTTGTTCTAAAAAATGTTGGCTGTTTTCGTGTCTTCAGGGAATGGATGGTTTCTAGATTTGTTTATATGGGTGATTTGCTTACATCTCATCTTTGAGATACGCACGTATTCGGGGATCGTAATTCATAGCTCTTGCGTTTGAGCTATCTACAAACCAGGCACTTTTTTGCTCCAGATCACAACAATAATAATTGCTTGATCTGCTGCTGTCTTTTAGCAGCTGTTCTCAAAATGTTGAAAGTAGGTCTGAAAATATTGGCATACAAGTTGACGGTCAAAACAATACTTTGAGAGAAAAAATCTCGCAACTTCAAAAGCCTTATAAAAGTCGCCTTTCCCAGCTGGCATTTTTCGAATGCGGATAGGTCTTTTTCGCTTCAACAAGTTTTAAGAACTAAGTCTGTTTAAGCCATTTTGTTTGTTCACCACAAATTTGGCTTATTTTCTATGCAAAATATTACCTTTAAAGGAGTTTAGAGAAATTGGTTATTGATATGCTGCTGCTTTACGATGTTCATATGAGGGACCTAGCAATTTCTTTGTAACAGCATTGGGGTATCGTTGCAACTTGCTTTAAGGGAGAAACTGTTTCCGTTTATGTTATGGCACTGTTACAGCTTTCGATTAACAGGTTGAAAGAAGCAAAGATCATCCTCCAGCCCTAGTTCGAATGCCCATTGAAGACCGAAGTATCTATAACTTACACATCTGGTTTACCCCACTCGTCATTTTTTTTTACTTTTGAAACCTTCCTACGGGCAGTTTCTGCTTATTTACTTATTGCAATGTGTTCTGATCATCTGTTTTTGATACACAGGAGACCTGAGGGTGCTCTCGTTGTTGTTGAGCACAAAAATCTTGAGGCAAAAGCTTGCCCACTTGGACGGCGCTGAAATTTGCATATTAACATTTGTGAAAAGGCTTCAGATCTGGAGAGTTATTCACAATCAGAAGCAAAAACATCCGTCGTATTTCCGTGGAGACAGATCAGAACTTGGGAGAAAAAATTAAATTGTTAGTTGGAATTCGTAAAAAGATTGAAGGTAATAGGGATAAATTCTATCGACCACCGTCACAACAGTGGCGAATTTCTCGGCTGAGCCCATCCACAATGCAACCGACTACGAAGAACGTCAAAGATCATTACCGTAATGGGCGCAACATACCATGACCTACTTCATGTCTGTCTGGTCTTGCAGGATTCTGAACCATCAACAAAAGTAAGCGATCTACTGTCCACTGACGTGAATTATATCTGTACAGTCCTAGTGGACACGGTAAAGGTGGATGGCGAAACTTCCAGTGTATGAGTTCCAAAGGTTCGCTGGCTCGTACTTTTAAACGCCTCTCTTGCCAATAAAACAATCTTAATCGGAATCACTAATCAGCATTTTCAAAGTTATATTCACAGAAAGACATAGTGAGCACTGTTTTGCTCGAGCAAAAAGATTTGCACCCATATGCTTCCATGGCGGATCGGACGATGTTCGCAGAAGGTAGTTTGCAAGCAATAAAAGCATGAAAAAACTCACTAGATGGTACAACAATTTAGCAAAAAATGGAAACATGCAATAAAATGTGGACTGCTTGGGTGCAAAACCCTGCTGAATCTGCGTAATGCCTGTCTTAGGGTAGTTTGCGAGCATTCAGCTTGCTCCTGTGAGTATTATCAGAAAATCAGTTTTGGAGGAAACTTAGAAGCTTGATGTACAGTTCTTCACTGCGCTCAGTATACTGGACAAATCCCGCACTCCACGTTACGAAAGCTAAGTGATAACTTCTTGACATGATAGAGCCAGCCGTGCGCGGGGATTTAACTTCTGTTTTCGAATGTCAACTCTTCAACAAACACTACATGCCTGGGTACAGCACTGAGGAAGCGTATTTATTTGGAATTCTTTAAACGGTGGACGCTAATCTGTTGTTTTTTGGGCGTTATGCAGCAGGAGATACTACCGATCTGTGACTTTTGTTTTTTATGTGACATCTCCATGGACGACTTCTTGCAGCACGCTGACTACTCTCCAGTTGGGTTCGTCTGCGAAGTCGCTGTAGAGTACCTAAGTGCATTGCATGATCTCCAGCTAGACCACCCATTAGTACCAGGAAAAAGGTAGTAAAGGACAATCGACTCAGTGTTTAGCAATTTGAGGTTAAACACCTTTACAATTTACCTGAAAATGAAGTGAAAATATACTACAAACTGTCATTTGAAAATGCAAATGTCGTGCAATAACAACTACTGTAATTCTGCGTCTGACTTGGGTTGCGTATCAAAAAACTACCTACAATTCCGGCTAGAAAAGGGACCAAGGCTGTTGAGCAGAACTATTATATATTAATGAACAGCTCTGTAGATGGAAAAGTAATAAGTCAAAAGGAAGACCAATAAAAGTAGACGCAACACGAGAGGAGTGCCGTAACTGACATCGAAATTTGACTTTGACAATTTCGGAGAGAAATATGGCGGCGATTTGTTCTCGACCAAAAATATTTAATTTGATAGCAGTAAGTTTTGGGAGCGAGCACCGTGGATCTTTGGGCAATGTACAATGTCGCTATTATGTTAGTAGGCGTGCAAACTTTCAATACTCGTGCAATCTTTTTTTCTGATACCGACAGCCTATTGTATAAAGTTGAAATGGCTGACCCCTATACCGAATTGGCAACGAAGAATGAAGATTGTAAAGATTTTGATTTTTCGAACTGTCCGGAATTTTGTCCGCTGTACTATGATGCTAACCAAAGCAGAGTTCTCAATTTGGGGAGGAATTCTCGGGGAATTACGTATTTTTTCCTCGAGTACCGAACGGTTTTCTTTGAGGTTTTAAGAAAGTGAACGCAACTGAGACCCGCAATCTGGTAATATATATTTATTACAGGTTTTAGAAAGCTCTAAAAACCGTGCCTCGCGCAATAAGTATTAGAATAACTTCCGAAAACTCTATTTTAAAATTCGTTTCGGAGAACAAAGTATTCCACAAGCGTGCGTAAACGATACCCTCTCGATAGTGTTTTGAAGGAACTGCAACTCGGGCGTTTTCTCTAAGAACGAGTTCCCAATTTTTGGCAGAGGTCAAATCTGATGGTTATAGTGGGCTCGATAATGAGGATTTCTCATCATTAACAATGAAGAATTTAAACGGACATTTTACTTGTAGATACAATAGCAAAAATGTCGACTGCTATTAAGCGTAAACCCCTGCCGCCCGCCTCCTCCAGCAAAAAGAATGGGAAAACCTTTTAGTAACTGCATCAATCGAATACTGTATAGAACGGACAACTTGACGCCACCCGATCCGGGAATGATTGTTGCCATTACTACCAACGGTTGTCAGGTTGATTCTGATAGGAGCAACAGATCTCTTTTTCAGTGCTCCTTCGTGAATGTTGAAGCAAGTGACAGCAGTGAATAAAACATAGCAAAACTCAACGCATGAGCAAAACCTAGCAAAACCCAAAATTGTTAAATGGATAACAGTAGGTTTTAGGAGCGACGGTGTGGGATCTTTGTTAAATATGTATGTATAAGGTTCACTATTATGTCAGTAGGCGTGCAAACTTTCAGTACTCACTCTGATAGTCTGATAACGACGGCATATTATATAAAGTTAAAACGGCTGTTCTCTATACCGAATCGGTAACGAAGAATGAAATATTTGCTAAGATTTTAATTTTGCGATTTATCCGGAATTTTGTCCGCTGTTCTCCGTTGATAACCAAAGCAGAGTTCTCATTTTCAGGGACAAATTTGCGGGTGATTGGTTTGTATGAATAAATATATTTGCTTGAAGCCGCAAAGTATTGGATATCTTCTAGAATTTAGTTCTAAATTACATGTTTTTATTCCCCGAGCAGCCATCGGTTTTTCTTTGCAGTTTTAAGAAAGTGAACGCACCTGAGACCCGCAATCTGGTAATATGTTTATTGCAGATTGTGAAAAGCTCTCAAAACTATGCCTCGCGCAATGAGTATTAGAATAACTTCCAAAAAATCAATTCTAAAATCCGTTCCGGAAAACAAAGTATTTCTCCAAGCGTGCGACAAACGATACCCTCTCGATACTGTTTTGAGGGAACTGCCACTCGGGCGTTTTCTGTAAGAACCAGTTCCCAATTTTTGGCAGAGATCAAATCTGATTGTTATAGTGGGCTCGATAATGAGGATTCCTCATCATTAACAAAGAAGAGTTTAAACAGAAATTTTACTTGTAGATACGATGACAAAAATGTCGACTGCTATTATCCTGTAACCCCTGCCACCCGCCTCATCCAGCAAAAGAATGGGAAAACCTTTTAGTAACTGGATCAATCTAATACTGTATAGAACTGACAACTTGACGCCACCAGATCCGGGAATGATTGCTGCCATTACTACTAACGGTTGTCATGTTGATTCTGATAGGAGCAACAGATCTCTTGTTCACTGCTACTTCGTAAATGTTGAAGCAAGTGACAGCAGTGAATAAAACATAGCAAAACCCAACGCATGAGCAAAACCTAGCAAAACCCAAAATTGTCAAATGGATAACATTAGGTTTTAGAGGAGCGACGGTATTGGATCTTTGTTAAATATATATGTACAAGGTTCACTTTTATGTTAGTAGACGTGCAAACTTTCAGTACTCACTCTGATAATCTGATAACGACGGCATATTATATAAAGTTAAAACGGCTGACCTCTATACCGAATCGGTAACGAAGAATGAAATTTGCGAAGATTTTGATTTTGCGATTTATCCGGAATTTTGTCCGCTGTACTCCGTTGATAACCAAAGCAGAGTTCTTTTGTTCAGGGACAATTTCGTGGGTAATTGAGGTGTATGAATAAATATATATGCTTGAAGCCGCAAAGTGTATTGGATATCTTCTAGAATTTAGTTCTAAATTACATATTTTTGTTCCCCGAGCACCCATCGGTTTTTCTTTGCAGTTTTAAGAAAGTGAACGCACCTGAGGCCCGCAATCTGTTAATGAGTTTATTGCAGGTTGTAAAAAGCTCTCAAAGCTATGCCTCGCCCAATAAGTATTAGAATAACTTCCGAAAACTCTATTCTAAAATACGTTCTGAAAAACGAAGTATTCCTCTAAGCGTGTGACAAACGATACCCGCTCAATAGTGTTTTGAGGGAACTGCCACTCGGGCATTTTCTGTAAGAACCAGTTCCCAATTTTTGGCAGAGATCAAATCTGATTGTTATAGGGCTCGATAATGAGGATTTCTCATCATTAACAAAGAAGAACCTAAACAGAAATTTTACTTTTAGATACACTGACAAAAATGTCGACTTCTATTATCCTGTAACCCCTGCCGCCCGTCTCCTCCAGCAAAAAGAATGGGAAAACCTTTTAGTAACTGCTTCAATCTAATACTGTATAGAATTGACAACTCGACGCCACCCGATCCGGGAATGATTGTTGCCATTACTATTAACGGTTGTCATGTTGATTCTGATAGGAGCAACAGATCTCTTTCACTGCTACTTCGTGAATTTTGAAGCAAGAGACAGCAGTAAATAAAACATACATAGCAAAACCCAACGCATGAGCAAAACCTAGCAAAACCCAAAATTGTTAAATGGATAACAGTAGGTTTTAGGAGCGACGGTATTGGACTTTTTTTTAAATATATATGTACAAGGTTCACTTTTATGTTAGTAGGCGTGCAAACTTTCAGTACTCACTCTGAAAATCTGATAACGACGGCATATTTTATAAAGTTAAAACGGCTGACCTCTATACCGAGTCGGTAACGAAGAATGAAATTTGCGAAGATTTTGATTTTGCGATTTTTCCGGAATTTTGTCCGCTGTACTCCGTTGATAACCAAAGCAGAGTTCTCATTTTCAGGGACAAATTTGCGGGTGATTGGTTTGTATGAAAAAATATATGTGCTTGAAGCCGCAAAGTATTGGATATCTTCTAGAATTTAGTTCTATATTACACATTTTTATTCACCGAGCACCTATCGGTTTTTCTTTGCAGTTTTAAGAAAGTGAACGCACCAGAGACCCGCAATCTGTCAATATGTTTATTGCAGGTTGTGAAAAGCTCTCAAAACTATGCCTCGTCCAATAAGTGTTTTGAGGGAACTGCCACTAGGGCGTTTTCTTAAGATCCAGTTTCCCATTTTGTTCGGAGATCAAATCTGATTCGTTTAGTGGGATCGATACCGAGAAAGAGGATTTCTTATCATTAACAGAGGAAACAGAATTTTCTCTTTTCGATGGAACGGCAATAATATTCACTGCGATTATCCACCCTGCGCCCTGCCTCCTCCAGCAAAAAGAATGAGAAAGCCTTGTAGTAACTGCATCAATCTAATAGTGGATAGAACTGACAACTTGACGCCACCGGAGCCGGGAATGACTGCTGCCATAATTACTAACCATTGTCATGTTGATTTCAATGGGAGCAGCAGTTCTCTTTTTCACTGCTCGTTCATTAATGTTGAGGCAAGTGACAGCAGTGAAAAAACATAGCAAAACCCAACGCATGAGCAAAACCTAGCAAAACCCAAAATTCTTAAATGGATAAAAGTAGGTTTTAGAAGCGACGGTCTTGGATCTTTGTTATCTATATATGTACAAGGTTCACTATTATGGTATTAGGCGTGCAAACTTTCAGTACTCACTCTGATAATCTGATAACGACGGCATATTTTATAAAGTTAAAACGGCTGACCTCTATACCGACTCGGTAACGAAGAATGAAGTTTGCAAAGATTTTGATTTTGCGATTTATCCGGAATTTTGTCCGCTGTACTCCGTTGATAACCAAAGCAGAGTTCTCATGTTCAGGGACAAGCTCGCGGGTAATTGGTTTGTATGAATAAATATATATGCTGGAAGCCGCAAAGTGTTTTGGATATCTTCTAGAATTTAGTTCTAAATTACATATTTTTATTCCCCGAGCACCCATAGTCTTTTTTTTTGCAGTTTTAAGAAAGTGAACGCACCTGAGGCCCGCAATCTGGTAATGAGTTTTTTGCAGGTTTTAAGAAGCTCTCAAAACTATACCTCGCCCAATAAGTATTAGAACATTTTCCGAAAACTCTGTATAGAATTGACAACTCGACGCCACCCGATCCGGGAATGATTGTTGCCATTACTATTAACGGTTGTCATGTTGATTCTGATAGGAGCAACAGATCTCTTTCACTGCTACTTCGTGAATTTTGAAGCAAGAGACAGCAGTAAATAAAACATACATAGCAAAACCCAACGCATGAGCAAAACCTAGCAAAACCCAAAATTGTTAAATGGATAACAGTAGGTTTTAGGAGCGACGGTATTGGACTTTTTTTTAAATATATATGTACAAGGTTCACTTTTATGTTAGTAGGCGTGCAAACTTTCAGTACTCACTCTGAAAATCTGATAACGACGGCATATTTTATAAAGTTAAAACGGCTGACCTCTATACCGAGTCGGTAACGAAGAATGAAATTTGCGAAGATTTTGATTTTGCGATTCTTCCGGAATTTTGTCCGCTGTACTCCGTTGATAACCAAAGCAGAGTTCTCATTTTCAGGAACAAATTTGCGGGTGATTGGTTTGTATGAATAAATATATGTGCTTGAAGCCGCAAAGTATTGGATATCTTCTAGAATTTAGTTCTATATTACACATTTTTATTCACCGAGCACCTATCGGTTTTTCTTTGCAGTTTTAAGAAAGTGAACGCACCAGAGACCCGCAATCTGTCAATATGTTTATTGCAGGTTGTGAAAAGCTCTCAAAACTATGCCTCGTCCAATAAGTGTTTTGAGGGAACTGCCACTAGGGCGTTTTCTTAAGATCCAGTTTCCCATTTTGTTCGGAGATCAAATCTGATTCGTTTAGTGGGATCGATACCGAGAAAGAGGATTTCTTATCATTAACAGAGGAAACAGAATTTTCTCTTTTCGATGGAACGGCAATAATATTCACTGCGATTATCCACCCTGCGCCCTGCCTCCTCCAGCAAAAAGAATGAGAAAGCCTTGTAGTAACTGCATCAATCTAATAGTGGATAGAACTGACAACTTGACGCCACCGGACCCGGGAATGACTGCTGCCATAATTACTAACCATTGTCATGTTGATTTCAATGGGAGCAGCAGTTCTCTTTTTCACTGCTCGTTCATTAATGTTGAGGCAAGTGACAGCAGTGAAAAAACATAGCAAAACCCAACGCATGAGCAAAACCTAGCAAAACCCAAAATTCTTAAATGGATAAAAGTAGGTTTTAGAAGCGACGGTCTTGGATCTTTGTTATCTATATATGTACAAGGTTCACTATTATGGTAGTAGGCGTGCAAACTTTCAGTACTCACTCTGAAAATCTGATAACGACGGCATATTTTATAAAGTTAAAACGGCTGACCTCTATACCGACTCGGTAACGAAGAATGAAGTTTGCAAAGATTTTGATTTTGCGATTTATCCGGAATTTTGTCCGCTGTACTCCGTTGATAACCAAAGCAGAGTTCTCATGTTCAGGGACAAGCTCGCGGGTAATTGGTTTGTATGAATAAATATATATGCTGGAAGCCGCAAAGTGTTTTGGATATCTTCTAGAATTTAGTTCTAAATTACATATTTTTATTCCCCGAGCACCCATCGGCTTTTCTTTGCAGTTTTAAGAAAGTGAACGCACCTGAGGCCCGCAATCTGGTAATGAGTTTTTTGCAGGTTTTAAAAAGCTCTCAAAACTATACCTCGCCCAATAAGTATTAGAACATTTTCCGAAAACTCTATTCAAAAATCCGTTCTGAAAAACAAAGTTCCTCTAAGCGTGCGACAAACGATACCCTCTCAATAGTATTTTGGGGGAACTGCCACTCGGGTGTTTTCTGTAAGAACCAGCTCCCCATTTTTGGCAGAGATCAAATCTGATTGTTATAGTGGGCTCGATAATGAGTATTTCTCATCATTAATAAAGAAGAGCCTAAACAGAAATTTTACTTGTAGATACAATGACAAAAATGTCGACTGCTATTATCCTGTAACCCCTGCCGCCCGCCTCCTTCAGCAAAAAGAATGAGTAAACTTTTTAGTGACTGCATAAATGTAATACTGGATGGAACTGACAACTTGACGCCACCCGGGAATGATTGTTGCCATTACTACTAACGGCTTTCATGTTGATTTTGATAGGAGCAACAGTTCTCTTTTTCACTGATCCTTTGTGAATGTTAAAGCAAGTGACAGCAGTGAATAAACCATAGCAAAACCCAACGCATGAGCAAAACCTAGCAAAACCCAAAAATTGTTAAATGGATAACAGGTTTTAGGAGCCACCGTCTTGGATCTTTGTAAACAATATATAAACAAGGTTCACTTTTATGTTAGTAGGCTTGCAAACTTACAGTACTCACTTTGATAATCCGATACCGATGGCATATTACATAAAGTTAAAACGGCTGACCTCTATACCGAATTGGCAACGAAGAATGAAATTTGCAAAGATTTTGATTTTGCGATTTATCCGGAACTTCGTCTTCTGTACTCTGATGGTAACCAAAGCAGAGTTCTTTTGTTCAGGGACAAATTTGCGGGTGACTGGTTTGTTTGAATATATATATATATATATATATATATATATATATATATATAAATACATATATATATATATATATATATATATATATATATATATATATATATATACATATATATGTGTGTGTGTGTGTGTGCTTGAAGCGCAAAGTGTATTGGATATCTTCTTAAATTTAGTTCTTAATTACATATTTTTATTCACCGAGCACCTATCGGTTTTTCTTTGCAGTTTTAAGAAAGTGAACGCACCTGAGACCCGCAATCTGGTAATATGTTTATTGCAGGTTGTGAAAAGCTCTCAAAACTATGCCTCGCGCAATGAGTATTAGAATAACTCCAAAAAAATCAATTCTAAAATCCGTTCCGGAAAACAAAGTATTTCTCCAAGCGTGCGACAAACGATACCCTCTCGATACTGTTTTGAGGGAACTGCCACTCGGGCGTTTTCTGTAAGAACCAGTTCCCAATCAAATCTGATTGTTATAGTGGGCTCGATAATGAGGATTCCTCATCATTAACAAAGAAGAGTTTAAACAGAAATTTCACTTGTAGATACGATGACAAAAATGTCGACTGCTATTATCCTGTAACCCCTGCCACCCGCCTCATCCAGCAAAAAGAATGGGAAAACCTTTTAGTAACTGGATCAATCTAATACTGTATAGAACTGACAACTTGACGCCACCCGATCCGGGAATGGTTGCTGCCATTACTGCTAACGATTGTCATGTTGATTTTGAAAGGAGCAACAGATCTCTTTTTCACTGATCCTTCGTGAATGTTGAAGCAAGTGACAGCAGTGAATAAAACATAGCAAAAACCTAACCCATGAGCAAAACCTAGCAAAACCCAAAATTGTTAAATGGATAACAGTAGGTTTTAGGAGCGACGGTCTTGGATCTTTGTTAGCTATATATGTACAAGGTTCACTTTCATGTTAGTAGGCGTGCAAACTTACAGTACTCACTTTGATAATCTGATCCCGATGGCGTATTACATAACGGCTGACCTCTATGCCGAATGTGCAACGAAGAATGATATTTGCAAAGATTTTGATTTTGCGATTTATCCGGAACTTCGTCTGCTGTACTCCGATGGTAACCAAAGCAGAGTTATGTTCAGGGACAAATTCGCGGGTGACTGGTTTGTTTGAAAATATATATGCTTGAAGCGCAAAGTGTATTGGATATCTTCTTAAATTTAGTTCTAAATTACATATTTTTATTCACCGAGCACCTATAGGTTTTTCTTTGCAGTTTTAAGAAAGTGAACGCACCAGAGACCCGCAATCTGGTAGTATGTTTATTGCAGTTTGTGAAAAGCTCTCAAAACTATGCCTCGCCCAATAAGTGTTTTGAGGGAACTCTCACTCGGGCGTTTTCTATAAGATCCAGTTTCCAATTTTGTTCAGAGATCAAATCTGATTCGTATAGTGGGATCGATACCGAGAAAGAGGATTTCTTATCATTAACAGAGGAAACAGAATTTTCTATTTTCGATGGAATGACAATAATATCGACTGCGATTATCCACCCTGCGCCCTGCCTCCAGCAAAAAGAATGAGAAAGCCTTGTAGTAACTGCATCAATCTAATAGTGGATAGAACTGACAACTTGACGCCACCGGACCCGGGAATGACTGCTGCCATTACTACTACCTATTGTCATGTTGATTTCAATGGGAGCAGCAGTTCTCTTTTTCACTGCTCCTTCGTGAATGTTGAAGAAGTGACAGCAGTGAACGAAACATGGCAAAACGCAACGCATGAGCGTTTTGTTGCTTGCTAAATTAATTCAGAAAAGCGTACCTTAGCTTCCATTTCGAAGCTTTTTTTACCGAGTTTTTTGATATACATTCATGTTTCAAAGCGAGTTCCCAATGTGCTCAACAGTTTGAATTTTGTCAGGTTTTTAATTGTTTATCCGGAACTTCGTCTGCTGTACTCCGATGGTAACCAAAGCAGAGTTCTCATGTTCAGGGACAAATTTGAAGTTGACTTGTATATATGAATATATATGCTTGAAACGCAAAGTGTATTGGATATCTAAAATTTTGTTTAAATTACGTTTTTTTTAATTCCACGAGGACCTATCGGTTTTTCTTTGCAGAAGAAAGTGAACGCACCTGAGACCCGCAATCTGGTAATTTGTTTATTGCAGGTTGTGAAAAGCTCTCAAAACTATGCCTCCCTCAATAAGTATTAGAATAACCTCCGAAAAATCTATTCTAAAATTCGTTCCGGAAAACAAAGTGTTCCTCCAAGCGTGCCACAAACGATACCCTCTCGATAGTGTTTTGAAGGAACTGCAACTCGGGCGTTTTCTCTAAGAACGAGTTCCCAATTTTTGGCAGAGGGCAAATCTGATGGTTATAGTGGGCTCGATAATGAGGATTTCTCATCATTAACAAAGAAGAATTTAAACGGACATTTTACTTGTAGATACAATAGCAAAAATGTCGACTGCCATTATCCTGTACCCCTGCCACCCGCCTCCTCCAGCAAAAAGAATGAATAAACCTTTTAGTAACTGCATCAATGTAATACTGGATGGAACTGACAACTTGACGCCACTCGATCCTGGAATGATTGTTGCCATTACTACTAACAATTGTAATATTGATTTTGACAGGAGCAACAGTTCTTTTTCACTGCTCCTTCGTGAATATTCAAGCAAGTGACAGCAGTGTATAAAACATAGCAAAATCCAACGCATAAGCAAAACCTAGCAAAACCCAAAAATTGTTAAATGGATACCAGTAGGTTTTAGGAGCGACCGTCTTGGATCTTTGTTAACTATATATGTACAAAGTTCACTATTATGTTAGTAGACGTGCAAACATTCAGTACTCACTCTGATAATCTGATACGGACGGCATATTATATGAAGTTAAAACGGCTGACCTCTATACCGACTCGGTAACGAAGAATGAAGTTTGCAAAGATTTTGATTTTGCGATTTATCCGGAACTTCGTCTGCTGTACTCCGATGGTAACCAAAGCAGAGTTATGTTCAGGGACAAATTCGCGGGTGACTGGTTTGTTTGAAAATATATATGCTTGAAGCGCAAAGTGTATTGGATATCTTCTTAAATTTAGTTTTAAATTACATATTTTTGTTCACCGAGCACCTATCGGTTTTTCTTGCAGTTTTAAGAAAGTTAACGCACCTGAGACCCGCAATCTGGTAATATGTTTTTTGCAGGTTGTGAAAAGCTCTCAAAACTATGCCTCGCCCAATAAGTGTTTTGAGGGAACTCTCACTCGGGCGTTTTCTATAAGATCCAGTTTCCAATTTTGTTCAGAGATCAAATCTGATTCGTATAGTGGGATCGATACCGAGAAAGAGGATTTCTTATCATTAACAGAGGAAACAGAATTTTCTATTTTCGATGGAATGACAATAATATCGACTGCGATTATCCACCCTGCGCCCTGCCTCCTCCAGCAAAAAGAATGAGAAAGCCTTGTAGTAACTGCATCAATCTAATAGTGGATAGAACTGACAACTTGACGCCACCGGACCCGGGAATGACTGCTGCCATTACTACTACCTTTTGTCATGTTGATTTCAATGGGAGCAGCAGTTCTCTTTTTCACTGCTCCTTCGTGAATGTTGAAGAAGTGACAACAGTGAACGTAACATAGCAAAACCCATCGCATGAGCGTTTTTTTGCTTGCTAAATTAATTCAGAAAAGCGTACCTTAGCTTCCATTTCGAAGCATTTTTACCGAGTTTTTTGATATACATTCATGTTTCAAAGCGATTTCCCAAAGTAATCCACAGTTTGAATTTTGTCAGGTTTTTAATTGTTTATCACAATTGGTTTACTGTTGGAAAAGCAAAAGAACGAATTCTTTTTTGAAATATTTTCACAGAAATCAAGAGCTCATTGAATAATCGTTTGTACTGCAAATATTGTCGGGCGTAGTAGTCGTGTCAATTTACATGTATATTAGTCCATTCTATATTTGGTCAAATTAGTGTGCTTTATTTTAAAGTAAATTCCATTCTTTAACCTAATCAGACGAATCGAATTGAATCAGACGAGTCAGGTCAAAAATTGAAAATGAAAATCGGAGTTAATTGATGAAGCCTCTATGTGAAGTCGTAGTTCATCAGGTTATCAGATTTCACTAAAGCGAACGCTCTGTTTATAGGCCTATTTGACTTTGATTTAGAAATTGGCCAACTGAAACCACATTTTAACCCAAATTTAGTACTATTTGCGAAGGGCTGTCAATCTGATTCTTTTTCTTTTCAGATTCTGTTTCAGTTGCCTTTCAACATCGAAGGGATCTACGAATTATCGGCACTTTATGTTTATTCTGGTATGATGAATTGTTTCTCAAAAATTGCACTGACTGATGAATGTTTGAGCATAGAACGGAAAAAAATTTGATAATAAAAACAAGGGAACATTGTTAATTTCCTCTGGTACACATAAGTATAAAAAGCAAATGGTAAAAGAGGCAATGTAAAGTTAAGAATATAACATTATGTAAAATTATAAAATCATTAAATTACTTAATTAAAAATTTGACCTTACATTATTAAAAAACGGCCTAAAATGCGAGCATAAAATGTTCTCACAATTTTATATGTACATCGTGAAGATTAAAAATTAAAATTAAAATCTAATGCTCTCAATGTCATCTTTTATATTTGTTACTTTTGGGTCCTTCAAAAATTCTTTCCAAAAATATTCTTTAAGTTCTTTTTTTAAGGAAGCTTTCGATGTTGTTTTCAGTCTAATATTAGAAGGCAGACTTTTATAAATTGGAATGGCTTGTGCAATAAAAGAATCAGTTAAAAACTTATGGTTCTTTCTTATATCGAACGTTACTTTTTTGACCTGTCATGTTGTTTTATTCTCATGGTAGAGAGAGGTTCAATTTTATATGCTGGAAGATCGTTGCTGAGTAAGCGAATAAAATATTTTGAGCAACGATATTTCAAGAGAAAAGAAACTGGTACTATTTTGTTGCGAAGTTTGAGATCTGTAGACCGATCGTATTTTCTCCTATTAAAAATGGATTTTATTCCCCAATTCAATTGTTTTTCTAAAGTTGTGAGTAATGACTTTTGCAACCCTATTAGAATTAGCGCGGAATAATGTAGATAACTTATTACTATTGCATTAGGTAATAATACTTTCGTTTTCTCTGGTAAACTTTTACTTAGTGTATTCAAAACTTTTATTCCACAAGCCATTCTCTGAAGAATCTTTTTCACTTCTCCATCAAATTTTAGTTTGCTGTCTATAATTACGCCAAGATACTTCACACTATTTGATTCTGCTATTCTTTCATTGTCAACATTCAGAACAGTATTTGTTAACCTCTTCCTGGTGCTGAACACAATATATTCTGTTTTTTGTTTGTTCACTACTAACTGGGACTTTGCAAAAAAATCAATAATTTTTGAGATGTTAAATTTTTGTTTTTGCCAATATATCATCAGTGTCGGATGTAAAAAGAAAAGTATCCTCTGCGTACTGGACAACCGTGCAATCCTCTTCAACAATCTTTGCTAAATCGTTGACGTAAATGTTGAATAATAGAGGTCCTAAAATAGTGCCTTGTGGAACTCCCCTCTTCAAATTTATCCAGTCCGATTCAATTCCATTCAGAACAACTCTTTGCGTTCTTTTACTCAAATAATTCTCTATTAAATTGGTAGCTTGTTCATCGAAACTTTTTTTTTCAAGTCTCCGTAACAGTATTTTGTGGTTTATAGAATCAAAAGCCTTTGAAAGATCTAAAAACGCGCCTGTAACATTATTTTTCTTGTTGAGATCTAATCTTATTTGTTCTGTAGATTTCAGGATAGCATCAATTATTGAAATTTGTTTTCTATAACCAAATTGACTGGCCGACAATAATTGCTCCCTTTCTAGGAAACTTGTGATTTGTGAACTGAACGCCTTTTCAAAAATTTTTGACAAAGCAGAAGTGACAGAAATAGGTCTATAATTGAGTGGGTCTTCGGGATTCACTTTTTTGAAGAGTGGAGTTACACAAGCTATTTTAAGATCTTCTGGAAATTTTCCTTCTGTAATGAATTGATTAATGAGATAACATAGTGGTTCCGCTAGCGCTGCGTTAGCATCTTTTATTGCCCAAGCTGGTATTTTTGAAGGACCGACTGGTTTACTTGTATTCAATGAATCTATGAGCACATTTGTTTCCTTGGTTGTTATATATCGGAAATTGAAACATTTTCTCGGAGCAGTTTTAGGAGGAATATTGTTAGTTTGTTGCAAGCCAATGGACTCTCCTAGAGTCGAAAATCTGTAATTTAGAAGATTTACGATTTCCATGGGCTTTATCTTATCACCAAAACTGTTTAATAAGGATTGAATTCTTGCTTGAGTCTTTTCTTTATTACGAAGATCTTGAATGAATTTCCATCTGGCTTTTTCACTGTTTAACTCCATAAATCTTGAAAGAAGTTGTTTTTCTTTTTGACGGATTAAATCGTTTTAGTTTCATCTTCGCTAATTCTTGAAAACTGCCTTTTTGTTTCCTCACATAACCATTTTTCTTGAAGCAAGAATTTTGGTTTATCTGTTCTAATATAACAGGCTTTAATTGGAGCATGTAGTGCTAATGCTCTTTCAATAATTCTTTGAAATTCTAATAACATCATATCTCCTGTCACTGCACCGTAAAAGTGTCTCCAGTCTGAATTTTCAATAAAATTTTGGAATGCTATGGCTGAATAGTTTTTTTTTGTCAAAAAATTTTTTATGACAGATTTTTCTTCAGCCATAGCAAGATCAATTCCCAGGACCAATTTTTCCAAAAACATCTTAACAAGTTTTTTCCAGGACAGCATGATAAATTCAAAACGCATTTCTTTTTTTTTGTATGCACAACTCAACCCATAAACTTTCACAATTTGTATCCGGAAAGCAGTTGAGATCATCGCGGAGACGAGGTTTTAATGATTTCGGAATGTACATGATAATACCACCACCTTTTGTTTTTGTTGTTTGGATGGGATCTTTTCGAAAACAGTCAAAGTTTTGCTTATCTACATGCCAAAATTCTTCCGGATGATTTTGTGTCAACCATGTGTCACTAAACGCATATTCTTGAATGAGTTCTTTCAACAGCAGATGTTGTCCTGCTAAACTTCTGGCGTTTTGTTGTAGAATTTTTATTCTGGAATCAAATACTTTTATTTTATCATAAGTGCATATGGTAAAACTGGTCCAGGGTTTATTTCGATATTACCACTTTTTAGTAGAAGATACCATATAACAACCAAGAAAAAGGAAAGGTTGAATTTGGATGGTAAAGCACATTGTTTGAGGTTACAGATTGCTTTGAATGGAGGTATTCGAAATGCATAAGGAAAACTGTAAAAAAACATTCTGAAATACTATCGGAGGATATGAGTAGTACACATAGTATAACTATGAGTCGAATACCTGCCATTTTTGGTTATATCTGATTATAAATCATTACACGTTGCAAAATAGCTTAAAAACAGCAGAAACTGCAGCTAAAATCCATTTGTATAACGATATGTTTGTCTCCATGGTTTGTAAGTGTTAGCCCTACTAACGTATGCGCTTTGAGAATATTGCAAAGGTTGTAAACGAACAAGATTACAAGAAGTTAAAAGAAAATGACTTAAAACTGCATTTTTAATGAACGGAATTCCCTGCTGAAAGTTAAAATGTATGTCATCGTAAAAGAGAGCATTGTAATTTGCCATTTGACTCAACATGTTGCACACAGGAAGTATTTTGATTTTTTTCAGTGTTTTCTTGTGTAATATACTCTCGCAGTTTTTCATTGAATTCGTAAATTTTGTTGTTTGTCTGTTCGTTTTTCGGCATTTTTTTAAGGGAGGCACTTCCATCAATACTAATGTTTCTGGGCTGAACTTTTCCTTTATTGCAGAGACATGATCTTTGTAATCTGAGAATAATGTTTCTAAATGATCACTTTTTTGTTTTAGAATACCATTGGTCCCATCCTGTAAAATGACTGTTTTCATCTTTTTTTGACCGTAACCCTGTAATAATTGCAGTTTTTCCTTTGTCGTCGAGCCTGGGTAAGCATGTATACTGCAGTCCTGAGGAAATGTCCGATCTCTTGCCAGGTGTTTGACGATACTACTACCAATTAAAAAATTTTCTGTTTTTTCCTCGATCTTTAATGTTTCAAACTTTCGAATAAAAACGTCATTTTTTGCACTCGTGTTAATCTTTGGTGTTATAATAGCTGAAGTAGTTGTTACCTGTGCCGATTTTTTAAGGAATTCACTCACGGTTACCACATGCTCGGCGATGAGATTGTCCTTCTCTTCTAATTTTTGATAAAGTTCGCAATAAAGATCCGCTTTTTAATAACTATTAAACTTTTCTGCAGTCATCATCATGATTGGAATATATTACAGGAGGATATTTACAGGAGTAATTTACAATTATTGATATTTACAATTAGAACTTTGTTACAGAATCTGTTGCTTAAAAAGAACTATTGTGCTAAGGTTTAAAACTAGCAATGCATAAGAAAGTGTTTAAAAAATGAAGGTCAGGAAGCAACTGTACAGAATGAAAGAATTGTGTGTTGTGATAATTTCGCCCAAACTTTGTTTAGTTTTCAATTGTGTATCTATTGTGTTTTGTCAGATCTCAAACCACTTGTTTTGGTTTTCTGGACTTGACGTATTATCGTTATAATCATAATTGGCTGAATTATGTAGAATTTAATATAAACAATCTTTCAAAAACCTTAAAATCGAAAAATTTTCAAACCGTCTAGTTTAACAATGTAAAAACTGCTATTTGAGTTGTTTGTTTTGATATGGGTTAAATTTAGAACGGCATATTCGGTTAAATTTAGAACGGCATCAATGAGACATATTCACTTGTGGGGACAGGTAACAATGCGATTTATCGTTCGTGGCTCCCTTTAATGATCTCAAATTGTTTTTTTTTCAGAGTTGAACTATGACCAGAACTATGTAGAACGGAGCCGCCCCTTCTATGCCAGGTCGCAACTAAGTTCATTTGAGAGAGCAATCCACGGCTCGCTCTATGCTTTAACTGATCATTTGATCACTGACAGCCATGCTTGGTGAGTTCCTGTATTGCAAATGTCTTATTTTTCATTTTCTGCATGATTTTTATCGGTTTTTTCACGAATGGTCATCAATGTAAGAGACTTTTTAAACAAACATTAAACTTCAATTTTAAAAGCTTTATTAAGAGAAATGCTTACTTTATTTGCATTAATCACAATCAAATTCTTCCACAATGCGATCTTTTCCAGGCCTCTGATCGAGAATTTTCAGGTAATTCAAGCTTGTATTTATTGTTTCAGCTAATTTAATAAATTTGAAAGGTATTGTATGCTTAGATTGTATAAACGCATAATTGCATGGTGTGGTTTGATATCGGCCGAAAATCATTTTGATATTGCCCTAAATTGGGTTGAGGGCTGTTTACTCCACTGTGTATGCGTTATTGTAAAACATATATGAATGTATTCTTCATGTCCCAATCTAGATTAGCACGCAAGTTCGCGAGCCGATAAGGAACGGTAAATACAGGATTCAAGTGGAAAAATTATTTTGCTGCTTAAATCCTATATTCACAATCACTCAAAATTTTTACCCTTTAAACTTATACCTATTTTTAACATTATATTTAACATTTTTTTCTTTGACAACGCCTTACTTTACCCTCAAAAATGTCAAATAATTTTATAGCTGTAAGCTGACCGGAGCTATATTGCGGTGCTCTTGGTTTTTTACGACTCCAAGAGGAGTATTGATTTTCTACCGGTCTTTTTAATTGCTCTCGTAGAGAAGCAATTATTGTAAACGTGTGTGTCATTTTTATGCAAAATTTTTGCTTGACCGTTTTGTCTTTTCGAGTGACTTTCACGCCCTTAACTTTTTGCGTTTTGCGTGATTTAAAATTCTCTCAGTCACAATTTCAAGAAGCTGAACTCATTTGGCGGCAATTTAATACTAAATGTCAAATGAAAAGTGCGCCTAAACTGGTGCTATTTTTCACTTTAAGTCTTGATAATAGTGCTATATATTAGCCTCTAATGTGGTTATTTGAAGCCCACTATTGAACTGCTTTGTCCTATTTAGAGTCTCCCTCCCCTCACCCCCTCCCCCCGACTGAAGCATGCTGCAATTTGATTAGAGCTCCCACTAGTCGTTCGAGAGCAATTTTTCCGACGTTTAGTCGGTTGTTTTTTTTACAGGAAGTAGGTTTGTTCGTGCGGCATTTTGACCTTAGAGAGAAAGTGAGAAAATCTGTCATGGTCAACGGATTTTTTATAGGCGAAAGAAGTTTTGATCATTGGCTGGGTTCAGTGAAAGGCTTTTTGATTGAAAAATGTTTTTGAGAGCTGTTTATATAGATAACCGTTTTAAGCCATTTTGCGTCCTTTTTTTTACTTGTATTGTGGTTTTTCATAGAAATAGTTTTGATCGATGCTGAATTATTGCTAAAATTTCTCAAGTTCATCGCACAAAATTTTGCAGAGCCTAATAATTCTTTACAAGTGTAAAAAGGGCACACATTCCTCAATTTTATAGTTAATTTTTGAATTTTGTTCCTTAGTTTCTTTCGTTTTTGGATCTCTGAGAAGACTTCCGAAATCTCAATGTATATGGAAAAGTTCGTTTGGCAAATCTTGCCTTGAGCAGCTCTTAAACGTGACGTTTTTGTTTTATAAAATTGTACACATTCTAATCCGCCTTTTGCAATTTTTGACGAATTTTTTTGTTTTTTATTTGTTGTCTTTTATCGTAGAAGTATCTTTTCTGTGCACATCCAATGATTTAATTTTTCTTATGAAAAATTGATTTTGGTTAGTCTTTGAAGATCAATGAAAATTTGTTTTTTCTTAATTACAATTTTTATTTATTTTATATAATTTTAATATAAGTTTTTTGAAACAATTATTTAATTATTTTTATTTCTCAAATCTGTATTTTTTCATTTTCGGTTTGAAGGAAGAATGACTGTGTAATGTTTTTCAGCCATGATCGCTGAGTAAATGTATGTACTTTTTTTGATCGATAATGTGGAGTGTATTTAAAACAGGGTAAAAGTCAATGCTTCATGTGAAAACTAAGGGTTTAAGTCAAACGGCTGATTGAATCGAAGAGCAGGAAAAAAGAGAAAGAAAAGTTTTTTGGAAGCAATTTTTGACTAAGTGTGGAGCAAAATGTACTTTTTCAGATTCTCAGCTAGTTTTTTACCATTCTGCCTTATTTTTAAGCTTCTCTATGTTTTTTGGATTCCGCTTCTTTTTTGCTAGCATTTGCGGTGTTTTGTGGTTGAGGCAGGCTCTTTTAGCAGTTATGGTGGTCTTTCATTTTGATTATTATCTAATTTCAATTTTTGTTGGAGAAAGTTTTGTTGATGAAAATTGGCAAACGTTTGCCATTTTTCAGATGTTTTTTATGAATTTCGTCTATTATTTCTGATCGTACGCTTCTCGCTGTAGTTGTTCTCGGTTCTTTCTTAGTCAAGAGTTATTCTCTGGGTCATTCTCTGAGTTATTATGAGGTGGCTCTTCAAATCTACGCATTGCACTTTTACAATTAAATCAATTACACTTTTGATCTTGGCGGTTCCAATAGTCGTTTGATTTTCCTGGCTTGTATTTTCCATGATTGACCGATCTAGCAGAAGGAGCTATAAAAAGTTTTTACTGTTTAGTTTTTTGGAAGTATCAGGGCACTTTTCAGTGTAAACACAGCACTTTTTACTTAAACTAATGTTAGTTAATAATCAATGAATACTAAATATACAATTTTCTTATTTTTCCAATTTTGTCCTTTATTATTGAATTGTTTAGTACTTCTCTGTTAATTATTGGATGCATGTCTAACGTACGAGAGGATGTCATCAACCTTTTCTCAAATTATTAGTTCAGAAAATGCATGTAGATTTTTTAGAGAAATCTTTGAGAGATTATTATTTTCCGATTTCGTCTTGTTTTGGTTTTCTGGACTTGACGTATTATCGTTATAATCATAATTGGCTGAATTATGTAGAATTTAATATAAACAATCTTTCAAAAACCTTAAAATCGAAAAATTTTCAAACCGTCTAGTTTAACAATGTAAAAACTGCTATTTGAGTTGTTTGTTTTGATATGGGTTAAATTTAGAACGGCATATTCGGTTAAATTTAGAACGGCATCAATGAGACATATTCACTTGTGGGGACAGGTAACAATGCGATTTATCGTTCGTGGCTCCCTTTAATGATCTCAAATTGTTTTTTTTTTCAGAGTTGAACTATGACCAGAACTATGTAGAACGGAGCCGCCCCTTCTATGCCAGGTCGCAACTAAGTTCATTTGAGAGAGCAATCCACGGCTCGCTCTATGCTTTAACTGATCATTTGATCACTGACAGCCATGCTTGGTGAGTTCCTGTATTGCAAATGTCTTATTTTTCATTTTCTGCATGATTTTTATCGGTTTTTTCACGAATGGTCATCAATGTAAGAGACTTTTTAAACAAACATTAAACTTCAATTTTAAAAGCTTTATTAAGAGAAATGCTTACTTTATTTGCATTAATCACAATCAATTTCTTCCACAATGCGATCTTTTCCAGGCATCTGATCGAGAATTTTCAGGTAATTCAAGCTTGTATTTATTGTTTCAGCTAATTTAATAAATTTGAAAGGTATTGTGTGCTTAGATTGTATAAACGCATAATTGCATGGTGTGGTTTGATATCGGCCGATAATCATTTTGATATTGCCCTAAATTGGGTTGAGGGCTGTTTACTCCACTGTGTATGCGTTATTGTAAAACATATATGAATGTATTCTTCATGTCCCAATCTAGATTAGCACGCAAGTTCGCGAGCCAATAAGGAACGGTTAATACAGGACTCAAATAGAAAAATTATTTTACTGCTTAAATCCTATATTCACAATCACTCAAAATTTCAAAATTTTTACCCTTCAAAATTATACCTATTTTTAACATTATATTTAACATTTTTTTCTTTGACAACGCCTCATTTTACCCTCAAA
Organism: Convolutriloba macropyga; assembly: GCF_964194025.1. Classification (NCBI taxonomy): domain Eukaryota; kingdom Metazoa; phylum Xenacoelomorpha; order Acoela; family Convolutidae; genus Convolutriloba; species Convolutriloba macropyga. The sequence continues at coordinate 35,704,284 of NC_134469.1, forward strand.
AATGTCAAATAATTTTATAGCTGTAAGCTGAGTGGAGCTATATTGCGGTGCTCTTGGTTTTTTACGACTCGAAGAGGAGTATTGCTTTTCTACCGGTCTTTTTAATTGCTCTCGTAGAGAAGCAATTATTGTAAACGTGTGTGTCATTTTTATGCAAAATTTTTGCTTGACCGTTTTGTCTTTTCGAGTGACTTTCACGCCCTTGACTTTTTGCATTTTGCGTGATTTAAAATTCTCTCTCAGTCACAATTTCAAGAAGCTGAACTCATTTGGCGGCAATTTAATACTAAATGTCAAATGAAAAGTTCGCCTAAACTGGCGCCATTTTTCACTTTAAGTCTTGATAATAGTGCTATACATTAGCCTCTAATGTGGTTATTTGAAGTCCACTATTGAACTGCTTAGTCCTATTTAGACTCTCCCTCCCCATCCCCCCCTCCCCCGACTGAAGCATGCTGCATTTTGATTAGAGCTCCCAATAGTCGTTCGAGAGCAATTCTTCCGACGTTTAGTCGGTTGTTTTTTTACAGGAAAAAGGTTTGTTCGTGCGGCATTTTGACCTTAGGGAGAAAGTGAGAAAATCTGTCATGGTGAACGGATTTTTTATAGGCGAAAGAAGTTTTGATCATTGGCTGGGTTCAGTGAAAGGCTTTTTGATTGAAAAATGTTTTTGAGAGCGGTTTATATAGATAACCGTTTTAAGCCATTTTGCGTCCTTTTTTTACTTGTATTGTGGTTTTTTTATAGAATTAGTTTTGATCGATGCTGAATTATTGCTAAAATTTCTCAAGTTCATCGCACAAAATTTTGCAGAGCCTAATAATTCTTTACAAGTGTAAAAAGGGCACATATTCCTCAATTTTATAGTTAATTTTTGAATTTTGTTCCTTTGTTTCTTTCGTTTTTGGATCTCTGAGAAGACTTCCGTAATCTCAATGTATATGGAAAAGTTCGTTTGGCAAATCTTGCCTTGAGCAACTCTTGAACGTGACGTTTTTGTTTTATAAAATTGTACACATTCTAATCCGCCTTTTGCAATTTTTGTCCAATTTTGTTTTTTATTTGCTGTCTTTTATCGTAGAAGTATCTTTTCTGTGCACATCCAATGATTTAATTTTTCTTAGGAAAAATTGATTTTGGTTAGTCTTTGAAGATCAATGAAAATTTGTTTTTTCTTAATTACAATTTTTATTTATTTTATATAATTTTAATATAAGTTTTTTGAAACAATTATTTAATTATTTTTATTTCTCAAATCTGTATTTTTTCATTTTTCGGTTTGAAGGAAGAATGACTGTGTAATGTTTTTCAGCCATGATCGCTGAGTAAATGTATGTACTTTTTTTGATCGATAATGTGGAGTGTATTTAAAACAGGGTAAAAGTCAATGCTTCATGTGAAAACTAAGGGTTTAAGTCAAACGGCTGATTGAATCGAAGAGCAGGAAAAAAGAGAAAGAAAAGTTTTTTGGAAGCAATTTTTGACTAAGTGTGGAGCAAAATGTACTTTTTCAGATTCTCAGCTAGTTTTTTACCATTTTGCCTTATTTTTAAGCTTCTCTATGTTTTTTTGGATTCCGCTTCTTTTTTGCTAGCATTTGCGGTGTTTTGTGGTTGAGGCAGGCTCTTTTAGCAGTTATGGTGGTCTTTCATTTTGATTATTATCTAATTTCAATTTTTGTTGGAGAAAGTTTTGTTGATGAAAATTGGCAAACGTTTGCCATTTTTCAGATGTTTTTTATGAATTTCGTCTATTATTTCTGATCGTACGCTTCTCGCTGTAGTTGTTCTCGGTTCTTTCTTAGTCAAGAGTTATTCTCTGGGTCATTCTCTGAGTTATTATGAGGTGGCTCTTCAAATCTACGCATTGCACTTTTACAATTAAATCAATTACACTTTTGATCTTGGCGGTTCCAATAGTCGTTTGATTTTCCTGGCTTGTATTTTCCATGATTGACCGATCTAGCAGAAGGAGCTATAAAAAGTTTTTACTGTTTAGTTTTTTGGAAGTATCAGGGCACTTTTCAGTGTAAACACAGCACTTTTTACTTAAACTAATGTTAGTTAATAATCAATGAATACTAAATATACAATTTTCTTATTTTTCCAATTTTGTCCTTTATTATTGAATTGTTTAGTACTTCTCTGTTAATTATTGGATGCATGTCTAACGTACGAGAGGATGTCATCAACCTTTTCTCAAATTATTAGTTCAGAAAATGCATGTAGATTTTTTAGAGAAATCTTTGAGAGATTATTATTTTCCGATTTCGTCCGTCATCTCCCTTCCATTCCATCGATTTTCTCCTTACCAACCAATTTAAGAACTTGCCTGTCAATTTTAAATATTTTTGCAAATTATTTGTTTTAACAGGGTATTTAAGCCATAGTTTTTCAGAGTCTAAAAACTGAAGTCAATTTTTATCAGATAGTGTATCAGTTTCTGTCAGTTTTCTCATGATATTTTCCTGTTGTTCAAGAAGGCTTTGAATAATTATGTTATGTAGAAATTGCTTGAGGACAGTGAATATGATCAATTTTCGACTGCGATTCGTTTCCGGAATTGTTTCGGTTATGTTTTTTGTTTCGTCGTCTGACGTTCTTTTTCGTTTTGTATTTGTTCACTTAGCAAAGCTAAAAAAGTCAAATGAATGACTTCTTCCTCTCGCTAACGGAGTTCGCGCGTGACGGAATTTCTCTCTCTCTCTCTCTAATTAAGGTTTGAAGATTATTTACGTGATTAGATTGGATCATACGTAACTTACCTCACTCAATAAAATGACTTCTGCACTTTAAAATTAAACTTTAATTTGATTTAGTTTAAGGTCAAAGGAACTCATATGTGCAATGAAGGCCCCTACTAAGAGGCTTCTGCAGAATTATGTTTACCAGGCTTTATTAATTCGTCGCTGAATGTTTTTCCCTAGCTTTTTGAGCTGCGTCAATTTTTTTTAAATTTAGATCTGTATCTGTTTCTATCTGCATCATACGGCACGCAAGTCTATTCTTTCGCAGCTTTTCCGGCATTATGTCTGCTATGTTGATAACCATTTGATTTTTAACATGGTTTTTTAATTTGTCGCTGAATGTTTTTCCCTAGCTTTTTGAGCTGCGTCAGTTTTTTTCAATTTAGATCTGTATCTGTTTCTATCTATTATACGGCACGCAAGTATATTCTTTCGGAGCTATTCCGGCAACTTGTCGGCTATGTTGAATACCATTTTAAACTTAAGGGAGATTACCTTCTTTGTACGTTAAAAACCACACAATTTCATCTTGCCTCGCATATTTCAAAACAAAATCTTAACAAAATGTTTTATCATAAAATTATTTTTCTGAATGAAAATAAGCATGAATCATTGTCAGATTTTAACAGAGCTTGAGAAATTTATTTTACACGTTATCGAGTAATTCTAAACGTTTGATCAAATCGTTTTGAGTAAAGTTTTATCGTGGAATTAAAAAAACGAATCAGAAGAGCATAAGTTCTAGTAATTTCGTTTTAGAACTCCTGAAAATTATTTGAGAGTTGAGAACAGTTCAAAAATATTATGAATGCTTTAAAACGTTACATCTTTGTCTTCTCCAACATATCTTGGCCTCATATAGATGTCAGATGGTTGAATACTACCTAGAGCTCCAGAATTTTGTTTCAGTGTTGACACTAAAAATTTTTACATGATTTTACCCTTTACTTACATTCTAAATCAACATTCCATGTCGAATTTGGTCTAGTGGTTACTTCATTGAGTTAAGTTAAACTGCTAAACAGACGGAAGGTTTGGGGTTCAATTCCCATCAATATACACATTTTACAAATTTAATGTATTTTTATGCATAATTCAACATGTAACATTTTGAAGACAAAAATGTCTAAATATTTTTAGTTTGTGAACTTAATTGTTTTTTAATCCTATTGAAAAATTTAAAAGATGGCACATTGATTGAAAAGGAGCGATTCAATTTATACCAAGTTCTAAAACTATTCAATTTTCGATAAAACTTTCTAATCTCAATTGTGTCAGAATATTGTAGAGTCCTATTCTTAATTGCATTATATTAAGAACAGTCTAGATAGACGAATATTCTAGAAGAAAGTAACGGCAGGTTTGTACCTATCTTTACAAGGCTTTTTTTTACTTATCTTTCAAACACAAGCTGAATGAGTTCCGCTGATCAGAGAAGCTGTCTCGCAGATAAAACAGCAGACAAGCTGCTTCGCAGAGCAGCTGCGTTGTGAAAAACTTGAATCAATATCTAATTACGCAGATAGTCTATTACTTGGAGGTTTGTAATGGTTAGGACTATTGGCAGAAGATGATATTACTACACTAACGGCTCTGGTTAGCAAGATTTGCCAACAAAAGAAGATTGACTGGAAATGACTAGAAAACACGATGTGAGTAGTGGATAAAACAAGGGATTCAACCACCAGTAAAATTTGTCCCTTTCTCCTAACGCTAATCGCGCATGTCGAATCGGGCCAAATTTTACTGTTTGTTGAATCCCTTGTTTTATCCACTACTATATATTAGCTCTAAATATGATAAAAATGGGAACCAAAAATAAAGCAAAAATAAAAAAATCAAAGCAAAATTTACATTTCACTCTTAAAGAGTGATTCACTCTTATTCGGAGTGATCCCCAGTAGAAAAGATCGCTCTTTTTCGCTCTTAAAGAGTGAATCCCTCTTTTTTGATATTTTTTTATTTTTTTTATACTTTTTATTTCAAATTACGTATACTTTTCAATAAATTTATATTTTATTTTTTCTATATTTATTCCATTATTAATAAGAAATGATACAAAATTATAGTATTTACATGAACAACTTTTCCCAGTTTGGGTAAAATCAGATCTAGGAACCAGCTCCGCTGATCTTTCTGTTAAATTTCTACTAAATCCTCTAGACAATTCTATATCTGGATGTTGTTTCTTTACATGAGCCCGTATCCCATCATATCTCACAACAGAAGTACAATATGGACAATTAACCTTAGCTGAAGTACAACTTCTACATGTATACTTACCCTCATCAAAATTATTTAGTGGTTTTATATAATTACACTTATTACAACATCTAGTTAATACTTCTGAGCTGGGGTTAAGGTTAGGGTTGGGGATAAGGTTAGGGTTAGGGATAAGGTTAGGATTAGGGTTGGGGTTAGGATCTGAGTTAGAGTTATAGTCATAGATAGAACCAGAACCAGAACTAGAGCTAGAACTGGGGTTAGAACCAGAACCAGAACTAGGGTTAGAACTAGAGTTAGAATTAGGGTTAGAACTAGAACTAGGGTTAGAACTAGAATTAGAATTAGAATTAGAACTAGGGTTAGAACTAGAACTAGAAATAGAATTAGATTCATTTTTTAAAGAACAACCCCATGGAGAAAAATCATTAGCACAAATACAACTTAATATTATATTACCACACATACATTTATCAGTTTTATCTTTATGACATGATTCATAATGATATTTTAAAACCGCAATGTTTCCACATTTATAGTTACACTCTAAACACTGTAAAAGCATTATAATAGGGTAAACTTTAATATTTACCTAATCCTTCACAGGGTAAAATTTAGCCATGATTTCAATTAAATCTTTAGTATTATCTTTAGATGTGATACACTCTGTTAAATATTTATTTCCTAAAGTATTGAGTGTATTAGTTTTACATCTCTTATCTAAAATCAAATCAAGGTCTAATTCGTTTTTATCTGTAACAAAATTTATAATCTCTTCTCTAAATTCGTCATTATTTATATATAGTTTGTTTAAAAACCTTCCTCCCTTTCTATTCAAAATTCCCATCTCTTCATTGACGAAGTCACAATTACATTGATCAGTGAACAAACTTTGTTCGTGGTTTACCAAACTGCTTCCCTGATCAGTATAACTACTTCGTGTTTCACCTTCCAACTCTTCTCCATATCCAACATTAACTAATGTATTTACTCTACTCAACATTGTGCTTGCTCCCATTGCTACAGTTCCAGCATTTCTTGATATTGAATCAGGATAAAAACAATTAAATATAAATAAACCTGTGCCTATAATTCCACCAATATTTGATAAAATTTTCATACCCTTTCCCTTAATCATCTCTTTTGTTAAAACATCATTCTGAATTTTAATATTATTTAAATTAAGAAGTTTATTAAAATAAAACTGATAATTATCATGATTAATAACATTTCTATCTGTTGCATTAATCATTAGTGGTTTCATATATGCTATAAGTTTATTTATATCTTCTCTTTCTAAATCGTCTTTTAAACTAAGAGCTTTTAAATCAAGGAAACCAACTCTCGAATCATATATCATTGATCCATTACTACTAATAATAATAAAAGTATTTTCCTTTTTATTATATTTAATTATACCATAACGAAGTTCATCTGACATTCCATCTGTACAATTATAATAGTTACTATTTAATTCACTAATTATTTTATTGAAGTCATGTTCACATTTATATATCTCATTAAAGTTTTTAAATAGGTCAGGTCCATTATAAGTTGTTAAATAAATAGTATCGCAACTCATTCTTGCTGTAATAATTATTTGAGCTGGTTTATGACACATTACAATCATTTGAATATTATAATATCTACCTTCAGTAAAATAATAACCTATATCCTTATTTAACCTATCACCCATATCATCAAGTACTATTACACAATTTTGAAATTTATGAATATTATTTTTTGTGATCATATTTATATCACATTTATTAAACCCAGTATAAAACTTATTAGACTCAGGATCTATCCAGTCTCTATCATCTTTACACACTATAACTATGGACCTTTGATCTTGATCTTGATCAGTGAAACTGCTTCGCAGATCTTGAACTTGATCTTGAACTTGATCTTAAACTTGATCTTGATCTTGATCTTGAACTTGATCTCGATCTTGATCTTGATCTTGATCTTGGTTTTGGACTGAGTATAACTTTAAATATTGTCTTATAAAATATGTTTTGCCTGTACCAGTTCCACCATAAACAATAGTATGTAATGGTGACTTTTCATTTTCAAATCTAACTAGACTCCTATTCATAAATCCACCAATGGTTTCTTCTAGTTTTGTATATTTACTTGGTCTTGAATCATATATTATATAACAAATTCCAATTATAATATTAAAAATAAAAACTGCACTACCTGTTTCCATTTTTATATAATAAATATAGATTTGATTTAGATTTATACTTAGACTTATAATTAGACTTAGATTTAATAAATTTATTATATAAAAATGCTCATCCTAACTTTTGAGGAATTCAATAATAAATTTAATATTGATAATAATGCTATGAGTGATATCAGAATAAAAGATATAGGTAAAGATATAAGTCTAACACCAATTGAGATTGTAATGAGAGATCAAACTCCAGATAGTATCAGGGATCCTAACTTCAATATTATTGTAAATCTACATCCAACTGAAGGTACACATTGGGTTTTAGTTATAAGAAGAGAAGGTGGTTCTGTGTATTACTTTGATAGTTTTTGTGTAGAAACTCCACCTTTATTTTTAGAAGAATATGTTGATCTAGGCTCTAATGAGAGAATACAACAATATGATGAATCTTATTGTGGGGCTTATTGTTTATATATGATCTATCTTATTGATAGAGGATTTAGAATTAAAAGTGCTTTGAATATTCTAGTTAATCAATGTAAATATCCAGGAATATATAATGAGTGTTCTTGTTTAAGTTGTAGTAGAGGTGGTGATAAAGATAAGGATAATGTTAATGATAATGATAATGATAAAGATCTACGAAGTAGCTTTGCTAATAATGTTAATGATAATGATAATTTCATATATCTATTTGATGAAAAATATCAAAGGAGTAAATCTAATAGCAATAGTAATAGCATTAGTAATGGTGAAACATGGAAGAAGTCCCATAGTCCTACTAATAATATCCGTGAAGCGGTTCAACAGAGTTGTTTGGTTAACCATGAGCGAAGCTCGTTTGCAAATTCAACGATATCTGTAAACATAAATGATGATCTATATTCATGGTTAAATGATGATGATATAATTACTGAAGCCGCATTCCCAGATAACTTTAGATGTATAATATCTGGTCCTAGTGAATGTGGTAAGACATTCTTATTGAAAAAACTAATTCTAGCTAGTATATACTTTGATAAGCTATACATCATTGGACCTACTGGTGATCAGTACCATGGTATAGAAAGAATAAACCCAAAAGCAGATGTTGAATTTATTAAAGATATAAAAGATTTACCATCTCCTGATAAACTACCCAAAGACTTAAAGAAACTAATGATATTTGATGATGTTAGAGCCAAAGAACCAGTTATTAATGAATAATTTTGTAGAGGTAGACATAATAACTGTAATATGATATATCTTAATCAAAACCTGTTCTCTCTGGATAGGCAGAGTGTTAGAGAGAACTGTAATCTATTTATTTTATTTGAACAGAGAGGTAAAGTGCTCATATCTATATATCAAGATTTCTTTAATAATGTTGAACTTAGTTATAATGATTTTGCTAATATATATAATAAGGTATGGAAAGAGCCTTATAATTATATTGTCATTGATATAACTAAAAATAAAAATATTAATGGTAAACTAGGAATTAATTGGGATCGGAGAGTTTTATAATTAAGTATAAGTATCAATGTAAGTATAAATAAAAGTATGGGTATAAGTCTAAGTCTAAGTAAAGTCTAAACGCAAGTCTAAACCCAAGTCTAAGTCTAAGTCTAAATCAGATGTAAAGTAAAACTTAATACATCACCATTAAAGTCTATAGGTCTTCCATGCTCATCTTTAATATGAAATTCTATATATTCTATTCTATCTTTAGTTACATTTTGATACAAGATATTAGTTGGTATAATATTTATCAAGTAACCTGGTGGTTCAATTAGATTTAAAGTATATAGTATGTCTGTATCTTTACCATTATCTTTAGCTCCAGATATAATATTGCAATGAATGTTAATAGTACTAAAACCCATAATATCAATAATTTTCTGAGATTTATATCTACCTTTTTTATAAATTATTTTTCTAAATCCTAGTAATGAGGCTAGTGAGTTTTCTATATCAAAGCTGAGTGCTCCTTGTTTTATTTCCATTAAGCATTTCATCGTATTCTTGTCAGGTTCTATTATAACATTACCATCAGTTTCTTCTTTTATTAATTCTGCTATATCAGTTAACTCATATGCTCCCGGTGTAATAGTTGAATATAGCAACGGGATTCCTTTATAATTATGATTAAGTATAGATGTAATGTTTGGGCTTGAAGTAGAGATAGGGTTAAGGTTAGGGTTAGAGATAAGAGCCCGAGGTAAAGCTTCATCATCTTCTATAACAGTACTAGCATATAAGAATTGATTATTTCTCCTATTCACATTAAACACTGAATTATAAACAGATAATCTAATTAAACCTAATTTTGTTGGATTAAGTATAGGTTCACTAATGTTAAACTTTTTTGTTGGTTTTTTCATTCTAAAGTTAAGTGTATGCTCTTCTTTAGTTTTAGTTAAAGCTTCGTGTATATTTTGTAGTTCATATATGATTAAACTATCAGACATTTTTTAAATTCAATTATTCGATTACATTTTTAGTTATAATTATAGCTTTGATTGTAGTCTTAGTTATAGTCATAATTATAGTCTTAGTTATAATTAAAAGTTAAATTTTTGGCTAATAAAAATGGATTTTAATTTGGATACAACTTATGGTTATAATGATGATATACATAAAAGTAAGATTATAAAATATAAACCTAATAATCTAGCAACAATGAATACAATCAATACTAACTTTAATATCATTCTCAATAGAGAAGCGAATCACTTAAATTTGCGTGATTCATATCTAGAGATAGAGTTTGTTGTATCAGATGATGCTGGTGGTGTATTTGCTAATGATGCTAATATCAGATTAGTTAATTATGGTATGATGGCATTGTTCAGTTCAATTAAGCTTGAAACTATTGGTGGTAGGACTATTGAATATATAGATCATTGTCATCCTAATCTATTGATGTATAAGTTATTAAATAGTACTGGTGATGAATATGAGAGTGGTTTTGTTAGAAATATAGATAATAGAGATAGTCAACTTAAAAATGATCATATTGCTGCAGAACGAGGTCATATGTATATGATGGTTAAGATGAGTGATCTATTTGGTTTTGTAAATGATTTAGAAAAGATTATATATGGTTTAGGATTTAAACTATTATTAAAAAGAAATAATAATGATAGAGCTCTATATAGAGTTAATGCTAATCCTGGTGCAGTTGCTAATGATAGTAATATAGAAATTAGAGATATATCATGGTGTGTGCCTAGTATTGATCCTAGTAATGATATTAGATTTATTGTGCTAAAGGGTTTAAGTAAAAAGAATAATGTAGACTTTGGCTATTGTGAAAGAAAGACATTTTATAAGAATGTACCCAATGCTACTAACTTCTCGTTTGATCTTGGTATGGAAAGACCACAATATATAATAGTTGGTTTTGAAAATAATAATGTTAATGAACAAACTCAAGATGCAAGTACATTTCATATAATGAATGTTACTGAATGTTTTTGTGAGATTGATAGTGAGTTTTATCCCGAGGATAGAATGAATATTAATTATGGAACCAATAATTATAATGAGGCTTTTAAAGAGATTGTTAGCTTTAATAAAGGTTATAATGCGCTACCACATAATATAAAACCATATATAAATCATAGAACATTCAAGAGTAGTTATAGAATATATGTATTTGATACTAGATATCAAAGTGATCATATAGGTCCACAACCAATACAACTTACTCTAGCGATAATTATAATTTTAGATATAACTTAGCGATAAATATAATTATAGTATAATATAGTTATTGTTATAATTATATACTTATACTTATACATAACCATATACTTATACTTATACTTATAGCTAGTCAGCTCTAATTGTTACTCTTGTTAATACCTAACTATTTCTTATTAGTATTAACAAAACCTTTAGCATTAATAATGTCTAATTTCTTTTTATTCTCTAGAGCCAAGCCTCCAGCTTCAAGCTTAATCTTAGGCTTAGGTCTAACCTTGGGCTTAGGCTTAATAATAACAAAGGGATTATACTTTTTAACTTCCATTATTTTTTATATATAGAAATGAGTCTTTTAAATAAGTTTAAAACTAATTCATATTGTGTTGGAGGTAGACATTATAGTGGTACTGTTAATATAAGAGGAGCTATTACTTCAAAAGGAACTAAGATGTTAAAAGGTAATTGTGTTTTATGTAGAAGGAATAAATCAATGACAGTATCTGATGCAACAATAGAAGCAGAAGGACTTAAAGATTTCTTTAAAAGTGTTGGTAGGGCTACAGTTAACTTTGGAAAGAAAGTAGCTAACAATCCAGTAAGAGCATTAGAAATAGCAAGTGAAATAGGAAGTGCCGCTGCATCTAGAAACCCTAAAGCAGCTCTAGCGGCTACACCTGATTTAATTAAATTTGCAAATACTGGTGAAGGTATAAAAGTAGTACAGAAAGGTAGAGGGTTATACTTAGGTACAAAGAAAAGATAATTATTTGATTATGATTATGATTATGTTTATATTTATGTTTATGATTATGTTTATGATTATGTTTATATCCATGATTTTATTATGTTTGTGATTATGATTATATATTTATCGATCGGTGTAACCGCTTCGCGGATAAATATTAATGCTAATATTATTATTACTAAAAACATTGTTATTACTAAGCAAAAACATCTTTAATCTAAAAAAATACTCAGCTTGTTTTTCTTATTCTTCTTATAATCCTCATATAACTTAACAAATTCATTATACTCATCATTATCTATTTTATTATCATTCATTGATTTAGTATATAGTTTATTAAACTTATCACTAAACTGTTTACTTAAAATATACATTTGTGAATACTTTATAATTTTATTTCTAATTTTAGTATTAATTGTTTTTGATAATGAACCAAACAGTTGCTGTAGCAAAAGCTGTTGTTATAGAATAAGCTAATCCTATACCTGTTAATGAAACTGATGTTGTTGTTGCCGTTGTTGCTATTGATGATAATATTATTTCTGTTATCTCAGCTATGTTAATATAATTCTTATATCTACTTAACTTCTTATTATAGTTATTAGTTTCAGTTTCATAATAATTTCTAATATCTTTTATAATGTTAATATTGTTGTTTAATTTATTATTAGCTTGAATCTTTTCGTTTATCAATCTTTCTGATACTGATGACAAATCTGGATATAGTAATCTCTCACTCGGTGCTGTTGGATTGGTCATTGCTTTGCTTATTTTCATTAGTAAAAATTCTTTCTATTTCTTTCATTATATCTTCTTGATTAAAACTATAATGCATCTCAAGTCTGTCTTTCTCTTTATTATCAAGTAACTTACTTTGTAAAAGTATAGCAATTATATATTGTACTATAACACCTTTAAGAGATTTATTGTATTCTTTCATTTCTCTCAGACCGTTAGTAAACATTTCATCTAAGTGTATGTTAGTTATATTCTGATTAAAGTTATTATTATCAAATTCTTGCTTTAATTGATTATATTTAGAGATAGTATCTGCAGCAAATTTATTACAAAACTTAACAGTATTTCTGACTTCATTTGTTGATTCAATAAACTCATTAATTAGTTCTTCATTAACTTGTGTTTCATTTAGTTGTAATGTTTCAGTTGTAACTTTATCAAAGTCACCCTTTCTTAGTTCAGTTATGTTTTTACTTAAAATGTCTATTTTATTAGAAGAGGATAGTAAGTTATTGTCACAATACTCTTTATTAACAACATCTTTTTCATCTCTAGGGGGATGAACATTTGTAATTTTATAGGTATCCTTCATATCAATATCATCCTTATCTTCTAGGAATAACCCACGAGCCTTACTTAGTGTTAAGTTGTTTCCATTCCCTATATGACGTTTCGCTTGGTTAAATCTATTTCTTGTCATTATTTATATTAAGAAATATATTTAAAGATTCCAAAACCTTATTATTAGATTCAAAATCAAACTCAGATTTTATTAATTCCTGTTCATAATATTTGCCTTCTATTATCTCTCCATTAATATCTTCTATTTTATATGTTTGTGGATGTGTTTTTAGAACTTCATTCACTTTAAACAATTCTCTATTCCAATTAGAAGTGTAACCTTTAGAGAAGATATTACGTGTATCTACATTTCTAACATACATTTCTAACATCACCAACTTTAAATTTTGGTCTTGCTTTGGTAGAATTAACATAGTATTTAACTTTATCAGGATTATTAGAAGCATCAACTGGTGTCATATTATTTGTTGAGTGAATGTTATTGTTATATGTTACAACAGCATCATTTAATATGTTTACCCAATTACCATCACCATTGATGAACATAGGTTTATTTATTATGTGTAATAATGTTCTATTGAATCTCTCTATGAATACAGCCTTTAAATCACTATAAGTAGAATATAGTTTTGTTTCATATTCTTTAAGTAAAGATTTAAATGTTTTATTGTAAAACTCACTACCTCTATCTACCCATAACGTTTCTGGTTTTCTAGGTTCAGAGACGCCTTATGGATGTTCACTTAATACTATTTTAAAACCATTAGTTATAGATAAACCAGATTTATTCTTTAATGGAATAGCCCATGCATATTTTGTGAATATATCTATAACTGTTAATATAAACTTATAATTATTATTGTATTTACTTAGAGATGACTTATCAATTAAATCAGCTGACCATGTTTCATCTTTATATAGTGGTATTATTCTTTGTCTTTTAAACTTTGTTAATTGAGGACTGAATACTTCTTTATCTAGTTGTTGTTGTTTTTCTATCGTTTTATTTATGGACATAGTCATCTGCGAAGCAGGTTCCCTGATGGACGTAGTCATGGTTTCACCTATTTACCATAATTAAAAACAAAATTATCTAGTTGGTTTTGATTAATAGTATTCATAGATAATAGTTGCTTAGATATATCTAGCATTTCATCAAATAACCCATCATGACCAGCTTTTGTTTCTAGTATTAATAGTTCTAATCTTTCTACTAAACTATTTGGGTTGGCATTTAATCCCCTGCCAAATATATCATCTCTCACCTCCATTATACGTTTTATTGTTCTATATCTAGCGCTTTTCTTATCCCCTTTTCCTAAATCATATCTAATATCCTTGAAAAACCTTTTAATTTTGTTTTCATCTTCCTCAACCTTATCATCATATGTTACATTTGTTTTAGTAAGAAAATCAGTAAATCCTTCTGAAAACTCATTTACATTATCCCTAACTAAAAATGCACCCTGCTCTAGAGTTATGTCAACACCATTCATTTTATATCTCCTACTAGGTAAATCTACGAGTTCTAATTTTAATTGAGGATTAGTTTGAGCCCCCATGTCATGAAGAAGTTTGGCTGTTTTTGTATCAACATAAACTGGTGCTATATCTTGAGTTTGCTTTATGGTCCCTTTTAACGTTTCACCAATCTGCGAAGCAGTTTCACCCATCTTGGAATCAGTTTAATTAACCTGAGAACCAGCTTGCTCGATCATCTTAGTTTGTTTATCTAACTCTTGGTTTTGCCAATCTATTGCTCTTAAAGTTTGTTCACTTAATGCTAGATTCTGTTCATTGTTTGCGTTTATCTGCGAAGCAGTTTCACTGATAGTTTTGGTTAGAGGATCAAATAACTCTTCTATTTCACCATAATATTCTTGTTGTTTTAATTTATCTTCTAATCTATTTCTTCTGTTTTGTTTTTCTAGATTGTTTAATTCTATAAGTTTATCTAGTTTAGTCATTTTATATGTATTGAAAAATTATAATAAGAGTAAAAAATGGATAATGAAAACAGCTTCTCTCTTAATCTAAAAAGATGTTTAGCTTGTACAAGACGTTGTAATACTATAGATGAGTTTATTGATCATATTAAGGAACCAAATCATGATGATTTAATAATTTCAACTTATTCTAAATATGTAGATGGGGCTGGGAAGATAATAAAATTTCTAGAATATAATAAAAATATAATAGCTGGAGCTACACTATATAAGAATACAATCATGGGAGACATTATGGAAAAATATATGGCTCAGATAATGATTTATAATATACTAACTACCAACCATATGGATGTAATGAATGAATTAGGTCTATAATTTTTTGTTATAAAAATTAACAAAGCTCATTATATAATATAATAGCAACTTCAATTAACTTTCTATCATCATTAATGGTTAGTTCTAGAATATTATTAACCAGTAGGTCTTTGTCTCCATCTAATGATCTGCTAAGCAGTTTCACTGATGCTTGGCGGATCATTTTTATTAAATCTCTTTTGAATAGATATAGATTCTCATCATGAGGATAGCTTTTAATATTTTTTACATAAAATCTTTTATCATCAAATGTGTTTAGACTTATCTTACTTGTTTTTGTTGTTGTCATGTTATCGCCAACTTTTTGTATTCTACTTTCATCTACTGTTCTCTTTGTATTATTCATTAATGCATCATAATAATTTATGTGCCTAGCTTTATTATGCTTCTTTATTCCTTTTTCTTTAGTGTTTTTAGGATAATTTTTGAAGCTATATGTTTTGGGGGACAATGCTATAAATTCCTCAATAATCCTACTTCCCAGCTCGTGCTTAAACTTGCCGGGGACTTTATTATTAGTTTTTATAGGTATGTCTAGATTACTTAAGTCCATATGCTCATCACTAACTTTACCTTCACTATAACTTAATACGAAACTGTCCGTATCCATATAGTGAAGTGTTAGATCTTTGAGGGATGGTTGTAGAATATTTTAGAATACATCATACATGTGTAATTTACTTAATTCTAAGATAGTAACACCTACATATACTGGAGAATCATATTCTATTTTTTTCTTTATATATTCTATTTGACTATAATCTCTATATCTAGTTATATTCCTAAATGTTGGTTTACTTATACTTTTCATTATCTTTTCTTCATCGTGTAAGAACTTGCTTTGAAAGAGTGTAGAGGATTCATGCACATTCTTCCATATAATGAGTTATTCATTAATTTCCTTACATCCTTTTCTGCTTCAGTTTTAGCTGTTGCTCTTTTATTTGTATTGTTTTGTATATAATCGCTACATATATAATCTTGTTTAAATTTAATTACTCTATGTATTTTTGTTACTTTTACTCCCATCTTAACATAGAACTTTAACATCCTATAATGAACCATAAATTCTGTTTTGTTGTTTTGGTCTAAGATTAATTTCTCGGATCTTGCTTTACTTTTCTCTCTTTGTCGGTATCCCAATTCATTATCATTTATCTTTCTTTTATTAGGCATTAGTGCTAACTGTTCTGTTCTCGCTTAAAATTCATTAGTATAATCATTATCACAAACTATATAGTAACCATGATCACTATCATCTGGAGTATTCAATATTACATCTAGAGTAGTAGTAGTAATAAACTCAAAATCCTTATAAGGTAACTTTTGCATCATTGCATAACCATATAGGTTGTTTGCGTCTGTGTACCATATATTTCTATTAATAACTTTATCATTAGTATTAGTATTAGTACTAGTATTAGTATTACTCTTAGTATTAGTATTAGTATTAGTATTATCATTAATATTAGCATTAGTTTTAGTATTACTAATATTTATATATCTATCTCCCATTATTCCACATATACCACCTCTCTTTGCTCCAACAAAATCATCTAGCATTTGTTTATCTTGTAATGTATCTAATGTTACACCGCTTGACATTAACCAACAATCAAAACTATAACCTGGGAGACTTACATAGTGTAGGGGATTGAGCTTGAATTCTTTCATGCTTAGTTTAACATATTCATTCATGCAATAGTCTAATATTTCCACATCATTCTGTAAATACTCTATAGTTAGATCTTTACCAGTTTTCATTATTAAAGTTATCTACTTCTTCTTGTGTTGGTAATTTATTATGTAGTGAGGATTTGAAGTCTTCTGTTTTTAGATTACCTATAAGATTTTTATAGGAGTCTAAACCAAAGTATTCATATGGATGTAATGTTTTAGTTTTACATCCGTATATCTTTGCCATTTGATCTAGAGGCACAGCTAAGAAGTTATAACTGTCTAAGAATTTGAGACAACCAATGCTTAACATCTTAGATTTACCAGCAGCTAGTGGTATGTTATCCACTTTTCTTTTATCATTATTCTGTTTGAAGAGTTCACTGTATAGTAGGTTGAAGTCATAGCCAGAGCCATTATGGAATATTACTGGAATGAAGTTTTGTTGTTTGTATCTAAGATTACATATTTTACATGCTGGTCCTCTATATTTACCAGTTTCATGACAATGATCTCTTACTTTATTAATACATGTTTTGCTGCAGATATGACAAGTGTTATTAGTTTCATGATATAATTTATCTTCTTCTGTGAATATCATCTTTTCATTATGTTTGAAATTATTCTCAGTTTCTATTTCTAATAGATCTCTAGCAAATCTTTTGATGCAGCCTAGACCGAAGTAGTGTTTGAAGTTACCTTGCCAGGTGTAACCCACAGCTATTGGAATATGTTCAGCTATTACATATTTACAATCATTAGTTGTAACTTCAACAATGCAACATTCTATATCGGCAGTTATAATATTTTTTATATTCTGACGTTTGTGTTCATTTACAAAAGTAATGTTTTTTCTTAGGACAAACAATGTCTGGTTTGAATGAGGTGCTGCATTCGTGTTTATCATATTTAATTTGTGAGTTAAACCAATATGTACACCTATCACAATAATAATATTTAATGTTGTCTTTATTTGGTCGTTCTAACAAGGTTTCTATATTTTTTATTAGGGCACAGTGTTCTATTTGACCATTACTCCAAACTAGTATTCTTACATCTTTTCTATCTTTTTTAAAATCATCCACTTGTTTAAACAATTCTATTTTACCATTACCACAAGGTGTGTATACCCAAATATTAATATTATACAGTTTCTGTATTCTTATTATATAAGCAAAATCATCTTCATGTTGTTGTCTTGGTTCAATTAGTTTATCTACATATTTACTTTCTCGAGTTGCATGGTGTGGGGCGGAATGTAGCCAAGCAGTAATAGTTAGTTGTAAGCAGTTTTATTTATAACTACGTATATTTTATATCGGTTTAGAGTTTTTGAGATCAGGAGGTAAATCTATATAACTACCAATAGATGCTTTAGTTGGTTCAATGTTAAACTGAATACTTCTTATTCCAAGAAACTCAAAATCATAACCATAACCTTATATATTTCCTTTTCGAAATCTAGCCACCGATTGAAGTCACCATATTCATTCATATATTGTATTATTATTAATATAATCAGTATTGAAAAATATTTTAGTATTTTTAACTTCTTCTTTGTTTCTCTTCTTATAATCACATTCAGCCGTGATCTTATATTTAAAACTCTTAACTTTACGAAACTGGTAACAGTTTTTAATTTCTTCTAAAGAGTAATTAGTTGCTTCATCTATATCTTCAGTGTAATTCCGACCTTTATCAGTAATATAAAATTCTCTCATGTTCTGACTTGAGTTTATATCGAAGTCTTCTGTGTTTTCTAGATTCATGCGATTGTGACTATATGAATGAGTAGTTAGAGCTACTTTACTTCTAAATTCTTCATGACATTCTTTACATTCATACTTAATTCTGGTGTAGATATCCTCTTCAGTTTTTAATTTTAGGTTTGGTGGCTGGTTTAGTTTTAATAATATAATCATCTTCATCCAAATTATACACCCTCTCCGAGATTTCCTCTTCTTCAGACTCAAACATTTTCTCCAATAGTTCCTTATGTTTGAGATCGTATGATTGATGCCTGTATAAAGCCTTCTTTGATTCAAAGGATAGATTACAGACATCACAGAAGTTTATGACACTAGTGTTAGTTGATTGAGACATGTATTTTTTTAGGGAAATAATCAAAAAATAGTTTTTCGAAAAATGAAAATGAAATGCAATAAATGCATAAATAAACCTTGGAAAGAATGTTGTAATAATTGTAAAGAATTAGAATATTCTTGTTATGTATGTAAAAATATGGTCAAAGTGAAAGATTATATTGAACATTTGGGATATCATTATTCTGATCCTGATCAATATCTAACATGTAGTATGTGTAATGTTTATAAACATATATCATTGTATAGATTTAGAAATAGGAAATGTAGACTATGTATTTATCTTCATAGATATAGATATGGTCACACTAGAAATCAATTCAGAGAGAATGTTTATAAGTATAATATTCAAGAAGACATAGAAAAACACTAATCACTGTGTTTCCACCGATCTCCGTGTTTTTGACTGTATACCCATCACAGTGTGTCCCATATACAGTCTCACAGCAGGGATCATCCTTTTTAAGAACTGTGAATTTGTTTTTTTTATCTCACTTAGTTTTATAGTATTTCATCAAAGTCGGGGGACGTTCACTGGAGTCAGTGAGGAAGGAACCCCAAACCTTCCGTTTGCTAAAGCAACTTAACTAGACTCGATGATTTAACCACTACACCAAGTGAGACAGAAAGTTTTATTTTTAAATTGATTAAATATTGATTAGGGGATATATGAAAATTTTTATTATTTTAATATTTCTTTCAATTTTTGTTCAAGTTTTTTCGCAAGTTGGTTTTACGTGCTTTTTACACGGTCTCACTAGTTTTATACTAGTATCTGGGATACGTTCACTGGAGTCAGTGAGGATAGAACCCGAACTATCCGTCTGATAATGGTTAATTACCAGCTTAACTGTGTACTAGTGGCTTGCACTAAATGAGACAAGAAATGATAGATTTAAAATATAAAAGAAGTGAATATAGAGCTAATATATAGTAGTAGATAAAACAAGGGATTCAACAAACAGTAAAATTTGGCCCGATTCGACATGCGCGATTAGCGTTAGGAGAAAGGGACAAATTTTACTGGTGGTTGAATCCCTTGTTTTATCTACTACTGATGTGGAAATGAAGAAACTAGAAACTATCTTCGAAGCAGTTTCACTGATCAGAAGATGAACTGTTTCAATTACTTTTGCAATGATTCATGGAAAAACTACAGTCTCACGATCATTTGGAAGCGATCTGCAAAGCAGGCTTCATGATTGACATTTTTAATTTTAACGTGGAAGAATAATATCTATTTGAACGGAAATGCGTGATGAAATCAGGTTGGAGCTAAAGGAAGAATATTTACAGTGAAATTGCTTCGCAGATCTAAAATCAATTCTTCTGGGGAAAATCTTTCTTTGTTGAATCGCGTTGTTTGCTCCAACGTTCCGATTGCTCGTTGTTGGTATTTTGAATGATCGGTGACATCGCAGTTTGAGGCGTAGGACTTGATATCAAATCTCTTACTCAACTAATTTGCTAATTTATCATCTGTAATTGATGCTGTTTTGACACGAATTGCTGCTTGCGTCGCTGGTAGTGAACCTTATAAGGCTCAGCCAATCTTTAATTTCAGTGCCCATGGTGAAGTTTTGTTTTCTTGCTGGTGCAAAAGTTCATCCAAATGTGGGGGTAACGGTGTTTCAACTCTTGCAGCTTCACAATCCGGTCACGCAATTTCAGTTTCTCGAGCACATAGAATTGCACTGTTGTTAATGGTCGAGACTTCTCTTGGATTGAAACAGCTATCGGCACTATTTGAGTCTTGACATCCTGTGCGCCATGGATCCCTGGTACTGCTGATTTGTAGTACTACTACTTCTGATTTGGCTACAAATGAGACTGAGGATTCTGAATCACATTTTCCTAGAACATTTAGGCTTAAGTCTCTGCTCGTCAGTTTGATTCGCACCACTGGGAGTCCTCCTTGAGTGATGTTGTTTGCTATTGCTCTGACACTTGCCGTGGGCTATTGCTTGTAGCCTCTGACACTTGCCGTGGCCTCCTCGCTCGAGAGTTCACTATGCAGAAATCTGTTGCCACGTTCAACACTTGGGTACACTAAATGTCCTGCTTTTACGATCCTTCGACAGATGACCTGGTCTCAAATAATTGAAACACAGTCGGAACTTCTGGGCATGCTCTCGTCGTTCCATTACCTTGCTCGATGTGAACTTTTCTCAAGGCCCAAGTAGGGCGTTTTCCTCCCTTGACGGGACACTCGAGGTTCTTAGGTTTGCTTGAATTTTTAGCGTTTGAAGCAAAAGTACTCTTCTTTGGCTCATCGCGGCTTCGAAATTTTCTTCTGTCAAACGAGTTTGTCTGTGCTAACAAATTCTCATGAATAGCCGCTTTGGTGACGAGCCACTCTTGGAAAGCGATCAGAATTCCAGATCAGATTTCTCAATTTGTGTGGCCTTCCTGGGAGGGTCGATAACATAATCTGGAGATAGTGACTGGCTAGGGCCATAGTGCTCGGTCACTGTTTTTAGCCGACCTGGCGTTATTCTGGTCCAATACATTGTGTGTCTTCTACCATTGATCCAGACGCTCTGGAGATTCCGCTGCTTACCTTGATCTGGAGGTGTTGCTGCTGCTCCTCTGCTTCTGCTTTCTTTAGTTCGTTTTCTAGTTCTCGTTTTCCCTGTCGAAGACATGAATGTTTTGTTGTTCCTACTGTTGTAGCCGCAGCTTCATTACTTCTCGTTCATTTTCTAATGGAATTTACCGGCCTTTTCGCTGTTGCTCTGGTACTTGCTTGGCCATCAACTTTTCAAGTTTCGTTCGCTTGACTTCACGTTGTCTCGACGTGCGCGACTTGGCCTTTCCTTTCTACAACCGGTGTTCCTTTCCACTCCTGTTGGTAGCAGATTTCTGAGAAAACTCAACAATTTCTCCCTTTCAGTTTGAGGCTTCTTTATTGTTGCTAATTACTCTCTGGTTTGGATCATTTTTGCTATTCGTTGTGAATGCCTCTAGGGTCGTTTGGTTTCCACAATCCTCACTATGCCCGTACTGCTTGAAAAGGCTTCGATGGTAACTCCGACTATAACTGAGGTTCGCAAACCGTTGGGCGCAAATTTTTGAATTAATGTGTCTAAATCATCCAGTTCTGGTAGCTGTTCCAGCTGATTACGCAATGGCTGTTTCTCGGGAGTCGCTTAAATTTTCTGCTTTGAATTTTTTTTCTAATATTGACAATTCGTTCTCAATTGGAATAGCAACTTACCCTAATTTGTACTCTCGCAGTGCATCTTTCGGATAGTTGTCAATTATTTTGCGACAACTTTCAATGTCTCGGAGAAATGCTACTTTGTCAACTACCCTTATCAAAACTCTATTCTTTTGTTCTTACGTACGCTGGGTGTCTTTATCGAAACTTTCAAAACCCTTTGGTTCTAACAGTAAACTCTGTTCTAACAGTAAACTCTGTAAGCTGCTGTCGGTTGTCTTCTAAATTGTCTCGAAGAAGCATCGATGCGACGAACACTTTCGGCTGTCATTGTTTCGTTTTGTGTCAGGTAGCCTTCTAGCTCGGTGAAGTGTCTGGAGAATTAATTGAGCAGTTCAGATTGCTCTTTTTCTAACGTTTTGAGTTGACCACTCTCCTTCCAATCAACTGTTCTCTAATTTCTGCTGTGACTTTTGGTGGCCACCCTGGCTGGTTGTGCTTTGGTGCACCTAATCGAATTGAATCGTTGCTGTTTGTGTCATTGTTGTTGTTGTCCGTGTCGCTGGACCAAATGTTTCGGCTGCTCAAGAGTCTCATCGAAAAGTAATTTTCACGATCTGGTTCTCGAGTTTTACGCCGGCTTGGTTAGTCACTTGGTTACAATTGACTATCAATTTCGTCGAAACTATTAGTCGCTCGGTTATATTATAGGACTCACTTTAATTTCGATTGAAAATAAAAATATTTTTATTGATAATCTATGTTCAATCTCGCGCTGAAGTTTTAATACTCCAGCCGAATGCTAGTACTGTTGCTAGCTTTTTGTCAAGAGAGCTCAACTAACTTGGAGCCCGGAAGATCTTAAGATCTAGCAACATTTCGCATAAAAGACTAAAGTTAATGAAGAATCAATTTATAGTACAATCTGAGAGCCAACTGCTCTTTGTAACAGTTGCTAATGTATCTAATGTACAAAATTTTGGTCCCGGTTAGAAAAATTTTTCGGTTTTGACCCTTTCCGAGTTTTAGAATTTCAAGTTTTAGAATTTTGAGTTCATTTCTGTTGGCGTGATGGCTCATGATTCTGTTCAATAGTGGCGCTAAAAAGAATATGTTCTGCGGAAATTGGTTTAGGAGTTAGGTCATGTGCGGAGCAGTAGCATTCTGTTGTGTCTCTCAGTTACAAGTTTTTCTCGGTCTACACTAGGAAAGCTGCCAAAATGAATAGAATTGTGCTTGCCTCACTTTCTTAGGCTAGCATTAAAATTTTTTAGACCCAATAACCCAGTGAACCCAAGTCATCAAACATAAGTTGCCTTAAAACTATGCATGACTTGAACATCATATGCTTTTTCGTTAAAGTTTGTTGGTGTGTAATGTCTTTAACACAAGTTTACATAAATATTGCCCTGCTTTTCTTCGACATTACGTCATCTTTCGTTTACAACACTGTCGCCATTCATATGAGGACTACTATTGTTTGGTGCTTATAGATAACCTGTTTGGTACTAATAGAGAGTTAAGCATTATTTATGGATGTTGTGCTAGAATGTGATAGAATGTCGTGCATTTGTGATGATTTGTATGACTGCAGTTAAATTATTTTCTTCAGGCCTTGACTATATGCATCTTGTGGCAGGGACAGCTGCACTCGCTCTCCCTCTCTCGTACGTAATCTCGCGCAAGGTATGCAAACGGAACTGTAGACAGAGAAGTAGGGAATGCATCTCAGTTCTGGTGGACAAGACGGGCAAAAAGTGCGAGATGATTGCCCACAAGGGAGCTGCCCTTGATGGTCCTGAAAACACTCTGGGGGCAATCGAAAGGGTTAGTGTTATCCTATTCCTAAAGACAGTTTGGCTGCGAGCAAGTCGTGCTCAAAACTCGAGTTCCTAGCAAACAAAATGAAAATACAACAATGTTGGTTCCAATACAACAGTGTTGAGGCTCCAGACAATGAGACAAATTGGCAAAAACTTTTTGCGGTTTCAAAATGCGTTCTACGTGCTTGTAACCGCGGAGGCAAAAAGCAAAAGCGCAATCAAGACCAACGTCTCGCAGAACGTTTTGATCGTTGGAACGCCGGTGAATATGGGAAGCTTTGGTCAGAAGCTGTCTCCTTGAAACAATCAAAAAGACAGAGAACTAACAGCATTGAAGAAATATCGGTCAGCGCGAAGACGTTGTGCCTACAAGGCCAATTTGGCCGAGCTGCTGAAGTTTTAGCTTCTGAAGGTCTCGCACCCGATAACAAAGCTAAAGAACCGATACCTGATGTCAGTTTACCTGACGATATTGCATCCAATGCGTTCCAGTTTAGTGAAAACGCAGTTTATGAACAACTTAAGACATTCAGCAAACACACTGCAGCCGGTCCCTCTAAGATGTTTCCAGAACATCTTCAGCACGCAGTAGACTGCACTGCACCTGATCGGTCCGAGTTTGCACTGAAAGCGATAACAAAGTTTGTAAAGTAGGGGTCTCTTTCCTGTTTTTATTTCCAAAGCACTCTGCTGCGCTTCACTCACGGCTTTATCCAAAAAGAAAGGTGGGGTGCGTCCAATAGCAGTTGGCGAAGTGTTGCGACGCCTCATAGCAAAATGCTTGGCAGGTGAAGCTAAATCAGAAGCAATTGAGCTATTTGACAGTTTGCAATTGGGAGTCGGCATTAGCGGAGGCGCTGAGGCAATCATTCATTCGTCCAAAAATACATACGATAACATAGTAAGTGCTCAGAAGGACGGAGGCGTGCTTCAAATTGATTTCCAAAACGCTTTTAACTCAGTCAAGTGATCACACTTATTAAAAGCAACTTATGAATTTATTCCAGGAATTGCCGCCTTCACCAATTTTTGCTACTCCCAGCACACACCACTCTTTTATAACAATGCAATCATTCAAAGTGAATCGGGTGTTCAGCAGGGTGATCCGCTGGGACCGTTATTGTTCTCCTTGACGTTATGGCCGATCATACAGAAGATCAAGACTTCAGTTCCGGATTTGGTACAGCACACTTGGTACTTAGATGATGGGTTTATTGCTGGTTCTGAAGATCAGATCAAACAAACGCTTGAAATCCTAGCCAATGAAGGCCCCGAGAGAGGCCTAATCTTGAGAACAGACAAATGTGAGCTGTGGTCAATTAAAGATTTACCCTCCATTGATCAGGCAGTAAAAAGGAATTTGGGAAACGGCTTTGAAATTCTGGGTGCTGCAGTTGGTTCAAAAGAGTTTGTCGCTTCTTGTTTGAAGAGGAGAGTTCAAAAAATTTTATCTATGCTGGATAATTTACATCACCTCAACGATCCTCAATGTGCATTGGGTATCCTTCGCTACTGTTTGGGAACTCCGAAACTAGTATACTCATTACGAACTAACACTCCATCAAACGAGATGCTCGATGTATTGAAGAGTTTCGATGACGGCCAAAGAGAAGTGTTGGATCAAATTATTGGCTCAATTATTGATGATGACGCATGGCAACAGTCTTCCTTACCTATCAGTTTGTCGGGACTAGGCGTCAGACAGTCACAAGAGCAATACAAAAGTGCATTTGTGGGCTTAATTGTAGCCTCAGACGAGCTGGTGAACAAAATAACAAATAGGCGTCCCTCAGAAAGTGACACTTTTAAAGAGTTACAACAGAGTCTGGAACAGTTCAATCTACTTTCGCACACGCAAAAGAAGATCCAAGAAGCACTTGATAAAGAGAAACTTGCTGACCTAATAAGAAATCAATCGTCAACTAGGGAAAAAGCAAGACTCCAATCACTATGCCTGCCTCATTCAGGAGCATGGCTTGCTGCGCCTCCAATTCCCGCTCTAGGTCTACACCTTTCGGCTAAGGAATTTCAAGTCAGTGTCAAGTACAGGCCCGGGATCGCGGTTTATGATCAAGAAAGAAAATGTCCTTTTTGTAAGTCAGGTACATTGGACACGTCTGGTGAGCATGCAGTTGCCTGCCATGGAAGGGGAGATGCGATTTCAAGGCACGATAGAATTCGCGATCGCATAGCTTCTGCCTGTTCAGCAGCTAATTTGTCTCCAGTAATTGAAAAACGCAATCTCATTGCGGAAAACAACTCACGCCCAGGAGACGTCTATCTGCCTTGTTGGAAATCTGGCCAATCTGCTGCTCTAGACATAACCGTGACTTCCTTTCTGCAACCGAACATTATTTCTCATGCGGCAGAGAAGTCAGGCTATGCAATTGAAGCTGCTGAAGATCGAAAATATGCTCAGTATGAAAATAGTTGTGCTCAACAAGGAATTATGTTCGTCCCGCTGGCAATTGAAGTTTTGGGCGGTCTGTCGAGGACTCTGAAGAAGGCCTTATTGCGCATGTCGTTGTTAGCTGATAGCAGAAATTACCAGTCAGTGGGACAATCCATTGCCTTCGACAGAGCAGTTCAGTCACTTTCTGTTGTCATCATACGAGGATCAGCTAATATGCTGTTGTCGCGAGCTCCGTAGTTGAACGCAGCAATTAGTTGAACTGTCTGATAATCAGCGACCCGATTGTGTGGGACGCAATGTGAAGATAACTTTTCCTAGACGCTTGTGTTGAGCTGAATCAATCTCTTGATGAATTAGAAACAGGCCCGATTTCTAATTGTACTCACCCAATGAGAGGGGAGTATTTTCGTAAGCAATGTAAATCAACAGGAGGGTACTTGAGCGCAGTTCATTAACGCGAGGAAATTAAAAAACGAGAGTTAAAAGGCTGAGGGAGAGAGGAAGAAACGTCAGAGATCGGAGATAACCTTAAGATTGGCAAAAAGAAATAATCAGCAAACATTTAATTTTTAGATCAATATAAACCAAGATTATTAGATAATGGAGACCACGCAGATTTAATTGAAAAGAAATTTTTCGTTCAAAAAAAATACAGCACCAGAAGCTAGATATGCTCAACTGCGTTTTTGTTCAGTCAATATTGGGCTATCAAACAGAGTTGTCAATCATCGTACAGAGTTGTTAAAGGTATCATCAGAACTCCCGTCAAGCCTAGAATATCAAGTTTAAAAGTCAAACAATTTTTCCGAGGTTTTATTGAGGTTTAAAGGGTGTTAGATCTGCTATAGCTGAACTGTTAAATCTGATTTTTTGGCTTTAATTTTTCTGAGCTCATTTTGTCCAAATTTGTCGACAGGTCACATTTGCAGGAAAACTTCTGACGCAAATATCGCGAGCTCAAGGTCTATTTGTAATTCTGCTTTCTAAAAGAGCGACTAGAACTAAATTTGCGGTCCGTCGCTAATTTAGATCGATATTTATCCATGATGCATCATTTGGGCATCATTTACTTCTGATACATTAAGATTTTTTGCCGAAATTTGTATGCTTAGATTTGAAACATTTAAGTGTTTTAATCAACGGGCAGCAATAGAATGGCTAGTTTCGGTGTCATCGCGGGTTTTTACATTAAAAATGAGCCAGTTGTTATTGCGGCTCTGACCTTTTCGAAATCTTTTCGCTTTTTTAAATTTCAAGTATAGATAAGTATCATTTCTTACAAATTTCATATATGCAGGCTTCCATAACAATCAAATGTGATTCAATGAACATATATTATGTTTCAGAGAAAATCCCGGGTTTTGATGGCTTTGACAAATTATTTTTCAAAAATTTTATAGAATTATTGTTTTGCTTCCATTTGTTTTTTTTGTTATGACTTAGTATCATTGATCAGATGTTCACCTTGCATCCTAGGGAGGTAGAGAAGAACTTACATGATGCTTTCAGTTGATGACCTTTATACCTTTGAATATGTTTATTATAAATAATATCTAACTAAATAAATATCTAGGTGGTCGCGTTCACACATTTAAATAACAAGTTTTCCCCAGATTGGCGGGGTAGGGGGCCCTGCCAGATAGTATTCCTTTAACTAAGGATCCAGGGTGCAAAAAGTTTTGCGATCTCGGAAATGAGCCGTCAGAAGTTGATGAGACTTTGCATGTGGTCTGGAAATGGTGAAAAAATGACTTTGTATATGGTCCCATCTTGGTTGAAATCTCGTGAATTGCACTTTTGGCCGGTTGGGGGGGTCAAAAACCGACTTTTTGAGAAAAGTCATCCCCGCCCGCAATTTTTTGAAAATTTTTCAACTTTTTTGTTTTGCAGTTCGATCAAGCACAGGTAGGAGTGTTATAGCGCGCAGAGAAGTCGGAAGTGATAGAAGTTAAAATTTTTAAAAAAATCGTGATTTTTGACATTTTTTTCGTGATTTTTGACTTTTCTCGGAAATGATTGACTTTCGACTTTTGACCTGTAAGATAAAAGTTGTCTGCCGTCGCAAAGTAGTGGGGGTCACAGAAGTGTAGTTTTGGCGTAGGAGCACTCTAAACGTCATTTTTGAGCAACATATTTTTGACGGTTGGGGGGCACAAGGGCCCTTTTCATAAGGAGTTAACTGCTAAACTAAAAGAGCTATTGATGTTCTGTAAAGTCCAGTCGGTCATCCAAGTAGTTAGTAATGCACACGAGTAATAAAAAACGCAAAAAATTAAAAATTTTTGCAAAAAATTGAAATTTAATTTTTGAATTTTTGACGCAACTTTTCGAAAATTTGACCAAAAAACGCTTAAGTCCGAAAAAAATCAAACTTTCGAAAAAGTGATTTTTGATGCCAAAAACGTGCTTCTCGGGTGAAATTTACTACTGGCTGCTATTCTTTGGCCAGAAAATCTAAGAAAAAACGCTTTTTCAAAAATTTTGAAAATTTTGCGATCTTATGATTTTTTCATTATAAGGCAAAATCGGGACTGGCTGAGGGGCTTGTCCCTGAAGACAGTCCCCACATTAAACAGAAAGACATGATGATGCTGCCCCTTGAAAATTCATTCCGAGCCGGAACGGCTCGGCCAGGTACACTTTGATGATATGGCAAAGAGAACGAATTTTGTGCTTTCCTATCTTTAGTTTGATTGAAAAGCATATCAGACTTTTTGTTTTAGAGCAGGCAGTCTCCGCAGTTTGGCAAACGCGTGGCACTATTGTGAGCGGCAAACACCTGAATAGGTTTGACCGCTTGCCGAGAGGCGAAACTCCTGACCGCCCTAGATGGCCGCTGCTTGTGCATCCCGTCTCAGTTAGGACAGGGGGAGGGGCCCCGTCCGCTCGTCGTTCTAAGTACGGAGTACTTCTATACGTATTCAGAATGAAGACTCCGCGACGGTTTCTCGAAACCCCTCCGTTAGAATTGGCTGAATTTTTGCATGCGGCCATGAATCGCGATTCTAAGAAATAGTCCTTTAGTGACTTTGGCCGTTGAATCACTATAAGTTGGACTTTTGGCCAGGTTGGGGGGGTCAAAAATTCAAAAAACTTCACTTTTTTATTTTTCGGAGCTTTTTATGACAACATAAAAACCAAACTTTCCCCCCACCGCCCGTAGGAATTATCAGGAACAGCCGGCGGGGAAAGCCTACGAGAAAAAATTAGCCAAAAAATGACCTTTTCTATGTCGGTTGGGGAAAAGCCGTTTTCGCGCAATGTTGTTTTTTCATCCCCGCAGCCAACTTTTTGTAGTTTTTTATAGCACATTCATAGGGAACAAAAAGTTTAGCCTCCATGGGCACGTCTAAAAATGCAAAAAAAATCAGAAGTCACAGAAGTCAAATTTTTTCAAAAAGTCAATTTTTTTGATCAATTTTTGCCCCCCAACCACCATTTACCGCAATTCCTCTCATTTTTGATGGATGTTGACCATGATGAAAAACATCTGGCGTCAAAAAATAGGGTTATAATAGTAAGAATAATTTGTTGAAAACATATGTAAAAAATTGCACAAAATTGAATTTTTTGCTTTTTTGACCCAATTTTGGTACCCATTTCTATAACTCATAAATCATGAACCAAACCTTATTTTTGAGGTCTGTAAAGTCCAACCTCGTGATAAGTGAGTTATAAAACTGGTGTAAATAAAAATATCGCGAAAAGTGAAGTTTTTTACCAATAAGATTGTTAAAAAACTCAAGCTGAGGCAGCCTATTTTTTTTGGTTTTTGACAAAAAATCGCCTAAGTCCGAAAAAAAACAAAGTTGAAAAAAAGTAATTTTTGATGCTAAAAATCAAAAATACAGGCCCCCTGACCTACATAGACGGATTTTGCAGCCCAAATCTCAAGAAAAGTGACATTTTTTTGAAAAAAAAATATCCGACACTTGTATTTTTTTTGAACAGATAACTTTTTTGGGACTGTCTAGGCAGCGGCATTTGTCTTTATAATTCAAAAGATTCCTAACAAAATTGTCTAATTTTTTGCATGTGGCTTCTCCTTGCTGCGTCTAACAAATATCCTTTTATGAAGTCGGCGCTTGAATTTTTATTTGTTGCACTTTTAGCAAGATCGGGGAGGTCAAAAAACAATTTTTTGCAATTTTTGGTATTTTTTGTCGATATTTCGATGGAATTCCAGAATAAAGAAAGTTAAAACCGTCGTGGTGATCTCAAGTAGTGGGAGTCTAATCGGCACAACTTTTCAAGAAAACCGACAGAATGAGTCTGAAATCACAAAAAAATTTTTTTTGGTCGGGGAACTTTGAAGCCTATTTCAAAAGGGGTCTTTCGCTAAGTACAAAGTACTTAGACACCTTCTGTGAAGCCCAGGTGATCACCAAGTGAGTTAATAATCGGCCCGAACCACAAAATGTATGCAAGAAATTAACCAAAAATTTAGAACTTTTGCCAGAAAAACACTCAAAAAATCAGTAAAATTTTTAAACTTTTTAAAATTTTTTCGAAGATTGAGTATTAAAACATATCTTCTAATCAAAATCTTCCATTTCTTGTCCCAGTGTCGTTAAATGCAGTCAGTTTCATTCCTTTGAGTTAGAACGAAAAAATTTCTAAGGTTTTATTGTGTCAGTTCTTCTGTTTTTTTTAGAATTTTTTGCACGACTTTAATGTCTTCATTAAGTTTCAAAGTTTTACTGTTGTGAACACGATTTTTCCTGATAAATTATGAGTTTTGATTTTACTTGGCCTATTTTTGAGTTCTCTAACCATAGCTATAATTTACACATTGACAGTTAAACAATAAAATCTTTCGGTTGTTTAAATTCGTTTACAACACTTATGGTAACTTCTAATACTTAGAGCCAGATAGGTGTGTTGTTTTTTGAATCTGCTGCTTTCATGTAAATAAAATCGAGTATTTTTTGTGATCTGTGCTTCCAACTTACAATTTGGAAGTTTAGTTCTCGAGAAGTTGAATAAAGGAGGTGAAGAAAAAAATCAAAAAATATTAAATTAAAAAGACAACAAAAAAAAACGCCCTACCCAATCCGCAACTTGATGAAAACAAAGGAAGATGACATTGATTTGATTTATTTTTATTGGAAAACATAGCCTTAAAAATCAAAATGGTTCCTTTTCAATTTATTGTCTCAGAATGAGTTGTGTCCTGCGAGCGCAAAAGATGTTACGCAATCATTTTTACCAATTGACTGCATTTATTTTCAAAGAACTATCATTGGTTTTTTAAAAAAGATGATGCGAATTTTAAATTTCTTTCACGGTCCTAATTATATTACATTGAAAGAGAAAATATTTTCAACAAAATTTGTTATTATTTTCAACCAAAATGATTTACTAATTCAAATTTGTTTTGTCTTCTTGCGCACATATGAAATATACGATAATCAAACTAACGCCATACCCGTCCGTTAGCATTCAAAAACAAGAGAAAATTTAGTTCCCAAAAATCATATTCAAATGTACAATTCGCAATACACTCCTCTAGCGAGTGTTGGTACGCGTCTTTTGTAACACGATTTGCAAGCTTGTTCTGATGATAGTATCTTTTATATATTTTTTATATATTTTTTAACTTAACTGCTAATAATCACTTATTTCTTCTCTAACACATGGGAAAAGATAACGGCAAAAAATATTGAATCCTTGCCGTACATCAACTAACTGTGACAAAGAATTTCCCCGTTTTACCAGGTTTTGCCTATCTTCAACAATAATATACTGAAAGATGTAAACCAAAATTTGAGTTTTTCATGTTTCTGTGGAGGTTGTAGAAACTGAAATACATTGAAAAAAGCGCGTTAATGTAATATACAATCTTTTTGAGGTAGAGCACAATAATTTGTTACGAAATAATTGATATCTATTATCATGCATGTTTTCCTAAAGAACGGGCTGCTTTTTTACTTCCTCTTTTTTTCTTCTATAAAATTCTCTAAAGTTTTTTATTGTTCATATTTTTAGTCAAGCAATGCTAGAAAGCGTCTACAGCAAGTTTTCCTTCATTTCGAAATCCACTCTGATAATGTTTGCTTTATTTTGTTCGAAAACGCTGAATGTGGGACAAGTTTTTTTCCAGCATATATTAGATATAACTCAGCAATAATTTCTTTTACCCATTAATTCTATTGGAGAATTTATAGTGTTCATATATTTTGATAACACTCTGTTCATAGTTTTCGTTAGGTTGTCTTTCCAATCATTATAATGGCTGATAGATATCTTTTGAAGATTGGTGTGGTAGAGACCAAAGACTACTGATTACTTTCTTCTAAGCAGATTTGTACTTGACATCAATTGTTAGACTTTAAGCTAACAAAAAGGTAACCACTGGAGGCTTTTATATTAACAGGTAAACGAACAGTTTTGATTACAATTTTGTCAGGCTTATTTCTCTTTGAACATTGAAAGTTGTTTTGCCCTGCACTTATTACTGTTGAATTATGTCAATCATTTACCGATTCCTTGATGTTGTTCACCCTTGAAAATTATCAAATGACAGGCTAAGGTTCATTTGATTATCTTATTTATTTCACTCCACATGTCTAAAAGATTGTGTGCGATTTTCAGATAAAGTCCTCTTTGACTCATATTTGTTCGAGTTTAGGCTTTTTTAAAAAAACACACAATGGATCAAACTTTTATTGTCATATGTTTTGCAAGATCTACAATGATATGTCTGTTTACCACGGTTTCAATTTTTCAGTCAAAGGAAGCAATGTTTTGAAACAACATCTGATGATATTTCCTTTCAACTAAAAAGCACATTTATTGCTCTCAAATATCAAGAGTTTGCGCTCAAGAAGAAATAATTAAACAAAACTATTTGCTATTGTCTTCGGGAAGTCCCTGAACTCTAAAAAAACTTTATTCGGCTCAAAAAGCTCTATTCGGAACAACTTGGAGTTAATCTCGATTTAAAAAAAACGAAAATGATTCGAAACTCAACCAAAAAACGAAGCGAAACTCAACCAAATAATTTTATTCCCAGCCAAATTATGTTTGTGAAAACTTTTTCTTGTTCATGAAAAATCACTGTTATTGACAAGGTTTACTTCTAAATTTTTGATGTTGACCTTTTTAATCAGATAATCAGGTGACAAGATTTCATGGAAAAAGAGCTACAATTTAAACTTTTGATACCTCTTAGTAGAAGTCTTAATATTTCCACATAAATCAGGCTGCTATCAAAGCCAAAAGTTTTTCATCAGGGGTTTCTTTTCAAAAATTTCAGAGCACATCGATGTTTGTGTTCTCAAAAATTGCAGTTCCAAATAAATTTAGAGACAAGCGTGAATGAAATATTGAAAATTATATAAGATTCTGATGAAAAACACATTGTGAAGGTTGAGAGGGATAATCTTTATTAGTAATACTTTGCATATTGATCAAAATATTTACCTCTAAATTAGCCAAGGATTAATTTGACAAAAACTGAGGAACCAGACAGCTGAGACAAGTCTTTTAAAGATTCAAAGACATATGATCTTAAATTTTAAGTTGCATTTAATCAATGTTTAATCTAAGCAATGTGTTTAGTTTCTTGGAAAGAGAGATCAAAGATAACTTAGTTGAATTCATTGGCTCGTTATGTTGGATCTTAAAGATACCAATAGTGTTGGATTTTTTGGGCACTTATTAAAAGAATAATGTCGGTTTCACAAATAAAGTGAAAAAGAGATGTTGTAACAGTTCATACGTTTTTTTAAGCGATATCATATAGCTACAAAGACTCAGCAGCTGGCGCAAAGCTAATCAAAGAATTTGTGGGTGTGAATGAGAGTTTGGGAGCTTTCGAAAATTTTTGTAAGCGATTGAAAGAGTGCTGAAAAAATTGGCCCTACATCTGTTTTTAAATCCGCAGTAGCAGAGGTTAAAAAAGCTTAACGTGTTAAAAAATATCTAACACAAAATTGAAAGGAAAGTAACGATTTTCGGGGCGATTTGTTTCATTTATGTGACATCATGTGAGTTTCGATGATAATCTGATTTGATCAAGTTGTCAGAGCTCTGAAAAATATAAGATTTTTGCATAACTTCAGGGTAATGCTCTCATTGGCCGACTTCTTGCTTGCAATCTCGGCAAAAAGCTCGGATAAACTGTCAAAACAATTGCTTTCTTTTCGTTTTTTCAATACTAAATACTTCCGAGAGTTTTATTGAATAAAGTTGTATCCATTGTTAAAAGAAAATTCGAGGCAATCAAAAATGACAAGCGATAGTACTTCTTAATACAGTTTCCTTGACCGCGCTATTGTTTTCCAAAAGTACCGGCTAACTTTTTTTATCGGTTGAAAAATTCATAAATCTTTCTTATTCTCTTATCTTGATGAGTTAAAGTGTTGAACATCGCCGAAGATTTTAAAGAAATTCATTGTTTATGTTTTTCTGTCAGACTAGTCGAAGTCTTACAGAAAGGGGGCTGTCGAGGGGGCTTGTCCCCCGAGAAACAGCCCCTCGAGAGTATCAGAAAAAAAGATGTTGTTTTAGTCCTTTATTTTTAGCCGGAACGGCTAGTTTCAAAACCACGTAAACAAGAACTAGAACATAGAGAAAAAAAATGTAGGCAGATTTCATTTTCTTTAAAGATGACAGACGTTCTTCGGAACACAAGAAAAGCAATATGAGCATTACATCTTCCTTGAGACTGTTAGAGGACAACGATTAACCAATAACACGAAGGTTTGGGTTTGAGAATCGTACAATCAGATTCTTTTTCATTTAAGTTATACATACTGTTTTTACTTAACATTTTAAAATTTAAGCCTGTAAAAACTTGTATTACGTGTAAACACTGTATTGGTAGATTGATTTGCCTCTTAGTGAATATTAAGTGAAGAATATGAACGAAGAGTGAAATCTGGGGTATACCAGAACAAAAAATCTGATAAAATTCACCGACAACAATAGGAAATGGATCTCTGCAACCGGATCTGTCGCTACAGAATTTTTTGAGGAGCATTTGATTTTGAAACCTCCTTGTTAATCAGCACAAAGTTGACAAGATGAAAATTGTCTGTCGTCAAAAAAAGTGGGTCATAGAAGTCTCCTTTTATCATACGAGCGCTTA
The DNA here is from genome assembly GCF_964194025.1 of Convolutriloba macropyga. NCBI lineage: Eukaryota > Metazoa > Xenacoelomorpha > Acoela > Convolutidae > Convolutriloba > Convolutriloba macropyga. Next base: position 35,739,783 of record NC_134469.1, read on the forward strand.
AAAGACAATGTTGAGAAGATTTGTTGTTGAAAAATTTTATACTTCAAAAAATTTTTGCTGGTAGACTATAAAAATTTTGATGTTCTGTAAAACACAGGCGGTAAATAAACTTGTTAAAAGTTCATGCAAATGTTAGAAATAAACAAATGAAAGTTTTCAAAAGAGTAGATTATAATTTTTTTGTTTTCACCTCAGCTTTTTGAAAGTTTTTCACAAAACATAATTTTTTCATACCATTTTTGCCCCAAAGTTGTTTCTGATTCCTCTTGGGATAATAAAATTTCAATTTGTTTAGTTTTTGAGATTAAATATTTTGACTGGTATGTTTTTTGTGGTTTTAAAATGTGCTACGCCATGTTCTCCGGGACCTGCTCCCTCTAAACGCCGTCTACTGATGACGAAAGCGAGGCCACGATTATGTGATGAGCAGCAGTGTTAAAAAAGGTTAATTTTGGTAGAGCTAATCGCTATATAGCAAACGAATCAGACTTCACACAAATTAACAGTAAGAACTCGTCGATAAAAGAGAAACACCTGACCAGAGGCAAACACCTGACAGTGGCCACGCCTGCCCCCTAGGTGGCCGCTGTATGTGCATATTTAATCCGTTAGGGCGGGGTAGGGGCCCTGCCCGGTTCCTAGTTTTTGTTACCTATATATACCTTCCTTTGAATTTGACCGGGTTCTCGGAATCTCTTCAATAGATTTTTCTAATTTTTTGCATGTGGCCTGGAATCGGCGAGATTAAGAAAAGTCCTTTAGTGAACTTTTTGATTGAATCACTCCTTCATTGACTTTTTGGCCAAGTTGGGGGGGTCAAAATGGTAAAAATTTCGATTTTTTGACTTTTTCGTCAACTTTTTGAAATTTTTGTGTCCCCCAACCCTGGTAAAAGTTTTTACACTCCCCGAGGGGGGAACACTGGCAAAAAATTGCACTAGAAAAATATTAACCCAATTTGAGATCTGGGTGACCAATTTTCCCGCAAAAACGACTTTTTTCCCAAAACACCGCTTTCCTTTGATTTTTTGGGGGTAGATATCAGGGACGAAATTGATTGCCGGCGAAAAATAATGGGGGTCTATGAAGCATAACTTTTCAAAAAAATCAAAAGAAAAGGTAGAAAATGACAAAAATTTACATTTTTTGGGTGATTTTGGGGCCTATTTCAAAGGGTTACCACGACAACTGGAGAGAACTTAGAGACCTTCTGTAAGTCCCAGGAGCTCTCCAAGTGAGTTAATAATGCGTTCGAGATCTAAAATTTTGCAAAAAATAACTAAAAATTCAAAATTTTTGAAAAAAAAATTGAAAAAATTTAACAATTTTTTGAAAAATTTTTGAAAATTTTCTAAGTCCAAAAATCGAAATTTTTTAAAATTTATTTTTGGACAAAAAAACTATTTTGCCGTACTCCTGAGACCAAATTACGTTGATCTGCATAGTTTTTTGACCCAAAATCGAAAAAAAAATTTCGATTTTTTTGGACTTAGAAATTTTTCCAAAAATTAAAAAAGAATTGTGAGCAAGTTTTGTGGGGCTCGTCCCCACAAAATGCTCACACTGATGAACTGAAATTCGATATACTTCTTTGGCCTCAGTCCTGAAGTCCTCTGGAAAACCGAATGAACTGAAAAAAAATTGAATTGTACAATGTTATAACCAAATTCAGTGCCCGAAGTGCACTGGCAGATAACGAGCAAATGTACAAAGTGAATCAAAAAACTCAAAATACGCAACAAATTGAGCTGAAAGCGCCTGATTCAGGACCAACTCCTGCCGTGGGGCCACGCCTGCCCCCTAGGTGGCCGCTGTATGTGCATATTTAATCCGTTAGGGCGGGGTAGGGGCCCTGCCCGGTTCCTAGTTTTTGTTACCTATATATACCTTCCTTTGAATTTGACCGGGTTCTCGGAATCCCTTCAATAGATTTTTCTAATTTTTTGCATGTGGCCTGGAATCGGCGAGATTAAGAAAAGTCCTTTAGTGAACTTTTTGATTGAATCACTCCTTCATTGATTTTGTGGCCAAGTTGGGGGGGTCAAAATGGTAAAAATTTCAATTTTTTGACTTTTTCGTCAACTTTTTGCAATTTTTGTGTCCCCCAACCCTGGTAAAAGTTTTTACACTCCCCGAGGGGGGAACACTGGCAAAAAATTGCACTAAAAAACTATTAACCCAATTTGAGTTCTGGGTGACCAATTTTCCCGCAAAAATGACTTTTTTCCTAAAACAGCAATTTCCTTTGATTTTTTGGGGGTAGTTATCAGGGACGAAATTGATTGTCGGCGAAAAATAATGGGGGTCTATGAAGCATAACTTTTCAAAAAAACCAAAAGAAAAGGTGAAAAATTACAAAAATTTACATTTTTTGGGTGATTTTGGGGCCTATTTCAAAGGGTTACCACGCCAAGTGGAGAGAACTTAGAGACCTTCTGTAAGTCCCAGGAGCTCTCCAAGTGAGTTAAAAATGGGTTCGAGGTCTAAAATTTTGCAAAAAAAAACTAAAAATTCAAAATTTTTGAAAAAAAAATTGAAAAAATTTAACATTTTTTTGAAAAATTTTTGAAAATTTTCTAAGTCCAAAAATCGAAATTTTTTAACGTTTATTTTTGGACAAAAAAACTATTTTGCCGTACTCCTGAGACCAAATTACATCGATCTGCATAGTTTTTTGACCCAAAATCGAAAAAAAAATTTCCGATTTTTTTGGACTTAGAATTTTTTCCAAAAATTAAAAAAAATTTGTGAGCAAATTTTGTGGGGCTCGTCCCCACAAAATGCTCACACTGATGAACTGAAATTCGATATACTTCTTTGGCCTCAGTCCTGAAGTCCTCTGGAAAACCGAATGAACTGAAAAAAAATTGAATGGTACATTGTTATCACCAAATTCAGTGCCCGAAGGGCACTGCCAGATAACGATCAAATGTACTCAGTAAATGAAAACACTCAAATTACCAATCAAACTGAGCTGAAAGCGCCTGATTCAGGACCAACTCCTGCCTTTGGCCACGCCTGCCCCCTAGGTGGCCGCTGTATGTGCATATTTAATCCGTTAGGGCGGGGTAGGGGCCCTGCCCGGTTCCTAGTTTTTGTTACCTATATATACCTTCCTTTGAATTTGACCGGGTTCTCGGAATCTCTTCAATAGATTTTTCTAATTTTTTGCATGTGGCCTGGAATCGGCGAGATTAAGAAAAGTCCTTTAGTGAACTTTTTGATTGAATCACTCCTTCATTGACTTTTTGGCCAAGTTGGGGGGGTCAAAATGGTAAAAATTTCGATTTTTTGACTTTTTCGTCAACTTTTTGAAATTTTTGTGTCCCCCAACCCTGGTAAAAGTTTTTACACTCCCCGAGGGGGGAACACTGGCAAAAAATTGCACTAGAAAAATATTAACCCAATTTGAGATCTGGGTGACCAATTTTCCCGCAAAAACGACTTTTTTCCCAAAACACCGCTTTCCTTTGATTTTTTGGGGGTAGATATCAGGGACGAAATTGATTGCCGGCGAAAAATAATGGGGGTCTATGAAGCATAACTTTTCAAAAAAACCAAAAGAAAAGGTGAAAAATTACAAAAATTTACATTTTTTGGGTGATTTTGGGGCCTATTTCAAAGGGTTACCACGCCAACTGGAGAGAACTTAGAGACCTTCTGTAAGTCCCAGGAGCTCTCCAAGTGAGTTAATAATGGGTTCGAGGTCTAAAATTTTGCAAAAAATAAATAAAAATTCAAAATTTTTGAAAAAAAAAATTGAAAAAAATTAACATTTTTTTGAAAAATTTTTGAAAATTTACTAAGTCCAAAAATCGAAATTTTTTAAAATTTATTTTTGGACAAAAAAACTATTTTGCCGTACTCCTGAGACCAAATTACATCGATCTGCATAGTTTTTTGACCCAAAATCGAAAAAATGTTTTTCGATTTTTTTGGACATGGAAATTTTCTAAGTCCGAAAATTGAAAACATTTAATTTTTTTTTTGGTCAAAAAAACTGTTTTCCCGTACACCTGAGACCAAAATACATCGATTTGAATAGTATTTTGACCCAAAATTAAAAAAAAATAATTTTCGATTTGTGGGAAGAAATTTTTTAAAATTTTACAAGCAATTTTTTCAAGTGATTTGTCTTCAAGTTTCTCATTGTATATTGATAGATACAGGCACTATTATTAACTCATTTGGAGATCTCCAAGTTAACAGAATGCATCTTAGTTGTTTGTATATGGTGTGAGAAAGTTGTGAAAAAGGTCCCAAAGTCACTCAACCAAAAACCAAATTGTAATAATCTGAGTTTTCTTGTTCTTTATTCGTTGTTCTGTTTCTATAACTTTCAATATTTTCTTTCGGTATTTCATCTTTCGCTTATGATCGTCCTAAGAAACCAAATGAACGGATTTTGAGAGCTAGTGTGCTCAAATCTCAAACACATGCGAGTTTTTATAAAAGAAATCACAAAAAAGTAAGTTTTTCCCAATAAAAATGGTCGTAAATTTGATTAAATGGAGAATACAATGCTTAGATGGGTATTTTTCGCGTTGATCTATGCGGTAGCAATTTTGTTTTTTTGGAACAGAAGAGTTTATTCAAAATGTTAGCTAAATTATAATTCAAAAACGTTGACGGGATTGAATTTTTATGATGAAGTACTTCTGATTATGTTTATTCCAAATTTGCTGTGAGCATTCATCCAAGTTCAAGACTAATGAAGTTTGTTTCTACTTTTGTTTTGAAATGTTCTGTTTTTAGGCGTACAAAATCAGATGTTGGCCTCCATTTGATTATTTTTCGACTCAGTCCTGCCGTGTTCAACCATCTTTTTAGCTATCAGAGTCTTGCTCTTTATGGTACAAAATAACTTCCTTTTTTGCACTATTTTATTTCAAATCTGTGGCAAGCGTGGTTGAAAAACTGCGTTAGCCCGACGTTGTACAGTAAGTCTTGGGATGTGGAGTTAATCTTAAAGCAGGAATTTTGGGATGGGTTGAGAAAAGAGAATGTATAATGATGAACTTGGACTATTCTAATTTTTCAAGGGCTATTCAGAGCAAATTAACTTAGAGAAACGATAAATCGGGAAATCATTGAGTATTTGTATCTGTATGTAGTATGATTTTGGGATTTGGCTCAAATGTTCAGCCGCTATAGGAAACTATGTTAAATCTCTGCTCTCATTTTCAGACCATAGTTAATGGGCCATGCAAGTCTTCCATAAGAAACAATTTCTGCTTCTTCTGCTGATTGGTGGTATTGAGATAAATCCTGGTCCTCAGAAGAAAAAATCCTTCCGCAGGAGATCAGAACAGGTAGGCTGACTGGGAGGATGATTTTATAACGGTATCCGAGAATGTTGACACAATTTTATTTGAAGGGGAGTTTTGATATGTTATGTAGGTCTAACAAAAGATACAAGTCCCACAGTTTTGTGAAAAGTTATTAACAACTCATTATGTTCAAATATTTAGAATAACAAAATTCTTAGGTGATTCTAATGATAAACAAATGTTCTAAGGTGATTAGTGCCCTTCTTCTATATTTCTTAATGATCTTGCCGTTGCTCACTCAAAAAAATGACGATCGTTGTTTTCGTTGCACTTTCATATTGCAAATGTTTAATCTAGTTCTGAAGTAAGTTAACATCTGTGAAGAATGCGGTAACTGCAATAGATCTCAATCTCCTATCGCCGAGCTGCTGTTAATTTACCGTTTACGGCATTCCCTATAAAAATCTCAGTATTTAATTTTTATGATAAGTTTTGTTTTTCGTTCTTTAGTTGAAGAAGAGGATTTGTGAGGTGGAGACTTGTAGTACTCTCGCATCATCAGGAATGCTGAGATGCCGGCAGCATCAGATGAACAGCACATCCGTTGACAATGTGAACCTGGGAAACGATAATTCTGCAGTTAGAACAAATTTTTAAAATCAGAAATTAGGTTTTTATTCAGCAGAAGAATGTTCTCTTATTCTCAGTTTGCTTATGCTGCTCTAAAAGTTGATGTCGAAAAATCTTCTCCAGTTTTATGATGCTGCTCTAAAATTTAATGACAAAAAAGTAATTTGCTACAAAAAGTATCTTCGACATTTACAATTCTATTCTTTGAAATAATCAGAAGTCGTATTTGATTTAAAACATGGTTTTCTTTTAAAAATCAATCACGTTTTTAGAGTTCTTCATAAAGGTTTAACCTTGATTAAAAGGTATCTGAACTTTAATATATTGGATTTATTCTTTTATAGATCAACCCATTAACAAGTGTTGTCAATGATGAATATCAAATAGAACGAGTGGTCCCGGTGTCTTGGCTCAGAAGTTCGTGCGAGTTTGTTGACATCCCATTCCAAAGAAACGTCAACTTAGTTTTGGACAATGAGGAGAATTTGAGCAATCTCGTGCCTTCGACTACATACAGAATATCTAAAGATGGAAACTGTTTATTTGGCTCATTAAGTACACTCTTATCTGGAAGCGAGAGACACCAATCAACGGTACGAAAATTTATTTGCGACGAGATGTCATCAACGAGTCCAATTACGAACGAGCAGATTAACCTTTTCAGTGATCGCTTGAGCTTCAGTTGGACTGAATATTTAGAGAAGCACAAAATGCGCAATGATGGAGTGTGGGGTGGTGATTTAGAAGTAGCCGTCTTCTGCCATTTGTTCAAAGTAGAAATAATCGTCTATGTGCTTTCACTTCAGCAATGGATTATTTATTTGAAGGAATCTTTCACTGATCGCCGTAACTTATTTCTCATAAATTGGGGAAACCATTGGGAGCCCATTGCGTCTCTGCGTTTGAAAAACTCAAATGAAACTCTCTTCATAACTAATATTTCGCTAACTGAAAACATTCAGACGACTCGTCCGGACCGGAAAAGACGTCTAGTTTTTGCTGATGACTTTTTTGTAGGTAAAAAAACCACAACTTCCGACCAGCCGCAAAGAATGCCCAAGTTTTTCTGTGGAAAAGAATTTGTTCATAGTTCCGCCAACTGTTTTCACAAAAATGTCAAACTGGGCAGCCAAGCAACCAATGCTTCCATTGATTTGGATACTTTTCAGCATATAAAAGTGCATGATTTTGTTACCTGTAGGAGGTGTCAGAAATGTCAGCGAGTTTCAACTCAATATTATCCGCTGGAATTTAAAACAATTTCTAGCTCTTCAGCCATAAAGCGACAATACGGTGAGCCGCTTCATGTCGGTGATTCTGAAGTTTGCGTTGAGTGTTACAGTTACATAACTGAAAAAAAGACTTCGTGGAACAATGCCTGGCCAAGTGTGCTTTATTCACTTTGTTTTGGAGCGCAAAAACCAGAGTTTGTGTCGCTCTTCCTTAAGTTACCAATACAAATCAGAGCTTCATGGTTGTTCCATGCTGTTAAAATTAAGGGCTGTCTTATGCCTTCTTCTTTGTTCCAAGATATTACCAGAGATATTGTCGAGTACAACAGGCGTATAAAAACTTATTTAGTATCCGATTTCAAATCAGCTATGGAAAATTTCTCACTTCCTTCAGTAGAATGTTTTTGTGGCGCCTCCGAGTTCATAGATAGTGCCGGTTCTCTTCCATTCTGTCACCTGTTGAATTTTGTTGATGAGAGTTTTACCTTGTTTCGCGCAAATTGGAGGGACAATATCTGCAGTATTCGTTCGGATTATTTAGACAAAAGAGACAAATACGTTGTTTTTAGATTTGCGCCTTCCGTAATTGTTTCTGCAAAAGGCCTTTGCTTAAGCACGTGTGAGCTTCACTCCCATGGAAGCAAGAAAAAAATTGTTCATGTTCCGAACCATCCTGTTGTTGGAAATTTGTGTCATGCAAGTGCAGACCGGCTAGCACCGTTAGTCCCATCGCTACGAGGCGCTAAGCCTACAAAGTTGGGTGAATTCTCAAATACCTTTACAATGTCTAAGTCAGTTGGTGGGCCGACAGGAGTAGGTTCAATCACCTTACATAGCCATCGAAACTTGAATGTTGATAGCAGTTTTTTGCTCCCCGGTTTAGAAAGTACTTTTCTTCAAAATAGACCTGACATGACTGAAAATTTGACCTCCATAGCATCTGAATACAATTTGAGTAAAGAATTTTGTACCGGACTCATGTCCCCTAAAATGTGCAATGAGCGGCAAATGGAGCAGTCACTGAAAGCCGCGACGTACATACCAATGACCACGATTCAAAAGTTGAAGATGCAGAACGATGAAGCTGACGAAGAAACCTTTGTAAATTTGAAAACCAATGTAATTCATAACAACTTTGACAGTTCTGGAGTACTGCCACCATTACCGCGCCATAAACTTTTGAATAAATTCTACTTCTTGTCCATGCTTGTCCTCCTGTTCAACACAATTTATGAGTGTGGTAACTCATTGATTGATAAAGCTTCATCTGCTTGCCAACAATTGAGAAAAGTTATTGCAAAACCTACTGAAACAGAGTTCAAAAAACTCCGCGATCTTCTTAAAATACCACCAAATGCGACAGTTGCTAAATGCTGGAGTTTTGCAGAGCAAAGTATTGAAGGTGTCCAAGTTATTCATGGTTTCGATAATTTTTCAAGTCTTTCTGAAAACACTGAAACATGCGTAATCCTGTTCAGACGTCCGCAGTCAATTTTTTTGGATTCAATTCAAGTACCCGAGACGTTCCAAATAAGTGCAGTGGAAAGAAGTCCAGAGCGAAACGTATTCAACTTTCAGATGTTCAGGACTCATCCTAGAAGTAGTACAGTTCTTTGCGACCTAAGCACGCCAAAAATTTTAGCTTCTAATGGCATCATTTTTGACATTGAGTATCAAAATCTGAGAGCTGTTATATTGACTAGAAAAACGAAAGTTCCTTTTGGCTTAATAAATTTGTTCAGTGGTCAGTACGATGTAAGTTGTCCGGTTCATGATTTGCCGCTTTGCTGCGACTATAAAGATAGTGGTTTTTGTTGTTCAGTTGAAAAATGCAAGAGACTTAGCAAATGGAGATGTCCTCAAAAACTCTGCAAAGTCGCTACCTGTGAGAAGCACCTTCATCAGGTAAAATCTACTGCAAGTTGGCCAATTTTGAGACGCTTTGAGGAATACATCGATGCTGAGTCCGACGACGACGCTTCTTCCATTTTGCAGACTGAAGTTGAAGCTTCGGATGAAATTATTGCACCTCTCGACAATTTCGATGACGTGCAGTTTTTGGGACCAAGTTGTGCCGATAACCTAACTGGTGAAACGTTAGATACTGACGCTGGTCAGGAGTTCTTGCCAGTTGAAACTAAGGAGAGAAGTGACTTGGAGTTCTTACCGATACAGCTCCTGTTTAACGTATATCTTAGCGTTCTCAATAGACCAAAAAGCCCAGTAAAAGGTAATTTAAGGTTTCGAAGATTTATGCAATCATTTGTTGCAAGAAACGCAAAGACTTCAATTTCTTTATTGCAACCAGAGTCCCTGCTCTTTCCGTCAATTTTTTACAAGCAATCAAATGATGGCAGTACTCCGGGGGCTTTGCCATTTTTTCTGTACGGTTCTGATTCAAAGTGCGCTTCATACGGTTTTGCTGGTTTACTAGAGCACTTCAGAACTCGGATAACTGACGTGTCCCTTTTGACAACCGCAAATCATCAATATATACAGTTTGCTGTAGATTGCCTTATGAATTTACAATTGAAAAGTATGCATTCAAAGGTTTTTTTCCAACGGGGTTTGCAATCGCTCAAGTTGTACAACGAGGAAAGCCGCCTTTTTAGCAAGAGTGTAACAGCGATAACAAATGACACTGAAAAATGTGTAAGACAACTTTCTTCAGCAATTGCAAGTATGCCAGTTACCTTGTTCTTAACCATCACATGCAACCAACGCCAGCACCCTGCAACCAGGCAGCTTTGGGAAGCAATCGGTGAATTTTATAGCGAGTGTTCTGATGAAATCAAACGGGCAGCTTTTTGCACTTATATGACAACAATGGTTCGTTGTTGGAGCAGGAGTGTCAAATACCTGTTTGATCTTTTTTTGAATTCTCCTGAACTGATATTGGGTAAGGTAGTAAAGATTTGGGGACGGGCAGAATTCCAAACCACTGCCGGAAATCTCCCTCACTACCATATTTTACTTTGGGTTGAGCCCGGTTCCTTCAATATTGATGATCTGATCCAATGTTCAGAGAAGTCAATTTTGCATTCGCTCAACGATATTTGTCATTCAACTCTGAATTTAATTAGGCCGGACCAAGTATTTACTGTTTTCCAAAACATGACCAGAATTCATACCCATAGCTGTGAAAAAAGTGGATACCGATGCCAAAAAAGGAAGGATTTGGAGGGAAATGTTATATGCCGAACTCCACCGCAACCGCAATCACACTGCCACTGGAAGCTGAAAATTCAACAACAGTATTCGGAAGATGCTTTATCCCTATTAGAAAAATTAAATTTGGCTGAAGTTAACGAGTTTGGTGTAATGGATGTCAGCGGTCCTTTGATTTGCGAGAAATATATGTACGCTGCTGAAACTGGTGAGCACATCTTGCCAACATCTAGTAAACTATTTGCTCTGACTGAATCCAGCGTAAATCTTCTCCGAACTACGCCCCGATTTTCGAGTAGTTATCTCTCCAGTTACGCTGGAAAGTCTGAAGAACACGCTGATGCAACCATAAGAAGCGCTCCAGACGGAAAATCGTTCAGATTGAGAGATGATGGTATTCAGAACAAAAGTCTAGCCTCAGTTAAGTTTGCACTTGAGCATGAAAAAGATAATTCTCGATCTGTTGAGGCCGTTCGATGTCAATTGTTGGCAATCACCGAAAGCATTTTTTGGGTTTTAGGAGAACCCTACGTTTTAACAAACATGAAGTTTAAGCATGTTCAAAACGTGCCAGTCGAAAAGCGCTTTGTCCAAACTACAGCAAAGCGTCGATATAATCTCGAAACGTTGAATTTTTTGACGTTTCGTGACTATGTCTCATCTTTACCTGAGTGGAGAAAAGTTACTGATAATCAGCAAATCCTGGTGAGTGACTTAAGAGAAACTAACGAGAGCATTGATAATATGTCACAGTTTAGTCTGCGACCACCGGAACTTCTTTGTATAAGGAACGTTAAGTGTTATACACAATGGTTTTCAGTCTCAAAAAACCTTAATTCGGCTGCCGAATTAGTTGAACTTTACCAAGCAGGTGCTCCAGCACCGTTTGTAAACTGCCAGGGTTCAACCGTAAAGGTGCATCCCAAAGCGATTCCTATGATAACTGAGTACCTAGAAAGTAATTTTAACAGGTTTAACCAATACAATCTTCAACGTAGCTCTTACGTCCAGAATTCTCTAAGGGATTGCCCTGATCTATTCATCGTGGATGTAGATCTTAACGGTCCGCTGTTGCCAGAAATTGTTTTTCGGTCAATTCCCCCTCTGGACGCCCTTGACTTTCTGATATCGTTTGTTTTACGGTTTGGGGAATTTGAAACCGAGTTGGATCTTTTCAACAATACTGATTTGCTATGTTGCTACCAATCGGCTGGATTAGTACCTCTTCGTGCTAATTATACAGAAGCCGACTTGTATCTTTTACTGAACAAATACGTCCGTGATGAGCTCATTTTTCTTCCTGGTGGAGTTTTGACTTTCACTGCAAAGCTGTTTTCGGCGAAATCTGCCTTCAGTCGCCTGCTTAATATTAGCCCTTCAGAACTCGAAACCTTCAGTTGTCCAACTGTTTTGATAGAGAGCTTGCATTCTGAAGTAGAAACTGCGGTCAACGAATACATTGAAGCAACTCAAGATGGCATGTATCGTCGAATACTTGGTTTGGGTTTGCCAAATTTGCCTGGTGATCCGTTGAATACTAACAGGTATTGGGAGCCAGAGCTTCCCATTATGCAGGGACAGTTAATGGCTTCGTTTTTGGAGCAGCAAAGAGTACTTAGGAAAATAGCCAACGCACTTATTCGAAAATTTTCTTCATCTGATTCGGCCTCCGTAAACCATCAAATAATAATGGGCCGTCCGGGTACTGGCAAGACGCACCTAACGGGTGTAGTTCTTGCTCAAGCGCTTTGCAACGGTCTTGTTTCATATTTGACAAGTTTGCCTTCACGACGATCCATACAGCTGTTTGGAGAGCACATACATCGACTTTTCAAAATCTCCACTCGAAATTTGGATGCTGCATCTCTGTGTAGTGAGGCGCTAGTTCGTCTTAATCATGATCACAAAAGACGCGTGTTGTTGACAAAACTTCAGGTACTCCTTGTTGAGGAGATGAGCCTAATCAATGCTGAAACGTGGTCAGCAATGGATCTGATTATGCAAAATCTCAAAGACAATGCGAGTTCATTTGGCGGAGTCCTTGTTGTTGCTAATGGCGATTGCTGTCAGTTGCCTAATATCAACGGTTATAACATATTCGAGGCATGCTCTTTCTTGTTCAATTTTGATTTCCACTTCCTCGAAGAATTTGTGCGAATGGAAGATCCTGTCGGGCAGGAGCTTTTGAAACTTTTGGAAGAGCGACCAGTTGAGGAGGAAAACATTAATCGTATTATAGGAATAATTTCCGAACAGTGCAATTTTGTTAGCAACTGGGAGGAGCTAACAGACAGACTAATAATGCGGGTCTTTGGTAAAAAAGTTGCTGAACAAGAAGCCTTCGATAAACACTGCGCTTTTGTTGAGTCCACTGAGATGAATTTTTCCTATTCAATGTCGATTGATGAAATTTCAACTGAGGGGACACATTTTTGGCGTCCCGCTGGACGCAAAGTCTCTAATCAGCTTAATAAACAAGTCACTGAGTATGAAAAGGTGTTATTTTATCCGAATTGTATTATGAGAGCGACACAAAATCTTGACGGAATCCAACAAGGCCAGCTCTGCATTTTGGACTTTAACTCTGTGACAAACAACACCATTTCAGTTTATGTAGCGCCGGCAATCGAAGCAGTTAACGAAGATTGCTTGAATAATGGTGATTTCCTGTTTTGGCGGAAGATCACATTGCGTAAAACTGCAGGATATGTGCAAAACTATCGCCGTAGTTCCATCAGACGAATCCAATTCCCGGTGATAAATTATGTTGCCCTCACAGTGCATAGACTCATGGGGGACACCTTTCTTAAACTTGCGACCGAAATTTCGAGCGTTGAGACAAAATTTACTCTTTGGCTGATTTCTCAGCTATATGTCATTATAAGCCGAGTCAAATATCTCATACAACTGTTTTTCATCGGCAATAAAGAAGAAACTCTTACAGCCGTAAGAGATATACTGATGAAACGTGATTTAAGAGAAGAAAGACTTTTTAAGCTCTTCCTGCAGCTTCGACGTGCAGCTATTCAGAATACTCCTGGAGTCATTGAAGGTCCATGTTATCTTAGAAGCCACTTTGAGGTTCCAAAGACGGCCAATGGATATGTCTTTGTACTGGTCAGCGTTCGCACTATGACTTTTCAAACATTTTACGCTGGAGAAACTTCAGAAGGACTTTCTGAATTTTTGCGGCGATTGAATTCAACTGATGAACGGAACAGCAGGATGATAAGAGCACATCAACCCTGGGCTGTTGGGTTTTTCTATTGGAATTTTAACCACGAAGATGAGAGAATTTATGCATGTCAAACAATTGAGCGTATCCTTGAGAACAATGATAACTCTTATCAGGTGCTGTTGAACCACTGTAATTTTGCTTTGCGACATATGTCTCATATTAAAGCGTGTGTGTGCGGTAGGGTCGTTCAGATGTCCCGAAACGTAACGGCAGACGATTCTGACTCGGGTGATTAGTTTCTCGAAACAAGTGAAAATGGAAGTCCTACAAATGTTAACATTTAATTCAATTGCAATGTTCTGCTTTAATCAAACACACAAAATGATTCAATTTTGTTCAACATCACGTAGTCTTACCGATATTTTTCTCCAGACTTCTTTCTTGCTGCCCAGGGTTACAATTGATGAACCGTCGCCTTTCGATGGTTTTCAATTAGACGAATTGTTCTATATTCTCTTGCTAAAATTCAGCAGATGAGCTGGCAAACATTTTCTCTGCAATTAACTTGTCAGTCAACAGAATAAAATGATTAACACTGTTGTCGGTGTGACATATACATGTCCGTTTACCTTCTCCCTTTTTCCCAAATCCTGATCTCGTGAAAACTGGCGAACCGTCGCCTTTCGATGGTTTCCAAAATACAAAATTATTGCCACGTTCTCTAAGTTCATCTCGTAAAAATTGTTGAACCGTCGCCTTTCGATGGTTTCCAAAATAAAAACTTATTGCCACGTTCTCTAAGTTAATCTCGTAAAAATTAGCGAACCGTCGCCTTTCGATGGTTTCCAAAATACGATATTGTTGACACGTTCTCTGAGTTCATCTCATAAAAATTGGTGAACCGTCGCCTTTCGATGGTTTCCAAAATAAAAACTTATTGCCACGTTCTCTAAGTTAATCTCGTAAAAATTAGCAAACCGTCGCCTTTCGATGGTTTCCAAAATACGATATTGTTGACACGTTCTCTGAGTTCATCTCATAAAAATTGGTGAACCGTCGCCTTTCGATGGTTTCCAAAGTAAGAAATTTTCGCCACGTTCTCTGAGTCTTGCAAACTCAACAATTTTGCCGAAAAACCTTCTGCCCTCTGTGAAGTTGCCTTTTGCCCTCTGTGAAGTTGCCTTATGCGAAGTTCGATTTGACAGCTGCTCGCTGTTTGTAGTGAACTGGTTGAGAAAAAACAGTCCTCCTTAAAAGAAATTTTGACGGCACTAAGTCTCTAGCAGTGCTTCAGTTTCCTCGCTGTCATCTTTGTTTCGCATCTAAGAAGGAGCACAACAGTTTGCAGGCGAATGGAATGTGAAAAACTGCGCTTTGACAAAAACATTGCTTATTCTCTTTTACAACTGTTAAAATTGTAACACTTTATTGAATTAATAATGTAATCTATGGCAGTATGTTGTATTGGTATTTCTTTGCTGTTCATTGGATGGCAGTATGTTCAAATACAATGTTCATGAAATCCGAGCTCTTGTAAAATATCTGATATCTCTACATTTGCGAAAAAGGATCATTGAATTTTGCAACTAATTGGTGAAACAAAGACTTCTCAATTAACAGTTTTGATGTCAGTTTGTTTTGTGTAAGATTGTTTGGAACACTTTTCACAAATCAGTAGGATATTTGGTCCAACTAAACGGAACTATAAAATTGTATCCAGGCAGGTTTGCGTTTTCTGGAACAGAAAATGCAAACCGGTAACTTGTGTTTTGAGGTATAAAGTATGTTTGCATTTCGTTTTAACTGATATCGACGAGTGCGCAAATTCGTTCAGTTCTATATAGGAATTAATACTGATTTGATATGCATGTTGCGGCTGAACTTGATACAGGAATAACTCAACTGAACAGTATTATACTAATTGGAGTTTTAACAAATTGGAGGTTGGAGATAATATTTGTTTTTCTGTTGCGAAAAAAGATTGTGAACTTAAGATAAATGGTGCATGTACTTAACTGGAAAACACTTTGTGAATACATTTATGCTTCAGTTTTTTCAAAAATTGTTGATTTGTTTCTCTGCAAACATTTGCTAGATCAGAACGACTACGGGAAATGATTTTTTTCAGATGAATTTTGGCAGCTATTGATGAAAGCGACCAAAACGTTTTTATTGGCAAATAGTTTCAAAAGAATTAGAGCAAAAAATGATTCCGCCGTTGTTTCTTCTAATTGTTAAGTGACATACATCGTACATAAATGAAAAGCTCAGAAAAAAATATTTGTAATGTTCAATAATCTGATCAGGGTAAAATATTTGAAGTGTATTATGCTTAAGTCTGAAATCTGATCCCATCCTTCAAATTACACATACAATAGTGGTTCTTCGGTTTTGAAGCTAAT